>NC_138163.1:84413088-84798088 GCF_964165515.1 Mesoplodon bidens | reverse complement strand
CATATAGACCCATAATGGTTATAATAATGTCAGACAAAATAGATTTAAAACAAAAATTGTCATTAGAGACAAAAAGGGACATTTTACAATGATAATTAGATCAATTTAACAGGAAGACAGAACAATTGTAAACATAGGTGCCTCTAAGCACAGAGCCTCAAAATACAAGAAACATTTTTAACATTCATGATTGATGTACAGGGTGAAATAGACAGCATAATATTAATAATTAGACACTTTAATACTACACTTCCATAATTGATAAATTAATTAGACAGAAAATCAATGAGTATATAGAAGACTTGAACGAAACTATCAAGCAACTTGACCTACCAGACATTTATATAAAAACCCAATCACAGTATATTACTTTTTCTTTTTAAGAGCACATGGACTATTTTCCAAGACAGACCATATACTAGACCATAAAACCAGTATTAATAAATTTAATAAAATTTAAATCATAAAGGTATATTATATGACTACAATGGAGTTACATTATCAAAAAAATATAGAAATTTAGGAAATCCACAAATATTTGGAAATTATATATTATAAACCTAAGTAACTTGTAGGTCCAAAAATAATTAAAAGAAAATAGAAAGTACTTATATCTGAATGAAAATAAAAATAAAACATATCAACATTTATTGAACATTGTTAAACTGATGCTTAGAGGGATATTTATAATCTTGAATGCTTATATTAGAAAATAATAAAAATCTCAAATTATTAATCTAAGCATTTATCCTAGAAATCTAGAAAAAAAATACAAAATCAAACTGAATCAAGCCAAGGCAATAAAACAATAAAAATTAGAGCATAAATTAAAGAACTAGAAAAAGCAGAACAATCATAGAGAAAATTCATAAAACTGAAAGTTTATTCTTGAAAATATCAACAAATCCTTAGCTAGATTATGTAAGAAACAGAGAAGACACATCTCACAAAAATAAGAGATGAAAGAGGAAACAATACCACTGACCCCTAAGAAGTTAAAAAGATTATAAAATTTAATTAGTAATTCAAAATTTTGCTATAAAGAAAAGCCCAGGCCCAGATGGTTTCACTGGTGAATTTTATCAAACATTTAAAGAAGAATTAATGCCAATACTACAAAAGTTCTTCCAGAAAATGGAACACTTCCCAACTCTTTCTATAAGGACAGTATCATAGCAAAGCCAGAAAAAGGATATCAGAAGAAAGAACAAAACTATATACCAATATATCTTATAAATATGGATGCAAATATCTTCATCAAAATATTAGGAAAAGAAATCTAAAACTTTTTAAATGATTATACATTGTGACCAAGTGAGATTTATTCAAGGAATGCAAGATTTGTTTAACATTTGAAAATTGATTAATGTAACAAACCACATTCATAGGATAAAAGACAAAAAAATATATGACCACTTGCATTTGACACAAAGCAACACCCATTTATAATAAAAGCTATTAACAAACTTAGATTAGAAGGAAACTTTCTCAACCTAATAAAGGACATAATGGTGAAAGACTAAATGCTTTCCTCCTCAGACTGGGAACAAGATGAGGATATCTACTCTTGCCTCTTCTATTTACCCTAGGATAGAAGGGTCTAGCCACTGTTATGCAGCAAGAAATACAAATAAAAGTCATCTACATTGGAAAGGAAGAAGTAAACCATTTTTTTTCACCAATTGCATGGTCCTGTATACAAAGAAGAAAATCCCAAACTATTAGAGCTAACACATGAGTTCAGTACAAAGTCACAGGAAACAAGATCAATATCCAGAAACCAGCTGTATTTCTATATATGAATAATGAGCAATATGAAAATAAAATGAATAATGCAACTGCATTTACAACATTATCAAAAAGAATGAAATATTTAGAAACAAATTTAACCAAAGGAGTGCAAGACTAACACACTGAAAATTACAAAACTTTGTTAAAAACATTAAGAAGATCTAAATAAATGGAGAAACATTCCATTTTCATGGACTGGAAGACGGTTATGGACTGAAGGTTTGTGTTCCTCCGAAAATTTACATGTTTAACTCCTAAACCTCAATGTGATAGTATTGGGAGGTGGGGCCTTTGGGATGCATTTAAGTCATGAAGGTGGAGCTCTCATGAATGGGATTAGTGTCCTTATTAAAGAAAACCTAGAGAACGCTTTCATTTCACCATGTGAAGATACAGTTAGAAGACAGCTATCTATGAGCCAGGAAGTGGGTCCTCACCAGACATCGCATCTACCAGCACCTTAATCTTGGACTTCCTAGCCTCCAGAACTGTTAGAAGTAAATGTTTGCTGTTTTAGTCACCCAGTATATGATATTTTCATTATAGGAGCCCAAACTAACTATGACAGGAATTGGTAAGAAGAATGGGGTGCTGCTGTAACAAATATCAAAAAATATGGAAGTGGCTAGGGAACTAGGTAATGGACAGAGGCTGGAAGAGTTTCTCAAAAAGTTAAATAGAAATTTACTAATTTACTGTATGATGTAGCAATTCCTCTCCTAGTTACCTCCTGAAGCGAAATGAAAATGTACATCCACACAAATACTTGGACACAAATATCCATAGCAGCATTATTTATAATATTCAAAAACTAGAAACAACTCAAATGTTCATCAACTTAAGAATGGAAAGACGGGGCTTCCCTGGTGGCGCAGTGGTTGAGAGTCCGCCTGCTGATGCAGGGGACACGGGTTCATGCCCCGGTAGGGGAAGATCCCACATGCCGCAGAGTGGCTAGGCCTGTGAGCCATGGCCGCTGAGCCTGCGCATCCAGAGCCTGTGCTCCGCAACGGGAGAGGCTACAACAGTGAGAGGCCTGCGTACAGCAAAAAAAAAAAAAAAAAGAAGAAGAAGAATGGAAAGATGTAGTATATTCATACAATAGAATACTGTTCAGCAATAAAAACGAATGAACTACTGATGCATAGGTACATCACAGATGAATTTCGAAGACACTATCTTAAGTGAAAGAAAACAGACACGACAGAAAACATATCATACAATTTCATTTTTATGAAATGCCCAGAAAAGACCAATTTATAGAGACAGAAAGAAGTTTATTGGTTGCCTGGGGCTGAGGTTAGGAACAGGAATCAACTATAAATCCATCTGTGGGATCTTATTGGAGGGATAAAAATGTTCTATAACTGATTTATGGTATGGCTGCACCACTGGCTAAAGTTAGTAAAAAACATTGAATTGTACGCTTGAAATAAGTGATTTTATGATATGAAAAAAAAGTCCACAATGAGTTTAAAAAACTGAACATATACATACCCTGTGAACCAGCAATTTCATTCCCAGATATATCTGTAACAATATGCATGTGTATATTCACCTAAAGGCATGTACAAGAATAATCAGAGTAGTGCTAACCACAAACTGGAAACAACCCTAATGTCTATCAACATAGAATGGATAAATATATTATAATATGTTAATACCTTGTAACACTATACAACATTCAGAAAGAGCAAACTACAACCACAAATAATGATAGAGATGAATCACTCAAACAATGTTGAATGAAAGAAGCCAGGCACAAAAGAGTATATAATGTATTATTCTATTTCTATCAAAACAATAATAAAGAATATTAGTCTATAATGTTGGAAGTCATAATAATGGTTAACCTCTGTTATGGGGTTGTGACTACGAAAGGTCAGAAGGGGCTTCTGTATGCAGGTAATGTTCTATTGTCTTGATCTCAGTACTAGTGACACAGGTTTGTTCACTTTGTGAAAATTTATTGAGATTTCTGCACTTTAGTACATGAATGGACATTTTTTAAAGTGTCCATTAAAACGTACATTTAAGATCTGTGTATATCTCTGTCCATTAATTGTATCTCAATTTAAAAATGGGTGAATAAGAGCCCAAAGCCTATCCTTGAATCACTGAAACCGCACTCTTACTATCAGAAGTAGCTGACTCTTTTTTTCCTATTAAAGACACACTTTCTAACTATGCAGTTATATTTTTTTGTTATAGCCCCGTCATTTAAATTGTTATTGGACTTTGCCTTATGTGTTATGAAGATTACCTTTGGACTTATTCTAAAAATAGAACTTTAATATTTAGGATGAGAAAAAATTAAGCTCTGTCTTGCTAGGAATGATTCAGCTAAAACCCCAAGAAACTAAACTATTCAGAATCATGTGAAAAAATTAGAAATTCTGCCCTGCATAATGTAGATATAAGAATCACTATGTGTGAGATTGGTTCAACAATTAAAATGGAGAGTTTTAAAACAAACTTCATACTGTAAGCCTACTAATTATGTCACCTAAGTACATAAAAAAACCCAAACTGTCTTCTGAGTCACACACAAACTATTATTTTGCAAGGCAGTTATTTCAGTACATAATTGGTTATATGTTTAATGTATTTGGTTGGATAAAATAAATTATATCATGATTAAGAAAGAAATGAAACTATTTAAGCCAAAGCGGGGTTTTTCCTATTTAAATATCTAAATAAATATCTTTGAACACTGAAACATTTTCTGTTCAAAATCCAGGATAGTATCTTAACCCAAATTCTGGCATAGAAAAAGGAGTTAAGTACAGTAACAATGTTGAACTTTACCTGAACCCTGTGATCCAAGGAAATAGGGATGATTAAGAAATCACCCTCATCAATTTTGTGTCCAGAAGAACAACTAACTTCAAAGGACCGCCCTACCCTTGCATATAAGACACATCCCTGTCCTTCTGCAGAATTCACACAAAACTCATGCTGACTCCATTGCTTACCTACTTCTACAAAAACCCAAATTTCTTTCCTTTTCTATGATATGTATTTGACATATCCCTCATTAATAAAGGTTCTGGCTGTTGCAAAAGCCTGAATAAAACCATCCCCTTAATTGTTTGGTGCATCTTGTCTTGGACAAAGCCACAGTAATCAAAACAGTGTGGTAGTAAGAGAGTCTATTTTAGAAGTTCTCATCACAAGAAAAAAACAATAACTGGGGAAAAAAAAAACAGTGTGGTACCTGAAAAAAGACAGACATAGATTAATGGAAAAAAAATAGAGAACGCAGAAATAAATCCTCCTATATGTGGTGAAATGATTTTTGACAAGCGTATCAAGACCATTCAATGGGGAAAGGACAGTCTTTTCAAAAAATGGTGCTAGGAAAACTGGATATCCACATAATATGAGATTCGTCATGGAAAGTTCCAGCAAAAAGGCCTATATAGTCAATTATCATTCTTGCTGCACTTATGTAAATAATCAAGCAAAATCTAATGAGACTACACTTATTTTCTAAACAAGAATCAAAAAGGGGGATGACTCCACAGAGACATTTTATGTTTCAATGGAAAATTATTGCACACCCATATGAGTCATTAGATTCTAGTCCTGTTCATTATCTTTGAGCTATTTTTTCACCTCTTGGTAAACTACATTTTACTTTCTATTTCATCAGCCTATAACTTGGACTGGATTCTGCCATCATGAACATTTTGTCAGTACATACCAAATTCTCAATTCTTCTAGCTTCCTTCAATATCTGGCTAACAACTCTGTAAAGTAACATTTCCAATTTTTCCCACCCTGCTGACTTGGCCTCACTTAGGACTAAAACTGCTCTCTTCCCAAAGTCCTGCAACCTGAAGGTGGGCGGCTTAATAAAATCCTCAAAGAAATCACCACAACAGATCATGTATAGGCAATCTTCACATATTGAGTTGCTGCTGTGTATCCCATACAGAATACTTTGAGTTCAACACCTAGGAATCTTCTAAACTAGCTGGCCTACTGCTAAATCACAACAGATGGTTCAGCTGCTCCTTAATTAACAAAAGGTGACCAAATGGGAAATGGACTTGTATTTTTCAAAGGAGAAAAGAATGTCTATTCCACACAGGGAACTATATTCAAAGCACTGTGATAAACCATAATGGAAAAGAATATGAAAAAGAATGTGTGTGTTTGTATATATATATATATATATATATATATATATATATATATATATATATATGAATCACTTTTCTATGTAGCAGAAATTAACACAACATTGTAAACCAACACTTCAATAAAACTAATTTTTAAAATATAATAACAGAATGTCTATTATTTCCTTGATCAACAGAAGGGACTGACAAAGACTCTTTCTTTAAATCTTTTTTTTTTTTTTTGGCTGTGCTGTGTGGCATGTGAGATCTTAGTACTCCAACCGGGGAATGAACCCGTGACTCCTGCAGTGGAAGCATGGAGTCTTAACCACTGGACCACCAGGGAAGTCCGTGGACTCTCTCTTTGACAAAACTTTAGTCAGCATCTTCTGAGACCTCTTCTCAACTAAGCTTCAGCTTTGGGCTTCAGTGTCTGTCTTTGCAGAATTCAGTTTTAACAAGAATCACATTAAGTATGCTTAGAGAGAATACTCCCACCCTTAATACCTGAAAATGTTCACCAATGTTCATTGCAGCACAATTTACAATAGCCAGGACACGGAAGCAACCTAAATGGCCATTGATAGATGACTGGATAAAGAAGATGTGACATATATATACAATGGGATATTACTCAGGCATAAAAAGAAATGAAACTGAGTTATTTGTAGTGAGGTGGATGGACATAGAGTCTGTCATACAGAGTGAAATAAGTCAGGAAGACAAAAGCAAATACCATATGCTAACACATATATATGGAATGTAAAAAGAAACGTAATAACGAATTAGTAGCAAGGCAGGTATAACGAGATAGACATAGAAAATGGACTTGAGGACATGGGGTGGGAGGGCAAAGCTGAGGCAAAGTGAGAGAAGCATCAACATACATACACTACTGAATGTAAAATAGTTGGCTGCTGGGAAGCAGCAGCATAGCACAGGGAGATTGGCTCGTTGTTTTGCGATGACGTAGAGGAGTAGGATAGGGAGGATGGAAGGGAGGGTCAATGTGGAGGGGATATGGGGACATGTGTATGCATATGGCTGATTCATTGCATTGTGCAACAGAAACTAATACAATATTGTGAAGTAATTATACTCCAATAATGATCTACTAAAAAATCTAGATAAAAACAAGAAAAAAGAAATAAATAAAAAGAAACAATAACAAAAAAACCCCCAAAAGTTAGCAGAAGGAAAGAAATCATAAAGATCAGATCAGAAATAAATGAAAAAGAAATGAAGGAAACAATAGAAAAGATCAATAAAACTAAAAGCTGGTTCTTTGAGAAGATAAACAAAATTGATAAACCATTAGCCAGACACATCAAGAAAAAAAAAAGAGTAGACTCAAATCAACAGAATTAGAAATGAAAAAGGAGAATTAACAAATGACATTGCAGATATACAAAGGAGCATGAGAGATCACTACAAGCAACTATATGCCAATAAGATGGACAACCTGGAAGAAATAGACCAATTCTTAGAAAAGCACAACCTTCCAAAACTGAACCAGGAAGAAATAGAAAATAGAAGCAGACCAATAACAAGCACTGAAATTGAGACTGTAATTAAAAATATTCCAACAAACAAAAGCCCAGGACCAGATGGCTTCACAGGTGAATTCTATCAAACATTTTGAGAAGAACTAACACCTATCCTTCTCAAACTCTTTCAAAATATAGCAGAGGGAGGAACACTCCCAAACTCATTCTATAAGGCCACCATCACCCTGATACCAAAACCAGACAAAGAGGTCACAAAGAAAGAAAACTACAGGCCAATATCACTGATGAACATAGATGCAAAAATCCTCAACAAAATACTAGCAAACAGAATCCAACAGCACATCAAAAGGATCATACACCATGATCAAGTGAGGTTTATCCCAGGAATGGAAGTATTCTTCAATATACACAAGTCAAACAATGTGATACACCATATTAACAAATTGAAGAATAAAAACCATATGATCATCTCAATAGATGCAGAAAATCCTTTCAACAAAATTCAACATGCATTTATGATAAAAACCCTGCAGAAAGTAGGCATAGAGGGAACTCCCCTCAACATAATAAAGGCCATATATGACAAACCCACAGCCAACATTGTTCTCAATGGTGAAAAACTGAAATCATTTCCTCTAAGAGCAGGAACAAGACAAGGTTGCCCACTCTCACCACTATTATTCAACGTCATTTTGGAAGTTTTAACCAAAACAATCGGAGATGAAAAAGAAATAAAAGGAATCCAAATAGTAAAAGAAGAAATAATATTGTCACTGTCTGCAGATGACATGATACTATACATAGAGAATCCTAAAGATCCTACCAGAAAACTACTAGAGCTCATCAAAGAATTTGGTAAAGTAGCAGGATACAAAATTAATGCACAGAAGTCTCTTGCATTACTTTACACTAACAATGAAAAACCTGAAAGAGAAATTAAGGAAACACTCCCATTTCCACTGCAACAAAAAGAATAAAATACCTATTAATAAACCTACCTAAGGAGACAAAAGACCTGTATACAGAAAACTATAAGACACTCATGAAAGAAATTAAAGATGATACAAACAGATGGAGAGATATACCATGTTCTTGGATTGGAAGATCAACATTGTGAAAATGACTGTACTACCCAAAGCAATCTACAGATTCAGTGCAATCCATATCAAACTACAAATGGCATTTTTCACAGAACTATAAAAAAAAAATCCACAATATGTATGGAAACAAAAAAGACCCCGAAGAGCCAAAGCAAGCTTGAAAAACAAAAACGGAGCTGGGGAAATCAGGCTCCCTGATTTCAGAGTATGCTACAAAGCTCCAGTAATCAAGACAGTATGGTACTGGCAGAAAAACAGAAATATAGATCAATGGAACGGGATAGAAAACCCAGAGATAAACCGAGGCACATATGGTCACCTTATCTTTCACAATGGAGGCAAGAATACACAATGAAGAAAAGACAGCCTCTTCAATAAGTGGTGCTGGAAAAACTGGACACCTACATGTAAAAGAATGAAATTATAACACTTGCTAACATCATAGACAGCAATGAACTCAAAATGGATTAAAGACCTAAATGTAAGGCCAGACACTGTCAAACTCTTAGAGGAAAACATAGGCAGAACACTCTATGACATAAATCACAGCAAGGTCATTTTTGACCCACATCCTAGAGAAATGGAAATAAAACCAAAAATCAATAAATGGGACCGAATGAAACTTAAATACTTTTGTACAGTAGTGGAAACCATAAACAAGACGAAAAGACAACCCTCAGAATGGGAGAAAATATTTGCAAATGAAGCAACTGACAAAGGATTAATCTCCAAAATATACAAGCAGCTCAATATCAAAAAAGCAAACAACCCTATCCAAAAATGGGCAGAAGACCTAAATAGACATTTGTCCAAAGAAGATATACAAATTGACAACAAACACATGAAAGGATGCTCAACATCACTAATCATTTGAGAAATGAAAATCAAAACTACAATGAGGTATCACCTCACACCAGTCAGAATGGCCATCATCAAAAATTCTACAAACAGTAAATGCTGGAGAGGGTGTGGAGAAAAGGGAACCCTCTTGCACTGCTGGTGGGAATGTAAATTGATAGAGCCCCTATGGAGAACAGTATGGAGGTTCCTTAAAAAACTAAAAACAGAACTACCATATGACCAAACAATCCCACTACTGGCCATATACTTTGAGAAAACCATAATTCCAAAAGAGACATATACCACAATGTTCATTGCAGCACTATTTACAATAGCCAGGACATGAAAGCAACCTAAGTGTCCATCGACAGATGAATGGATAAAGAAGATGTGGCACACATATGCAGTGGAATATTACTAAGCCATAAAAAGGAACAAAATTGAGCTATTTGTAGTAAGGTGGGTGGACTTGGAGTCTGTCATACAGAGTGAAGTAAGTCAGAAAGAGAAGAACAAATACCGTATGCTAACACTTATATATGGAAGCAAAAAAAATTAAAACAGTTCTGATGAACCTAGGTGCAGGACAGGAATAAAGACACAGACGTAGATAATGGACTTGAGGAGATGGGGAGAGGGAAGGATAAGCTGGGAAGAAGTGAGAGAGTAGCATGGACATATATACACTACCATATGTAAAACAGATATCTAGTGGGAAGCAGCTACATAGCACAGGGAGATCAGCTTGATGCTTTGTGACCACCTAGAGGGGTGGGATAGGGAGTTTGGTAGGGGGATACAAGAGGGAGGGTATATGTTGATACATGTATACATATAGCTGATTCACTTTGTTATACAGCAGAAAATAACACAACATTGTAAAGCATTTATACTCCAATAAAGATGCAAAAAAAGAAAAAAGAAAACTACATGAATGGGATGGGGAGAAGAATCAAAACTGAACTAACTACCCAGGTAAGAAGAGCCTTCAGGAAAGCTGGATGTGATCATCTGGACAGCAAAGGAACAGCAATGAGGGAATGATGAGGGCAATAGGAAGAACAAATAAAAGATGCCCTCAAATAGAGAAAAGGACCTGCAGTTCTCCTTTGCCCATTATCATCTACGTGGTTTAAATGAAGAATTGCCTCTGATTGGGATTTGGGCATCTTTGAGAATTCTGGCCTCCATACACAAAATAATAATGACTTGCTAATTACTATCTGTTATGCCCAAATATTAATTACATGTCAGTTCAAATAACTTAATGGTACTAATGCTCTTTGTAGAGATTCATAGCAGCTATATTTTTTGAAACTATATAAGGTAGGAACTTTGTGCAATAGTATTTAGTACAGCCATATATGGAATGGTTCCTGTTTCTGAGAAAAAGGAATTATCATGGGAGAGACATGCATGAAGAAATAATTTCAATAGAACGTGATAGGCAATAGGTACAATAAATGTGTTCAACATAGGGAATTAGTATAAAAGAGTGAAACATTTATTGTTTTACTTTAATTCTGAGGTATAAAAAATCCTTATTGCTAAATTTGTCCATTATTGATGGGTTTTATGCTTTCACTCATGACTTTTTTGTTCTGTTCTCAATATTTTACAACACTTTGTACTATTAAAAAACAAGAGGCCCAAAATGGAGTCTTTTATGCTAAGCCTCATGTCACCAAACTAAGACATAATTACAATTTCTGCTCTCCCAGAAATACAGTCTTAATCTGGTCAATCAGGAATCACATGATCAACACTAGTTAAGTAATCTACTTGATAGATCCCTGTTATCCCCTAAAGGAAAGTAACCTTGCAATAACCAACCCACTTTTTTACCAGTAATATTTCCTTATTCCTGCTCCCCATTCCCCTATAAAAGTCTTCATTTTGTACAGCTCCTTGGAGCTCCTTTCTATCTGTTAGATGGGTGCTGCCTGATTCAAATCAATTTTTGCTCAAATAAACTTTTAGAAACCTTAATATGCCTCAGTTTATCTTTTAACAGTAGATATACCCACCATGGAATGCAAAATTTTGAGTGCAAGTATAGACTGATCAGCTCATGAAATCAATTTAGAACATGTATTCACATGATAGTGGGACTCGCTGAGAATTCTTATTCTACAGATGTGTTGGTTTCTAATTTTTGCTTTGCTTTTAATTGAAAAAGTATGTGGAACTTTGCTTAATGTAACTGGCAATTAATTTCTTGTACCATTATTAGGGATACATGGGGAATATACAAATATGGAATTATAGCT
Organism: Mesoplodon bidens; assembly: GCF_964165515.1. Classification (NCBI taxonomy): domain Eukaryota; kingdom Metazoa; phylum Chordata; class Mammalia; order Artiodactyla; family Ziphiidae; genus Mesoplodon; species Mesoplodon bidens. Next base: position 84,786,452 of record NC_138163.1, on the reverse strand, counting down.
GGATTTTGCTGTGGTCTACATTATGTCATTAGTCTGGAGATATCATTAGTTAATTCACTACAGCACTCGTTCATTCCACAAATATTTCCTGTGTCAGCCACTGTGCTGCATACTAGATTCCTAGAGATTCAGGCATCTGGTGAAGGAACATAGATAGAAAAATGCTAGAGCATGTACTGTCTACCTGAGCATTCAGTAAATGCAATTTTCCCAGATGATAGCTAGGTTTGATCTAGGGAAGACTAATCTTTCATTTCTGATTATTTTGCTACTTGTATCTGGAAGTGTTTCTAATATGAGCTAATGGGAGAGATTTTATGGAAAATAATCAATAGTCATAGTAAATTAGAATAGAAAGCAAGGGAGAAAAGTGAACCCTCTTGCACTGTTGGTGAGAATGTAAATTGATACAGCCACTATGTAGAACAGTATGCAGCTTCCGTAAAAATCTAAAAATAGAATTACCATATGACCCAGCAATCCCACTACTGGGCATATACCCAGAGAAAACCATAATTCAAAAAGACACAGGCACCCCAATGTTCACTACAGCACTATTTGCAATAGCCAGGTCATGGAAGCAACCTAAATGCCCATCGACAGACGAATGGATAAAGAAGATGTGGTCCATATATACAATGGAATATTACTCAGCCATAAAAAGGAATGAAATTGGGTCATTTGCAGAGACGTGGATGGATCTAGAGAGTGTCATACAGAGTGAAGTAAGTCAGAAAGAGAAAAACAAATATCGTATATTAACACATATACGTGGAACCTAGAAACATGGTACAGATGAACCAGTCTGCAGGGCAGAAGTAGAGAGACAGATGTAGAGAACAAACATATGGACACCAAAGGAGGAAAAAAGCAGGGGGTGGTGGTGGTGGTGGTATGAATTGGGAGATTGGGATTGACATATATACACTAATATGTATAAAATAGATAACTAATAAGAATGTGCTGTATAAAAATATAAAATAAAATTCAAAAATTAAAAATAAATAAAATAAAAGCATTGTTTAAAAAAAGAATAGAAAGCAAGGGATATGTGAAGAATGGGATAAAAGAACAAATAAAGAGAGATAAACAGTAGCCATAAATACCAGTGTCTATCACACAGTAGGCATTCAATAAACACTGGGTGAATCAATGAATGTGATGGAGAGAATTGTAAGACTGGTCTAAAGAAAAGGAGAAAAGTGTTGATAATTCAAGACAGAAGGAGGCAGAAGACAATAAGACCTGTAAGAAAATGAAAACAAATGGAGTTTAGACAGAAGAAATGAGGTATATACTCCACATCAGGAAAAGGAATACTTTTACATTATCCTTAAGTTAATATATTTTCCTTACATGCATCATAGAAATATATGAAAGATCTTGGTTCAAGAAACAGGCTATTTTATTCCAAGGGGAATACTGTGATTTCTCTTTTGTACTGTTTTATGTCCTTCTGCTGCCAGTAGAGATCAACAGGACCCTGTATCTGGGATATTCCAGAGGTTACTCTGAGAGGAAAATGTATGACTATGTCCATGAACTAAAGCTTCTGCGAGACTCTAAGCTCTGCGAGGAAAGGAATTTTTGTCTGCCTTGTTCTCTGCTGTGTACTGACCACCTAATACAGTGCTTAGCACATAGGAGACAAGGAAAATGGACATCCTCTAGAAGCTGGAAAAGGCAAGGAAACAGATTATCTTCCAGAGCCTCCAGAAGGAATCCAACCCTGCCAATATCTTGTTTTAGCTCCATAAGACTGATTTTAGACCTCTGACCTCTTAAACCGTAAGAGAACAAATTTGTGTTGTTTTAAGCCACTATGTTTGTGGCAATTTGTTACAGCAGCAATAGGACACTAATGTGAACAATTCCCTGGTTCCTTACTCATGGTGAGATAACTGAAAAACTGTCCATATATCAGAAACCCAGCAGCATGGAGCAAGTTGGGTGAGGGGGTTGCCAGATTCATATGTCAGCTTTAATTTCTTTTCTGTACATTAAAATACCCCTGAAACAAAAATTCTTATCCCACCTTTCATATATTGACAGAAATGCTAAGAAAGGGCAATATGTTCGTTGGGAACTAAAGATGAATTTGACCTCAGATATTCAGATCTTGAGAAAACAGTAGAAAAAATATTCAGTCTATAAACTTTATTTCTAAAAGTTTTTGAAGTCAGCTTCGAAACTAAAGAAAAATAAGAAATATTTTTTAAAGGACAACATTACATATAGGTGGTAAATTCTTTTGGCCTCCAGCAGAACTGGTTCAAAGCAAGCATAATCTGAGAATAATCAAAGTATCTAGGTTAGTAAGTATAGTCATGATTAATGTATAGAAGCTACATGAATTTTTAAAATATATGTACACACACAGATCTGGACTTAGGAATAAAAGCATTTTGATATGTATTGAAAGTTAAAGATCTCCACTATTCTAGAGTATAATAAAAATTATTAACCTATAGAATTGCTTTAAAGGTTAATGCATAGAGTTCAAGTTCTGGGACTACTGAAGTGGAGTGTAACATGGTTTTGTTTTATTTTCTAATGAACTTCTTTCTCCTTGAGCCAAAGAGCTCATATAATTTGAAGTTGCTTCTGTTTAATATATACTTATTATCTATTTGTCTAAATATACGTGAGTTTAATACTAAAGTTAAGTTTTCAGGTGCTGAATACTTTGCATTAAGTATGGAAATAAAAAAATGTCTACTATCATCCATGTGTGCACGTTTCTACTCTATTTAACTCTCTACGTATGATTATATTAGGTGATATTCCACTTGGTTTCTGAAAATAAAATATATTTTCTTCTAATAGCATGAATGTGAAAGGAGAAATTTAAATACCTAACTAACATCTTAGTGATTAGTTACTTCACTCACCATGCCAACTTCCCCTCTGTTTAGCTCAGTAGGCCTCTGTCATGGTAATAGTATTGTAGGAGCAATGCTTTTCTGTGTATGGTTTCCTAGCCAGGTTCAACTTCATCAAGGACTTCTGTTAATATATCCAGTCTCTTTGCTCTCCATGCCCCATCTCACCCCTTTGCTCCAGTCATCGTAAAACACTTAGTCTCTGAAGCACAACATGATCTCAGAGTTCCATTGAAGGAACAGTTACTGAGTTACCACAGTGTGCTAGGTACATTGGCACTATCATGAGCATTAATTATGATTATCAAGATTATAATGATAACAGTAGGCATTATCATTAATGAAATGCCTATGACTTGGTAAAGGGTGAAGAAGCAGAACTCTTAGATGTGGTGCCAAACTGCCTCTGAGGTAATCAAATTAGTTCCTCTGTGACCAACATAGTTTTTGATGGATCCAGCACAAGTGAAGACTATTCCTCACAGTTTGTAGGATCTATTAACATAGGGCATCATGCAACAATCTAGGGTAGGGGAGAACTGTGACTAACCAACCAACAGACTGATTGAAAAATAATTATTAATTGTGGATATATCCCCTTCGACTTAGTGTTATATTATATTTGCCAAAAAGACAGATTTTCAGGTACGGGAAGTATGGAAGGCTCTAGTAAACAACAGAAGAAAGCCCACAGTCAAGTGTTATAGGAGACGCCATAGAGAAAGTAGTCTGCAGTCCGCAGATTGTTTGGGTTAAAAAAGTGGCTGCAAGTGTCTTTTTGACTAGCAAAGAGCATGAGACCTAAGGAAAGAAGTAAGGAAAAGATATCATGCTGGCAAAAGGAAATGAATGCTCTTTCTTCTGGATAAATCATGGTGAGCCTACATGAAGTCAAGGCAGCCAATTCGTAGTGGTATGGGAAAAGATCAGGATAGGTCAAAAGAAGCAGGGCAATTTGGAGTATCCCAGTGAGAATCTCCAGAAGACATAACACGAAAGAAGCTTAGAAGGGAGGTCTCTTTACATATTTATAGATTATACGCTAGCTGACAGACAGTCTTCTCCATAGCATGTAAGTCCCACAAAGGTAGGAAATACAAGTGGTGTGTTCAGTGTTTAATCTATAGCCCTGAGTGTAATGCCTGGCCCTTTGTAGATACTCAAATATTTGCTAGATGAATAAATAAAAGAATGAGGATCATCAACAGATCTAGAAATTCTTAGATCTGGGGCAGGGATCAGGGTTTACCAGTTTTATGAATACATAAGTAAATTAACACTGTTTTATAAAATACTTATAAATATTTTTATTCAGAATATAAATATTCTGAATATAATAGACTATTGTCTATTTTTCAGATATTCTTATGAGTATTGATATTTGGAGGTTGATGTTGAACACATGCACTACACCAGCCCAGCTACTTTCGATGATACTTTAACTGAATTGTACTGTCATGTGTGATTTGAATAAACCATTTCAGTCCTATTGAAGCCTGTAACAGAATCAGTAGGATGCCCAGCATGGCGGTTCTTTTAGCTTATTATACATCAGGTAGAAGAATGTAGTGATACTGGAAACAGATTTCTAAATAGTTCAATAATTTTTTAGAGACTAAATATCCTGGCCCATGCTGTCAAATGTTTTATATATGAAAAGTGTCCTTTAGCTTATAAAATGCAATGTATATTGGCCAGGAATAACACAGCTTAAATTTTTAAAAGTCAACAGTGTAAAATGATAAATAGAAACAGATATTGAGGTACCAATGATGTAATCCACAATGCAAAATCTCCATAACTGTTCTTAATGGATGCTGAAGCACCCTCAAGTGTTAATAGATTAGGATGTCAGGCCTGCAGGTTTGTGGAAGGTAAGGTATGCATCAGAGAAAAGACCAAAAATATATGCTTTATCCAAACTGCAGCTTTCCACACTCAATTTGTTCTCTGACACTTTATAAGAACTGAGCTTACCAGATAGTTCACCATAATTCACAAAAGGAAGAAGAGCAGGTTTTCAGGAAAAGATAAACAATGAGTTTAGTTTTGGACATGTAAAACATAGGTACCTGTGGAACATCTATGTACAGAGACCTTGTGCAAAAATTCCAATACTGACTTCCTCAGCCTTTGGAGCTTACTGCCTCAGCCATGATCAGTTTTGTCCACTTATCAGAGTGTGCTACACAGATATGATCATTCCAATGTGTGCCATGACCTAAGTATGTTTGAGAAGCACAGGTCCAGTGGGAAACTGAATCCATGATTTTAGAACTCATGAGATGATGTCTGGACTAGTGAATTTTGAGTGCTGAAAGCAAAGAAGTGCTAGTAAAAACCACAAAGAGGAATTTCCACTCCTGGCCATGTTGGAGTAACTGGGACCAGACTTCCCTCCTGTTATAACAATTAGAACACAGGACAAAATATATGAAATAGCTGTTTGTAGTCATTGAACAACATACAGTATAAGACTATGACTCTGAAAGGGGAAAAAAACAAGAATAAGCCCTACCATCGCCATAGCTTGCTACCTGAAAACACTTTCTGGATGGTAGCATGGGGAGTGAGAGCTCAAGCTGAGCATGCAAGTCTTGCTCAGTTGAAGAGACAAAGATCAGAGTTCAGAGAGGTTCAGAGTTCAGAGAGGCTGAGGAAACTAGAATTTGCAGGGCAGAGTACCAGAGAACAGGGAGCTGTGTAAAAAAAGAACTGAAAAAACCCTAGCTATGAGTCCCTTTGAGTCTGTTATTGGATATAAATCCTAGTGCCTAGGATGAAAATCCATTAGTCTAGGCAAAGAAATACCAAGAAGTTTTAAGCTGAAGAATACCCAGAACTCACACAAAGCTGGCAAACGTTTAAGTTCCAATAGAATAAAGAGACAAAAGAAGTCAGACCTTAGATGTAAGGCTAAACTAGCCAGGAAAGGATACTTTATATCTATCCTAACAAGCTTAAAAATAATCTTCAAATGGATCAAGCTGCTCCACAAATAAATGCCTGCAATACAAAATTCAACACTCTTAAAAAGAAGTCAACGAAATTGAAACACTCAAGTCACGATGTCCAGTGTCCAACAAAAATTACTAGACATATGTATAAAAGAAAAATATGATCCATAGCCAGGATAAAAATCAATCATTAAGAAAACATGTAGAAGAAGAAATGAAGGGGGGCAAAGATAGCATGCTGGGAAATACCCAGACAAGATTTAAAAGGTAAGAAAAAGAAAAAGGACCTGACAAGAGTCACTTGAAAGGAATAATACAAGATGTTAGAAGAATCAAGAGACCATCGAGTAACAGAAGTCATGTAGGGAGAAAGTTTCGAAAAGGAGAGAGTGGTGAACAAGGATATCAAGCAAAATAGAGACTGAAAAGAGTCCCCTGGATTTCACAAGAAGGTGCCTTCTAAGCATGGCCAGAGTAGTTCCAATGGAGAGGTTGGGTTGGAATCCAGATTGCAAAGGGTTTGAGGAGTGAATAAGATGTTTCAAGGCAAGATTGTCTCTGACTCAGGATAGGCAAATACGTGTACATTTTTGTATGTTTGAAAACATTTTTAAAAATATATTCTACAACCTTCTCTAGCAATGTCTCCTTTCTCTTATAGCCACATTTCTTCCTAATACACAGACAACTCCCAAAAAGAATTATGAAATAAAAATTGTTACCAAAAAAGGCATTCAGCAACTTCTGAACCTGAATATTGCTGCCCACGGTACGGTACAATCCCTCTGTCTTGATCCCTACGGAAAGAAAACCAAGTCAGTTTTATTTATATAACTAGAGCTTTCATCTCCCTCAGGGTAGAGAAAGTAGGTACTTACACAGTGGAGTCAGTTCAAACAGGAAAGGGTCTCCCTACTCTCTCCAATCTCTTCAGCCCTCCCCTGCAATAGGGGAACAGTCCTGAAACATCTCTGCAAATTATTCTTTTCATACTTTCATTTGGATTGTACCAAGCCCTCATTAACCTGAGCAGAAAAGAACACACTCTATAGTAAATAGAAGAAAATGCTCAGGTGAGTAGCAGCGGATGGCTGAGAATGGTGTTACCATCTTGTCAAGGAACTAGGGTTTATCTGATAAAGGAGGAAATATGAACCTTCAAATTGCCCCTGAGCAGTGGTATAAAGTAAGAGAGGCCTAGAGTGTGGCAGATGTGAAGCAAACAGCCATTTTTTGCATGGAGAAAGACTGAAGAAACTTTAAAAAAAAAAAAAAAGAGGCCTGGCTCATACACTACACTTGCCTACATTCAAAATATTCTGAGAGAAACAAGAGATTATCGTCAACCTGGAAGAATGCTGATGCCACATTTGCCTGAATTTAACTTTGCCCCCCAAAATTTTTAAATCAATATGTATTGTGGCAGAAACTGAACTCTTGTTTATTTAGGATGGAACTATCATAACACTACTTGAAGAGTGCCAGATAGTATGTGAGAATATTTTAGAAGCCATTTGAAGTTCTTTATCTTTAAAAGCAGTAAACCACAAATTATCCAACATGGTCAAATGCCACTGATTTACAATCTGAGGGAATTTTAAAAATTGTGTCTAGTACTCAAGGTTTATAAACAGTCTCCTTTCCTAAAACGGGTCCTGACTAATAGATGATATCATTGTTCCTTTAGAGAAATTGCCCAGGAAAAATTCAGAATGACCAGATTTTGCCATTTGCAGCAACGTGGATGGACCTGGAGTGTATTATGCTAAGTGAAGTAAATCAGACAAAGACAAATACTGTATGATATCACTTACAGGTAGAATCTAAAAGATAAAATAAAACTGGTGAACATAACAAAAAAGAAACAGACTCGCAGATATAGAGAACAAACTAGTGGTTACCAGTGGGGTTGGGGGGAGGAGGGGGTGAAATAGGGGTGGGAATTAAAAGGTACAAACTATTACGTATAAAATAAATAAGCTACAAGAATATATTGCACAATACAGGGAATATAGACAATATTTTATAATAACTATAAATGGAGTATAATATTTAAAAACTGTGAATCACTATGTTGTATACCTGTAACATATAATATTGTACATCAACTGTACGTCAATATAAATAAATAAATAAATAATAAAACCATGTTTAAAAAAATGAATTACCAGATTCAAACACTGCTAAGGCTATGGTTCATATCTTACCTTTGGTTTCAATGACATTGATGCACTTCCTAACAAACTTGAACCCCACTTCGTTCAGCTCCACTGTTTAAAGCAAAAGAAAGCAGAGTTAGATTCTGCTGTAATAAGCCTCACCTACCAAGCATTCAATAATCTTGCTAAGAGACTTCAGTGAGAGAACTAGGGGTTTGGTTGCTCTTCTTCAGTCAGCCTTAGGTGGAAAGATTCCTCATTCAGGGGAGAGGGTGGTTAGAGATTTTACTCTTATAACACAAAATGCTTTTACTTGACCCTTTGCATTATGTCTGCTTTAGGCATGAGCTACATCAAATGTGAAATGTGAGGCTGGTAATGCACAAAATTTCTATCATGTGTCTAGAAAAAGCAGGATATAATGTGTTACTTTATATTATTACTACTATCCCACCCATAAGCTAAGATAAAGTGACTTCCTTAATTCAATCAATAAACACCTTTTAAAAAAAATAGGCCTGTTTCCATTTCCGGGCTATTGAGAATAGAGCTGCAATGAACATTTTGGTACATGTCTCTTTTTGAATTATGGTTTTCTCAGGGTATATGCCTAGTAGTGGGATTGCTGAGTCATATGGTAGTTCTATTTGTAGTTTTTTAAGGAACCTCCATACTGTTCTCCATAGTGGCTGTACCAATTCATATTCCCACCAGCAGTGCAAGAGTGTTCCCTTTTCTCCACACCCTCTCCAGCATTTATTGTTTCTAGATTTCTTGATGATGGCCATCCTGACTGGTGTGAGATGATATCTCACTGTAGTTTTGATTTGCATTTCTCTAATGATTAATGATGTTGAGCATTCTTTCATGTGTTTGTTGGCAGTCTGTATATCTTCTTTGGAGAAATGCCATCGGATGAATGGATAAAGAAGATGTGGCACATATATACAATGGAATATTACTCAGCCATAAAAAGGAACGAAACTGAGCTATTTGTAATGAGGTGGATAGACCTAGAGTCTGTCATACAGAGTGAAGTAAGTCAGAAAGAGAAAGACAAATACCGTATGCTAACACATATATATGGAATTTTAAAAAAAATGTCATGAAGAACCTAGGGCTAAAACGGGAATAAAGACACAGACCTACTTGAGAATGGACTTGAGGATATGGGGAGGGGGAAGGGTAAGCTGTGACAAAGCGAAAGAGAGGCATGGACATATATACACTACCAAACGTAAGGTAGATAGATAGTGGGAAGCAGCCGCAGAGCACAGGGAGATCAGCTCGGTGCTTTGTGACCGCCTGGAGGGGTGGGATGGGGAGGGTGGGAGGGAGGGAGATGCATGAGGGAAGGGATGTGGGAACAGATGTATATGTATGACTGATTCACTTTGTTATAAAGCAGAAACTAATAAAAAAAAATGTTAAAAAAAATAGGCCTGAATTTCATTCCATACAGAGGTATCCACAAATACACTTGCATCAATATTACATATCATTGATGATAGCATTTACTGTGATTAGGACAGCTAACAGTTCATAATATCAGTAGATCAGAAATTTAACTCACTTTCTTCCTGTTTCGTTATAGGGCTGTGATAGATCTACAAAAAAAGAGACAGAAAGAGCCATGGTTATTGTGAATCACTATAGGTAAGTACAGCAAATACTAAATATCTTTCCCCAAATAAGCCATCAAAAGTATTAGCAACTTTAAGGCTTTAACAAGAAAGAAAGTGGGCTAAACAGAATCATCTTTGCCTAGGGCCCTAGGAACAGTTGGATTAACAATCCCTAAAGATTACACTGGATTTCATACAGTTCACTGCAGTTGTAGCCTACTCATCTTAGACATTTACTTATGTAAAGCTTAGAGAATTTTTCTGATGGAGCAAGAGAGCATGAGAGAAAGAAAGTGATTTTCTCATGGATACCTGGGTAATTGGCATTGATGGTAAAATTTAAATATTCCTAATACCAACCTCCCCACCCAGAGACATTAATGGGTGTTTCCTTGTAGAAAGGCAAGTGCCCATCTGAAAGAGATCCATGCATTCACCAAGATTTCTCTGAGCGATCTTGAAGTATGCATTGTGATAGCTATGTGAGAGACCAAAGAGGAGATCCTTGACTCTTGAAGTCTAATCTTGGCTCTACCTCTACCTCTACCTCATTATGAAACTTAGGCATGTCCTTTTCATTCTCTAGACTTCAAAATTCATATCTCTAAAATGATCAGGTTTGGAGTAGATGTTCCTTCAAGTCCTGATCTTCTTTGACACTTTAAGCAAAGGCAAGCACACTATGTATGAGATCAGTGATTGGGGGGGTTAATAAAGCAGTGACAACACTAGTAATGTGAGGCTGCAGGAAATAAGTCCTCTATATGCCATCTGTATAGTTTGCTTTAACAAGCTCTCCTTTTAAAAGAAAAGTTTCTCCCTATGTGTGTATGCCAATGGATATTTCAGTGAAAGAGGTTTCTGTGCTTGGCCAGCCCCTTTTCACCACTGCTATAAACAAGATATTTGTGAAGCGTCTCTCATAATCAAGTTGGTAAGGATCCACATGCAGTGGGCCCATGTTCTAACATCATTCTCCACAAAAAGCCATCTGTATCCTTTGATTTTTAAAACCCTAAAGGGAGAGCAATTCCAGGAGAGGGAATTAAAAGTAAAATGCCTTACAATATTGTACATTAACTATACTTCAATTTTAAAAAGTAAAAAGAAAGAATTATGAACAACAACAAAAAAGAATAAAATGCCTTGCGGAGCTTCCTACTATCCTCCCAAAGAAATTATCACAGGCATGTAATAGTTAAGCTCCAGGTTTCTGGGAGGGGAGGAAGGGGAGAAAGGCCCTGGCCTATTTTCTGGATGACAGTCCTCACAACACCACTTCTCTCCTGCTACCATCTTGGTTGCTATTAATGCAATCTGGCATCTGGGCACTCCTCTTTAGTCTCCAAGGCACTGAAAACACAGAGAAAGAAAGCCCTGTAATATATTTCCTCTCTTAGCAAGTTTTTGCCTTGCGTAAAGCAAGAAGATTGGACTGTATCCAAACACTGTTGAATTTCAGTAGGTTTGTACCCAAACTTCAGACCAGTCAGAAGCACCTCAACCTAATATAGTACATTATGGTTGACAAACTGGCTTTCAATTGATTTTTCAAATCAACTCTGTGAGGTAGGTAGAACAGAAATTATGAAAGCCATTTTACTTAAGAGAACAGTCTCAGAGATTAAGTAACTATCTCAAGGTCACACAACCATTGAATGGCAGAACCAGATCCAAATCTAGCCTTCTGGGATCCCAACACTAGGAAGCTGATATTATTTCATATGCCACGAGAAGAAACCTACACAGAAGATACTGAAGAGAGAAAATGCTTTTCAGTGACCTCTGACTGTTCATATTGATCTTTCTATGATAATCACTAGCCTTTTAAAAGTATTACTTGTCATCATATGTAACAGTGTTCTAAATGGAGTGGTGCATCCTGAGATATAGGATGACAATGCCATCTCCTGCCCTTAAAGAGAACAAGTTGACTTGGGGATGTAAGGGAGGGGCAGCAAAACCATTTTGAATAAAATCTTAATAAATGCTTGTTCACAACCATGGAAATTATTTTCCATCCTTATATATGAATACATATTAATGTTATAAACTGCAAAAAGGCTTAATTTTCTTTTTTAAGAAGATTTTGTGGGCATGGCTGCATAATCTAAGACCAGAGCAAGAAGCTGAGAGACCTGGATTCTAGGCCCATTGTGAAGCCTTTCTGAGAGTGATCCTAGAGAAGTCTTTCACCCTCTCTGGAACTCAAGTTGCCTAACTTGTTAAACAAGAAATGTCAACTCAACAATTCCTTCTACCTCTAAAATTTTGAGTATCAAAGATCTATCACCATTTACTTATCCTGGATCCACTGCTACCACTAGAGCGACAAATATACTGGATTATGTTGCTGAGGTTTCCCCAGGATAACTTACAGGTTCTTTCCCATCCATGGCCTCCATCCATAGTCTTCTGTTAGCTTCTGAAAGGGCTTGCAGAGTGATGGTTCCTGGCCTAAGGAAAAAATGACAAGTTGAGAGCAGAAAAGTCACCTGAGAGAATGGAGTCTTGTGATCTATGGTCCCTCTCAGCCCTGGGAGATATCAGACTGAGCAGGCACAGGCATATAGATTTCCAACTTCTCATAATCTTTTTTACTCAGAAAAACAATGGAACTTAGAGAACAGTAACTTTGGAGACACTGGTGGAGGTGGTATCTTGGTGGCCTCATGCCAGAGTTAGACAAGGAAATAGGAAGGCAGATACTGACACCTCACGATAATACACACTTAAACTGGCCCCACTGTGCTTGAGCCAAACTGAGGCTCGCCCTGCCTCTCTCTCTTGGAAGCCAGCCATTTGGTCTGGGCTCTAGGGGTTCTGAGCATGTTCATTATGGGCACGTTCATCTATCAGGAAGATGGCTTGCTACTTCTACCACATAGGATGTCCAAGGAGCATTTCAGTTGGAAATAAGTCAACAACATGCACAATGGCTCAGCCACAGGGAGGAGGCCTTTTGGCTGATTTAAGCAATCTTATGAATAACAATGACAACTAATAGTTATTGAATGCTCACCAGATGCCAGGTTCTTTTCTAAGTACTTTATAGGTATTAATTCATTTAATCTACACAGGAAGGCTATAAAGCAGGAAATATAGTAATCCCTATTTTATAGAAGGGGAAACTGAGGCACCTAGAGAGGTTACCTAAGTTCACACAGTGGGTAAATATAGAGCCAGGATTTCAATTTAGGAATTTTGGTCCAGCAGCTATTTTCTTTCTTAACTAATACACTATAAGGCCTCTTCTGCATGGCAGATGACTTCAAATCCAATTTTATTTTATTTACTTGCAGTAACTATAACTACATACCCAGAGATACCCCAATTTGGTATACTCTGTTCTTTTTAGACCTTCAAAACCAAACTGGAATTTGGGGATTGACCATATTACTGCAGGTATAAGGTCTCTTCCATTCTCCGTGTAGTTGTGCCATTATGAGATGCTTGTTACTCTCACTCCTTCTATGTTGAGACCTCTCTCAGAGTAATGAAATGATAAGAGCAATTACAAGAGAGTTCAGTGGAAAAGTCACTGTTCCTCAGTTTCTTTATCCATAAAAATGTTGGAGAAGACAAGCTGGGAGGTCCATCCCAGTTCTAATATCATGAGATTCCTGTTCTACCTGTCCTTCTGTTTCTTATTCCATTAAAGTACTCCTTAAAAAAGGAAAGAAAAAAAAAGCAATTCATTAACTAGAATGAATCGTTCTTTTTCCTGCTCTTTAGCTGTTTGGACACAATTACACTTTACAGGATTTGCTACTGAACTAGGGATATTAGCTAACATCGTCATCAGTTAATGAAAAGGAATTCTGGATTCTACGTGTCCTCGGGAGCTTATGAGCATTGTGACCATCTATCGACTCATGCCAATTTTTTTTCTTCACAGACTCAAATTATAATATTCAAATAAGACTAAACCCTTAAGTACAAAAAAAAAAAAAAACAAACAAACAAAAAAAAAAACCCGAAAGCCCCCAAATGATCTTTAAGCCAGAATCAATTGAAAACCAGGACTTGGCTTTGGTCACTGGATTCTTTCAAGTTTACCTTCTTCTAAGAAACATCCAACCTTTTGGATATATTTTATGGGGCTAGAAAGTCTAGAAATCCTTGTATAAACAGCTATGCAGCTGAATCCTGAAGCCAGAAGGAAGAGCAAGCAAATGGGCAACAAACATAAAAGCAGATGCTGTAGACCAGATAGGATGTTAAGGCCATTCTAGACTCAGTTTCCCTACTTGGGAAACCAGTAAGCTGGTATGTGTCCTCTCTTGACTATACGGAGAAGCTGAAAGAATAAATGACTATTCAATAAGCATTTGGAGATTCTTGGGTGCTACCAAAAGTCAAATTCAAAGAAAAATATTGCTAACAACAAGACGACAAAGTAGAGAGTACTGACTTCTAGTCCAGGCTTTTCCATTATGACTTTAGACAAATCCTTTGCCCACCCTGAGGTCTGAGTCACTCATCTAAAACCAAAAGGCATATACAGCATATTTGCAGTAGAGTCCAGTGGTTAGGAGTATGACTTGGAAACCAGTATTCCTGGATTTGGATCCTAGCTCTAATATTTAATAACTGTATAACCTAAGGGTTTAACTTTTTTCTGTCTCCTTGTCTTTGTGAAATTGGGATAGTAACACCCCCTACTTCATGTGACTGATGAAGACTAAAGGAAATTATACACTTAAAAGGCTGAGAATGGTGCCTGACACATAGAGGTACTCAGAGAATATTAGCAGTTGCTGTTGTCATAATCATCCTCACTGTTGTCATTATTACTATTATTATTGCCCTTCAAGTTCTGATGGCCTATGAGCCTGTGGCTTCAAATATTGGTAGGAACACTAATAAAAAAGTTATCCTCTATTCTGGAGATAGAAAAAGGGACTCAAAGAGTCCTTTGTTCTATCCCACAGGAAACATGAGTAAAGGTGCCTGATGTCTACTGGGAGGCCTGCCTCTGCCCCTTATATCTGATTGACCAGCAAGGAAAGCATATGCAGAGGTCACATCACTCAGAAAGCTACACATGCACAGAGGTACCTCAGCATCTGTTCATTATTATATTTGACCCTCTATTTCAGAACATATATATTCTCCTTAAAATAGACAATGGAAAAAAATTAAAAAGAACATGGGGTGTGGAGACCTACAGAACAGGCTTTGAGCACAGCCTTGCAACTATGTGACTTTGATTAGGCAAGGCAGTTAAATATATACAAGTCTTAGTCTCCTCACTGTTAAAAAGGGAATGTTTTTTTAAAGTGCCCAATATTTTGCACCTATGTTCATCAGTGATATTGGCTTGTAGTTTTCTTTCTTTTGGACATCTTTGTCTGGTTTTGGTATCAGTGTGTTGGTGGCCTCGTAGAATGAGTTTGGGAGTGTTCCTCCCTCTGCTATATTTTGTAAGAGTTTGAGAAGGATAGGAGTTAGCTCTTCTCTAAATGTTTGATAGAATTCGCCTGTGAAGGCATCTGGTCCTAGGCTTTTGTTTGTTGGAAGATTTTTAATCACAGTTTCAATTTCAGTGCTTGTGATTGGTCTGTTCATATTTTCTCTTTCTTCCTGGTTCAGTCTCGGCAGGTTGTGCATTTCTAAGAATTTGTCCATTTCTTCCAGGTTGTCCATTTTATTGGCATAGAGTTGCTTGTAAGTAATCTCTCATGATTCTTTGTATTTCTGCAGTGTCAGTTGTTACTTCTCCTTTTTCATTTCTAATTCTATTGATTTCAGTCTCCTCCTTTTTTTTCTTGATGAGTCTGGCTAATGGTTTATCAATTTTGTTTATCTTCTCAAACAACCAGCTTTTAGTTTTATTGATCTTTGCTATCGTTTCCTTCATTTCTTTTTCATTTATTTCTGATCTGATCTTTATGATTTCTTTCCTTCTGCTAACTTTGGGGGATTTTTTGTTCTTCTTTCTCTAATTGCTTTAGGTGCAAGGTTAGGTTGTTTATTTGAGATGTTTCCTGTTTCTTAAGGTAGGATTGTATTGCTATAAACTTCCCTCTTAGAACTCCTTTTTCTGCATCCATAGGTTTTGGGTCACCGTGTCTCCACTGTCATTTGTTTCTAGGTATTTTTTAATCTCTTCTTCGATTTCTTCAGAGATCACTTGGTTATTAAGCAGTTTATTGTTTAGCTTCCATGTGCTTGAATTTTTTACAGATCTTTTCCTGTAATTGATATCTACTCTCATAGTGCTGTGGTCGGAAAAGATACTTGATACAAATTCAATTTTCTTAAATTAACCAAGGCTTGATTTGTGACCCAAGATATAATCTATTCTGGAGAATGTTCCATGAGAACTTGAGAGAAATGTGTATTCTATTGTTTTTGGATGGAATGTCCTATAAATACCAATGAAGTCCATCTTGTTTAATGTATCATTTAAAATGTGTGTTTTCATAATTATTTTCATTTTGGATGATCTGTCCATTAGTGAAAGTGGGGTGTTAAAGTCCCCTACTATGAGTGTGTTACTGTCGATTTCCCCTTTTATGGCTGTTAACATTTGCCTTATGCACTGAGGTTCTCCTATGTTGGGTGCATAAATATTTACAATTGTTATATCTTCTTCTTGGATTGATCCATTAAAAGGATCATACACCATGATCAAGTGTGGTTTATTACAGGAATGCAAGGAATCTTCAATATATGCAAATCAATCAACGTGATACACCATATTAAAATATTGAAGGAGAAAAACCATATGATCATCTCAATAGACGCAGAGAAAGCTTTTAACAAAATTCTACACCTATTTATGATAAAAAAAAACCTTCAGAAAGTAGGCATAGAGGGAACTTTCCTCAACAAAATAAAGGCCATATATGACAAACCCACAGCCAACATCATCCTCAATGGTGAAAAACTGAAACCATTTCCACTAAGATCAGGAACAAGACAAGGTTGCCCACTCTCAGCACTATTATTCAACTTAGTTTTCAAAGTTTTAGCCACAGCAATCAGAGAAGAAAAAGAAATAAAAGGAATCCAAATGGGAAAAGAGGAAGTAAAGCTGTTACTGTTTGCAGATGACATGATACTATACATAAAGAATCCTAAAGATGCTACCAGAAAACTACTAAAACTAATCAATGAATCTGGTAAAGTAGCAGGATACAAAATTAATGCACAGAAATCTCTGGCATTCCTATACACTAATGAAGAAAAATCTGAAAGTGAAATTAAGAAAACACTCCCATTTACCATTGCAACAAAAAGAATAAAATATCTAGGGATAAACTTTCCTAAGGAGACAAAAGACCTGTATGCAGAAAATTATAAGACACTGATGAAAGAAATTAAAGATGATACAAATAGATGGAGAGATATACCATGTTCTTGGATTGGAAGAATCAACATTGTGAAAATGATTCTACTACCCAAAGCAATCTTCTACAGATTCAATGCAATCCCTATCAAACTACCACTGGCATTTTTCACAGAACTGGAACAAAGAATTTCACAATTTCTATGGAAACACAAAAGACCCTGAATAGCCAAAGCAATCTTGAGAACGAAAAACGGAGCTGGAGGAATCAGGCTCCCTGAATTCAGACAATACTACAAAGCTACAGTAATCAAGACAGTATGATACTGGCACAAAAACAGAAATATAGATCAATGGAACAGGATAGAAAGCCCAGAAATAAACCCCCGCACATATGGTCACCTTATCTTTGATAAAGGAGGCGAGAATATACAGTGGAGAAAAGACAGCCTCTTCAATAAGTGTTGTTGGCAAACTGGACAGGTACATGTAAAAGTATGAAATTAGAACACTCCCTAACACCATACACAGAAATAAACTCAAAATGGATTAAAGACCTAAATGTAACTCCAGACACTATCAAACTTTTAGAGGAAAACATAGGCAGAACACTCTATGACATAAATCACAGCAAGATGCTTTTTGACCCACGTCCTATAGAAATAGAAATAAAAGCAAAAATAAACAAATGGGACCTAATGAAAGTTAAAAGCCTTTGCACAGCAAAGGAAACCATAAACAAGACCAAAAGACAACCCTCAGCATGGCAAAAAAATATTTGCAAATGAAGCAACTGACAAAGGATTATTCTCCAGCATTTACAAGCAGCTCAAAAAAAAAAATCCAAAAATGGGCAGAAGACCTAAATAGACATTTCTCCAGAGAAGATATACAGATTGCCAATGAACACATGAAAGAATGCTCAACATTATTAATCATTAGAGAAATACAGGTCAAAACTACAATGAGATATCATCTCACACTGGTCAGAATGGCCATCATTAAAAAATCTAGAAACAATAAACGCTGGAGAGGGTGTGGAGAAAAGGGAACACTCTTGCACTGCTGTTGGGAATGTGAATTGGTACAGCCACTATGGAGAACAGTATGGAGGCTCCTTAAAAAACTAAAAATAAAACTCACATACGACCCAGCAATCCCACTACTGGGCATATACACTGAGAAAACCATAATTCAAAACTTCATGTACCAAAATGTTCATTGCAGCTCTATTTACAATAGCCAGGACATGGAAGCAACCTAAGTGTCCATCACCGGATGAATGTGTGAAGACGTGGCTCATATATACAATGGAATATTACTCAGCCATAAAAAGAAATGAAATTGAGATATTTGTAGTGAGTTTGATGGACCTATAGTCTGTCATACAGTCAAGTAAGTCAGAAGGAGAAAAACAAATGCTTTATGCTAACTCATATATATGGAATCTAAGAAAAAATATAAACAAGAAGGTCATGAAGAACCTAGGGGTAAGATGGGAATAAAGACACAGACCTACTATAGAATGGACTTGAGGATATGGGGAGGTGGCAGGGTAAGCTGTGACAAAGTGAGAGAGTGGAATGGACATATATCCACTACCAAATGTAAAATAGATAGCTAGTGGGAAGCAGCCACATAGCACAGGGTGATCAGGTCGGTGGTTTGTGACCACCTAGAGGGGTGGGATAGGGAGGATGGGAGGGAGGGAGATGCAAGAGGGAAAAGATATGGGAACATATGTATATGTATAACTGATTCACTGTGTTATAAAGCAGAAACTAACACACCATTGTAAAGCAATTATACTCCAATAAATATGTTAAGAAAAAAATAATAAAATAAAATAAAATAAAATAAAGTGCCCATGATGTGGCAAGTAAAATCATAGATACATTGAATCTTTAATTCCTGGGTTCTATTCTCAGAATACCTTAGCATTCTTGGTTAGGGAAAAACACATTTAAAAATGAATACCAATTTCAGTATCTACCATGAGCTGTACATATCACTAGATGCAATATATATAAAGATGAGTTGGTCTTAGCCCCTAACCTTAGTGCCAAACTGTTTGCAAATGCTTTGAGTCTATGGGAATATTACTTGCAAGTGGGTGGCAAATTTAAGGTGAAAAGTGAATCAGAATGGAACTAGACACAGAAAATTTTTATTTCGTTTATGTACATTGATGCTGCATAGCCAATGACACTAAAGGTTCATGAAAAGGAAGACAGCCAACAGTCACTTTCTCCTTCCTACTGGGCCTGAAGCTGTGGGGGAAATGAGTGACAGCCTTATGCTTATCAGTAACAATGTTTATAATTACAACCATCTTTGATTGAGACCATCCATTCTTTTTTTTTTTTGGCTGTGTTGGGTCTTTGTTGCTGCGCACGGGCTTTCTCTAGTTGCGGCGAGCGGGGGTTACACTTTGCTGCAGTGCGTGGGGTTCTCATTGTGGTGGATTCTCTTATTGCGGAGCAGGGGCTCTAGGAACACGGGCTTCAGTAGCTGTGGTACGCAGGCTCAGTAGTTGTAGCACACGGGCTTAGTTGCTCCGCGGCATGTGGGCTCTTCTTGGACCAGGGCTTGAACCCGTGTCTCCTGCATTGACAGGTGGATTCTTAACCACTGTGCCACCAGGGAAGCCCAAGATCATCCATGCTTAACAAAGAAAGCATATAGATTCACAAACAGAATTTTTTAATATCTTTATTGGAGTATAATTGCTTTACAATGTTGCTTTACTTTCTGCTGTGTAACAAAGTGAATCAGCTATACATATACATATATCCCCATATCCCCTCCCTCTTGTGTCTCCCTCCCACCTTCCCTATCCCACCCCTCTAGGTGGTCACAAAGCACCGAGCTGATCTCCCTGTGCTATGCAGCTGCTTCCCACTAGCTATCTATTTTAGATTTGGTATTGTATATATGTCCATGCCACTCTCTCAACGTCGTCCCAGCTTACCCTTCCACAAACAGAAATTTAAAATGGGGAAATGGACTAATAGTTACTTTTTCCCAGACAAAAAAAAAATGCTTTATTTTCTTAGTCTGATCTATATGATTCCAGTCACTAATAGTTTTGCTCATATGATATTGTAATTCAACCTTCAAGTTCCTTTCTAGCAATCTGATCATTTTGTTAAATTCTACTGTATTACTTAGTGCCTAATACACAGAAATAATGGACTGAAATAAAATAAACACATTTACTCACTGAATTTTGGATCAACCTCCCAACTATATAGCATGCCTTTTTCCAAAGTAACTCCAAATGCTCTCATTTTAAAATTTAACAGTTAAATTCCCCTCTGATAAAATTGCCCAGGTTGAAAAAACAAAAAGAGGGCACTGGAGAGAAACAAATGCAGTGAAGTCCAATGTTTGCAAGCTTTTGCTGAAATCAGAAATTTGATAATCAAACTATTTCCACTTTACATAAATATCTGCAAAGTAGGAAAATCTGCATCATATTTGTACCAAATGGGGAAAAAAGACTCCCCAATATCACTACCACCCTCCATCCAATCTACCTCCCCTTAAATATGTGTTCCAATTCATTTGTTCTTGTATATTAGGAAATAAAAAAAGAATGAGTTTTGTTATCCTGTCCTTTTGTAGCATCACCAAATGTTGACCTTTTGCACATATAATAACAAATTAAATCCTAAGAGTAACTTCTTCTGCCTAAAGCAAGTGAGGCAAAGCTGAGTGAACCTTGAATAGAGAGAACTAGCTCTGGCCCAGCTCTAACAGGGATCCCAGAAAGGGCAGTCAGAAGTGCCAAGACAATGATGTCATGAATAATTTTGCTCATTTTTATCAACAAGAGATGACAGAGGAAAATAAAATACCTACCCAGGGCCAGAATCTGGCACATGGGGACATTGTCAATTCATATCAGCACAGCTTACCTTTCATTAGTTTCTATATCAAAACAGAATCTCTTGTCGATAGACTCCGTCTTCCTTCTCACGCAGTACTTCAGGGTTAAGTCCAAGGGTCCCTGATATAAGAAAAGGATTAATAGCCAGCTTGAAAAAAAATACATAGAAGCTTCTTCTGCCTACTGCAGCGTCCTCAGTTTCACTTGGAAGGCATCTCTCAGGGCAGTGGGAACAATGTTTAGCCTCACTGAGAACCTTGTCCCCTCAAATGGTAGTTGCAGCAAGGTGGCAGATGGTTTCTCTCTGCTCCAAAAATCAATGGCTGAGTTTAGGAGAAAATGCTCAGGATAAGCCCTTGCTCTTTTCCAAGCATGATGTATTAAATAGGAAACTCATTATACAACATGTAAAGGGGAATTCAGGAGAAATGGGCTGCCCAAATGCCATTAAGTGTACAAAATAAAATTTCGTCAGGCTTCTAGGTAGGGAGTTTGTAATGGGTAAGTGGCTTTCTGTATCTTCCTTCCATTAAAGTGGCAGATAGAAGAGGGGAAGAAAAACATTTTTGGTTCCCCACTTCCAGAGACTTTAAGATGATGGAAATTACAAAAGCAATATCTCCAAAGATAGGGCAGAAGTAGGGAAAATAGGCATGTTTGTGTAATAGTCAAGGTGGCATTTGGTATTTCATATGTGCAGGATAGTGTGGTCCACCTGTCTTGTGGTCATGTAACAAGGCCATAGAAATCCACTGTGTCCACAGACTAAAATTCCCCAAATCCCAACATAGTTCAGTTCCCCTCTATTATCTCAACAGAGACAGTGGGGTATAGGAAAGAGAAGTAATGTTTATGGATCACCTACTATGTACCACACATTATGCTAGGTATTTTTAAACCACTTTTCTTCATAACAACACTCAGAGGGAAGTGAACCTCAGAGAGGTAAAATGGCTTACCCAGTCACCCAAGTCGCTATAGCAGAAATAGCCGTAAACTGAGGAGTTTAAAACCTTGGGTCTTTTCTCAGTTATGCCATTTACTAGCTATGTGGCCCAGGGTAAATATTCTTCCTCTCTGAATATAAACTTCACAACCTATTAAATAGGAATAATACTACCCACCTTGCTGTCTCGAATTCAGAAATACTGCCCAAGTGCCAGGTTTGTGTCTAAGCACTATACCATCCAAACTGGTCCATACAGCTGATCATCCAGGACTTCCCTCTCATTGTCACACTCAAGCTTTTTGCAGGTCTATCCTTTTACCTGTTCTTGCACTATAGAAACAAAACTCTATATTCTCCTTTCAATCTGCCTTCCCAACCCCAACACTTAGGATATTAAGCATTGTTAGCCTTGCAAGATGAGAGTAATTAACAGTATCCTGTACTCACCCTCCTTCTTTAAACTCTCAACTCCTTCAGATTTGGTGAGGTGATGTCAAAGCTTGGGGGACAACACCCTGCCCACCACTCCAGGTTCACCTCCAGCCACCGTCATCTAGTTTATGTCCCATCAGTGCAAAAGGGCTCTTATTTCACACATGTATCATGCTCTTTCATGACTCCAACTTTGCATATACTGTTTCCCCCACCCAAAGTGACTTTATCTATATTCTTTGACTAGCTAAACTCTTAACTTGTTCTGCAACTTGTAGTTCAGCTTTCATTTCCTCAAAAATCCTTCCCCAATATCATATACTGTCTGGTATGTGTTTTCTGCATTGTATTAGAGCTTCTTTTTTTCATGTCTGATTTCCCTACTTGACTGAGATCTCCTCAAGGATATGGGCAGTGTCTTATTTATCTTTATATCTCTAGTACCTAGTAAAGAGTTAGTGCTCAATAAATATAAACTACATTATCATCCTTACCATTTTTTCTGAGAAAAATGATACTGAGCAACATTAAGTAATTTACTCAAGATCACAATTTACTAGGCCACAGAACTAGGATTTAAGACTAGTTCTTGAGACAAGAGTGTCCAAGAGGTGGAGTAGGACGACCGTTAGCTCACTTCCTCCCATGGGCACACCAATATTACAACTATTTATGGAGCGATGATCAATGATGAGAATCACCTGAAGACTAGCAGAAAAGACCTTCTACAGCTAAAGGTATAAGGAAGGAATCACAACTAGACAGGTAGGAGGGGCACAGGCATGGTACAGTCAAGGTGCACACCCCTGAGTACATGATCCACAAACAGGGAGATAATTAAAATTGCAGAGTTTATCCCTAAGGGGCAAGGGATAAACTGACCACCATATGGGATTCCTAGTCAAGGGGTCCTGACCCGGGAAGACAAGGCCTCAGAACATCTGGCTTTGAAAGCCAGGGCTTCCTTTCAGGAGGGCCAGAGGGCTGTAGGAAATAGACACTCTATTCTTAAAGGGTGCACACAAAATCTCACCTGCTCTGAGAACCAGGACAAAAGCAGTAATTTGAAAGGGGCCTGGGACAAATCAACCTGCTGGTATTACAGACCCACCCAGAGAGACAGGAGACAACTGGAACTCACCCTGGGGACACAGACACTGGTGGCAGCCATTTTGAGGAGATAATTCTACCATGAGGAAACAAGTGCTGGAAAGCACCATTTTGGAGTTCCCCTTGTAGCTTATTAATGTCAGACCTGGCCCCACCCACCAGCTAGTTGGCAAAAGTCCTAGGACATGCTAGGCCAAGCAGCCAGCCACAGAGGGATACAACCCCATCTACCAGCAGGTTAGCAGCAGCAATAGGTCCCCCTGGACTACCCAGTCACTCCAGGACCCAGTGTGATCTAACAGAGAGCACAGGGCTCAGCCCTGCTCACCAGTAAGTGGGCAAAAACTCCAGGAACTGGCCTTACTCTGTAGCAGGCAGGCAACAGCCCCAGGATACACTGGGCTCCAACACTGCCCAGCAGTGTGCTGAAACCAGCTTTGAGACATACTGTGCCCCACAACCAGCTTACCCAGGATCCAGCCCCACCAAACAGCAGGATGACACCAGCACCCAGACCCCAGCTTGACCCAGCAACAGCTTGACACCTGCTCTGGGACCCTTCCTTTGGGCTTCACAAGAAGCCAACCAGTGACCTGGCCAAGCCCACCAGTGGGTAAGGACCAGGGCACAGCCTAAACTACCATGGGGCAGTAAACAGTTCCAGGACTCCCTGGGCCCCACAGCCAACTGCAATGGAACTCAGACCAGCCCACCAACAGATGGTAGCTTCAGCAGTAGGCAGGGCCTGGCAACTAACTATGGGGGTTTGCCCACCAGTGTGCCCATAATAGTAGGCCCCACCAAAAGAAGGGCCTCTTTTTATATATAAGACATTCTATTCAAAAGCTAGCTGCAGAATATACATTCTTTTCAAGTGCACATAACACTCTCCAGGATAGATCACAAGCTAGGATGCAAAACAAGTGTCAGAAAATTTAAGGAGATAGAAATCATATCAAGTATCCTTTCTAACCACAACACTATGACTAGAAATCAACTACAAGAAAAAAGCTGCAAAAAACCCAATAAACATGTAGAGGATAAACAGTGTTACCAAACAACCAAAGGATCACTGAAGAAATCAAAGAGGAAATCAAAAATACCTGGAGACAAATGAAAATGAAAACAAAACAATCCAAAATTTGTGGAATACAACAAAAGCAATTCTAAAAGTGAATGTTACACCAATACAAGCCTACCTCAGGAAACAAGAAAAATCTCAAATAAACAACATAACCTTACACATAAAGTAACTAGAAGAACAAACAAAAGCCAGTGTCACTACAAGAAAAGAAATCATAAGATCAGAGCAGAAATAAATGAAATAGAGACTAAAAAACAAAAAATAGAAAAGACAGAATAAATTAAGAGCTGGTTGAAAACATAAACAAAATTGATAAATCTTTACCCAGAGTCATCGAGAAAAAAGAGAGAGGGTCCAAATCAATAAAATCAGAAATAAAAAAGAAGTTACAACCAACGACACAGAAATACCAAGGATCATAAGTGATTACTATGATCAAACACCAATAAAAAGGACAACCAAAGAGAAATTCCTAGAAATAAATGTACAAACTTCCAAAACTGAATCAAGAAGAAATAGAAAATACAAACAGACCAATTACCCGTAATGAAACCGAATGAGTAATTAAAAGAAATACTCCCAACACACAAAAGTACAGAACCAGATGGCTTCACAGGTGAATTCTACCAAACATTTAAAGAAGACTAACACCTATTCCTCTCAAACTATTTCAAAAAATTATAGTGGCAATACACTTCTGAATTCATTCTGCAAGGCCTGCATCACCTTGATATCAAAGTCAGACAAAGACACCACAAAAACAGAACATTACAGGCCAATATCACTGATGAACATACATGAAAAAAATCCTCAACAAAACTTTAGGAAAGGCAATTCAACAGTACATTAAAAGGATCATACACCATAATCAACTGGGATTTATCCCAGGGATGCAAGGATGGTTCAATATCCACAAATCAATGTGATATACCACTTAATAAACTGAAGACTAAAAAATCATATGATCATCTCAAGAGATGCAGAAAGACAAAATGCAACATCCATTATGATAAAAAAATTCTTAACAAAATTGATATACAGGGAACATGCCTCAACGTAATAAAGGCCAAATATGATGAGCCCACAGCTAACATCATAGTCAATGGTGCAAAGCTGAAAGCATTTCCTCTATGACCAGAAACAAAACAAGGATACCCACTCTTACCAGTTTTAATGAACATAGTATTGGCATTGCAGGCCACAGCAATCAGACAAGTAAAAAATAAATAAACCAAATCCTAATTGGAAAGGAAGAAGTAAAAGTGTCAATGTTTGCAGATGACATGATACCACATATACAAAATCCTAAAGATCCTACCAAAAAACTATTAGAACTCATTGAAGAATTCAGTAAAGTTTCAGGATACAAAATTAATATACAGAAATCTGTGGCATTTGTACACACTGACAACAAACTATCAGAAAGAGAAATTAATAAAATAATCCCATTTATAATCACATAAAAAATAAAATACCTAGGAATAATCTAAGGAGGTAAAATGCCTGTACTCAGAAAACTATAAGATGCTAATGAAAGAAACTGAAGATGATACAAACAAATGGAAAGATACTCCATGCTTGTGGATTAGAAGAATTAATATTGTTAAAATGACGGTACCACCCAAGGTAATCTACAGATTCTATGTAATCACTATAAAACTAGCAATGGCATTTTTCACAGAACTAGAACAAGTAATTCTAATATCTGTATGTAAACACATAAACCCTGAGCAGACAAAACAATCTTGAGAAGGATGAACACAGCTGAAGTTAACATGCTCCCTGATTTCAAACTATACTACAAAGATACAGTAATCAAAACATTGTTCTGGCACAAAAACAGACACATAAATCAATGCAACAGAACAGAGAGACCAATAATGAACCCACACTTATGTAGTCCATTAATCTATGACAAAGGATGCAAGAATATACAATGGGGAAAAGATAGTCTCTTCAATAAATGATTCTGGGAAACTAGACAGCTACATGCAAAATAATCAAATTGGACTACTTTCTCACATCATATACAAAAATAAACTCAAAATTAATTAAAGACTTAAGTGTAGGATTTGAAAGCGTAAATCTCCTAGAAGAAAACCGGCAGTTCTCTCTGTGACATCAGGCTTAGAAATATTTTATTGGATCTGTCTTCTCAGACAAGGGCAACAACAGCAAAAATAAACAAATGGGACTCCCTCAACCTAAAAAGCTTTTTCACAGCAAAGGAAACTATAAACAAAATGAAAAGGCCACCTACTGAATGGGAGACAATATTTGTAAATGATATATCTGATAAAGGGTTAATATCCAAAATATACAGAGAACTCATAAAACTCAAAATTAAAAAAAAAGAACAATTTAAAGAATAGACAGAGGGCCTGAATTTTTTGAAAGCAGACAAACAAATGGCCAACAGGAACATTAAAAGATGCTTAACATCACTAATCATTGGGTAAATGCAAATCAAAACCACAATGAGATGTCCCCTCACATCTGACTGAATGGCTATCATCAAAAAGACCACAAATAACAAATATTGGTGAGGGTGTAGAGGAAAGGAAACCCTAGTACACTCTTGGTGGGAATGTGAACTGGTGCAGCGACTGTGGGAAACAGTATGGAGATTCCTCAAAAATGTAAACATAGAGCTTCCATATGATCCAGCAATTCCACTCCTGGGTATTTGTCAGAAGAAAACAAGCACACTAATTAGAAAAGATATATGCACACCTATGTTCCGCATTACTTACAGTAGCCAAGATATGGAAGAAATCTAAGTGCTCATCAGTAGATAAATGGATTAAAAAACATGTGATATATAAAAACCATGGAATATTACCCAGCCATACAAGGGAATGAAATCTTGCCATTTGTGTCAACATGGATGGACATCGAGAGTATTATGCTAAGTGAAACAAGTCAGACAAAGACAAACACCATATAATTTCACTTATATGTTAAATCTAAAAAACAAAACAAATGAACCAACATAATGAAACAGAAATAGAGTCATAGGTACAGAGAACACACAGGTGGTTGTCAGAGGGGAAGTGGGGGGCGGGATGTGAAAAATAAGTGAGAAAGATTAAGAGGTATAAATTTCCAGTTACAAAATAAATGAATCACAGGTATGAAATGTACACTGTGGAGAATATAATCAATAATTATGTACTATCTTTATATGGTGACAGATCATAACTAGACTTATCATGGTGATCCTTTTATAATACATAGAAATCCCGAATCACTATGTTGTTCATCAGGAACTAACATAGTGTTACAGGTCAATTATACTTGAAAAACAAACAAATAAACAAGGTAACTCATAGAAAACAGAGATCGGATTTGTGCTTACCAGAGGTGGAAGCTGGGGGAATAGGGAATTGGACGAAGGCATCTAAAGGTACTAATTTCCCATTATAAGATAAATAAATATTAGGGATGTTATGTATAACATGATTAATATAATTAACACTTCTGTATGCTATATATGAAAATTGTTAAGAGAGTAAATCCTAAGACTACTCATCACAAGAAAAAAAAATTTAATTTTGTACCTGTATAAGACAATGGGTGTTCACTAAACTTATTGTGATAATACTTTCATATTGTATGTAAGGCAGATCATTATGCTGTACACCTTAAACTTATACAGTACTTTATGTCAGTTATATCTCAGTATAACTGGATGGGAAAAATATTTGATATGAAGAATGAATGAATTAATAAGTAAATGAATAAATAGGTAAAACTAGTTATTGTGATTAAAAATGTAGCTCTCTTGCCTCTTACAATTACCTGAATAGGAAGGGATGAGAATCTTATAAAATAGTATTTGGGATTGTGCTCTGTAAAGTAAGCAGTACAACCAAAATGGAAGTTGATAGGCTGAACTACTAGTGTACACTGGTAAGTACCACAGTCAGAAAGAGAGCTGATTCTTCCAACTCCAAATTGGGCTAATGATACTTCACAGTGCTGCTGAGAAAGTAAATGAGGCACATGGCAGCAAATGTCTAGCTCAGAGCCTGGTGCACAGCTAACATTGAATAAATAGTGGCTTTTATGGTGTTATCATTATTATAGTCTCACTTATTTGTATTATTTACCTTTCTAAAACACAAACTAGTAAAAGGAACTGAGAGAAATGATAAGAAGAAACCATTTCCAATTCAGTTTATGGAAATTAAAGTAACTACTTCCACCTCCCCTTTGCTGTAAATGGACAACCAAGTTCCGCTTTCCATTCCATAAAGAGTCCCATATTTAAATTACTTAGGCTGATGCTTACTGCAGTTTTGCAAGTAGCCACTCAATTAAAAGGGCAGGGGGAGAGAATAACTAAAAGAAGGGCTTGCTCTCATCTGCTAAGAAGCTATGAAAGTGGTATCTGCTGCCTCTGGCCTCAGGTTTGCAGTAGGAACTGCCTAAGAAAGGAACTTTGAAGTCCAAAATTTGGAAAGTAATGTGTGTAGAAAAAGAAAAGAAAGAGAATACAGGACAGTGTTACTTAAAAGCACTTGCCAGTCAGATACATAAGCTAAGTTCTGACAGAAATGGGACAAATTCCGTGCTACAGCACAATTTACTGGAACCACGTTGAAAGGTTCTTCGGCAATTGGCAGACTGGAAACTAAGGAGAGATTTGGATTCATGGATGAATAACTGGCCCGCATAGAAACATGGATGAGATTTAGAGAAGAGCTAACACCCATCCTTCTCAAACTCTTGCAAACAATTTCAGAGGAAGGAACACTCCCAAACTCATTCCACGAGGCCACCATCACCTTGATACCAAAACCAGGCAAGGATGTCACAAAGAAAGAAAACTACAGGCCAATATCACTGATGAACATAGATGCAAAAATCCTCAACAAAATACTAACAAACAGAATCCAACAGCACATTAAAAGGATCATACACCATGATCAAGTGGGGTTTATTCCAGGAATGCAAGGATTCTTCAATATACCCAAATCAATCAATGTGATACACCATATTAACAAGTTGAAGGAGAAAAACCATATGATCATCTCAATAGATGCAGAGAAAGCTTTTGACAAAATTCAACACCCATTTATGATAAAAACCCTGCAGAAAGTAGGCATAGAGGGAACTTTCCTCAACATAATAAAGACCATATATGACAAACCCACAGCCAACATTGTCATCAATGGTGAAAAACTGAAACCATTTCCACTAAGATCAGGAACAAGACAAGGCTGCCCACTCTCACCACTCTTGTTCAACCTAGTTTTGGAAGTTTTAGCCACAGCAATCAGAGAAGAAAAGGAAATAAAAGGAATCCAAATGGAAAAGAAGAAGTAAAGTTGTCACTGTTTGCAGATGACATGATACTATACATAGAGAATCCTAAAGATGCTACCGAAAAACTACTAGAGCTAATCAATGGATTTGGTAAAGTAGCAGGATACAAAATTAATGCACAGAAATCTCTGGCATTCCTGTACACTAATGATGAAAAATCTGAAAATGAAATCAAGAAAACACTCCCATTTACCATTGCAACAAAAAGAATAAAATATCTAGGAATAAACCTACCTAAGGACACAAAAGACCTGTATGCAGAAAATTATAAGACACTGATGAAAGAAATTAAAGATGATACAAATAGATGGAGAGATATACCATGTTCCTGGATTGGAAGAATCAATATTGTGAAAATGACTCTACTACCCAAAGCAATCTACAGATTCAATGCAATCCCTATCAAACTACCACTGGCATTTTTCACAGAACTAGAACAAAAAATTTCAAAATTTGTTTGGAAAAACAAAAGACCCCGAATAGCCAAAACAATCTTGAGAATGAAAAACGGAGCTGGAGGAATCAGGCTCCCTGACTTCAGACTATACTACAAAGCTACAGTAATCAAGACAGTGTGGTACTGGCACAAAAACAGAAAGATAGATCAATGGAACAGGATAGAAAGCCCAGAGATGAACCCACGCACATATGGTCAACTTATCTTTGATAAAGGAGGCAGGAATGTACAGTGGAGAAAGGACAGCCTCTTCAATAAGTGGTGCTGTGAAAACTGGACAGGGACATGTAAAAGTATGAGATTAGATCATTCCCTAACACCATACACAAAAATAAGCTCAAAATGGATTAAAGACCTAAATGTAAGGCCAGACACTATCAAACTCTTAGAGGAAAACATAGGCAGAACACTCTATGACATAAATCACAGCAAGATCCTTTTGGACCCACCTCCTAGAGAAATGGAAATCAAAACAAAGATAAACAAATGGGACCTAATGAAACTTCAAAGCTTTTGCACAGCAAAGGAAACCATAAACAAGACCAAAAGACAACCCTCAGAATGGGAGAAAATATTTGCAAACGAAGCAACTGACAAAGGATTAATCTCCAAAATTTATAAACAGCTCATGCAGCTCAATAGCAAAAAAACAGACAACCCAATCCAAAAATGGGCAGAAGACTTAAATAGGCATTTCTCCAAAGAAGATATACAGACTGCCATCAAACACATGAAAGAATGCTCAACATCATTAATCATTAGAGAAATGCAAATCAAAACTACAATGAGATATCATCTCACACCAGTCAGGATGGCCATCATCAAGAAATCTAGAAACAATAAATGCTGGAGAGGGTGTGGAGAAAAGGGAACACTCTTGCACTGCTGGTGGGAATGTGAATTGGTACAGCCACTATGGAGAACAGTATGGAGGTTCCTTAAAAAACTAAAACTAGAACTACCATATGACCCAGCAATCCCACTACTGGGCATATACCCTGAGAAAACCATAATTCAAAATGAGACATGTACCAAAATGTTCATTGCTGCTCTATTTACAATAGCCCGGAGCTGGAAACAACCTAAGTGTCCATCATCGGATGAATGGATAAAGAAGATGTGGCACATATATACAATGGAATATTACTCAGCCATAAAAAGAAACGAAACTGAGCTATTTGTAATGAGGTGGATAGACCTAGAGTCTGTCATACAGAGTGAAGTCAGATAGAGAAAGACAAATACCGTATGCTAACACATATATATGGAATTAAAAAAAAAATGTCATGAAGAACCTAGGGCTAAAACGGGAATAAAGACACAGACCTACTTGAGAATGGACTTGAGGATATGGGGAGGGGGAAGGGTAAGCTGTGACAAAGCGAAAGAGAGGCATGGACATATATACACTACCAAACGTAAGGTAGATAGATAGCGGGAAGCAGCCGCAGAGCACAGGGAGATCAGCTCGGTGCTTTGTCACCGCCTGGAGGGGTGGAATGGGTAGGGTGGGAGGGAGGAAGATGCACAAGGGAAGGGATGTGGGAACAGATGTATATGTATGACTGATTCACTTTGTTATAAAGCAGAAACTAATAAAAAATAAAAAATTAAAAAGAAAAAAAAAAGAAACATGGATGAGGGTTGTGGAGACCCAATTTGGTATGCTCTGTTAGAGGTGCATCCCATGTCTAATCCACATTCAAAGCAGAGTGGCAAAACTTGTGGTTAATGACAAAAAAAGAAAAGCAGTTTTTCAACAGTCTGCCACCAAATCTCAGTCACTAATTTCCTATGAACAAGCCACATAAGAGAGCTCTTCCATGGAGAGCACCAGCAATGGAGAAAAAAATGGCCCCCAAAGTCTCCAAATTTCTGCCTATCGAAATTGGGTCTTCATGCACCACAACTTTCAATGCTAACAAGTAAACCTTTTTTTTCACTTTATAAACAATTTGTAAATAAGTAAAATCCTTAAAAATTATGCCCTAAGACCCTGTCTGAGAAACAGTTAAAGGGACACACTGAACTACTTTTAGAATATGAATAGTCAGTCTATCAGCTTTTATCTTAAGAAACCTTCAGGTGTGTGCATGTGTGTGTATGTGTGTGTGTGTGTGTGCCTGTGTTCCCAAAGCCCCTACCAAGATAGACAAAAGTGAGATAACAGAATAATTTTTTTTAGCTGGGTGGTCATACATAAAAAATAATATATAATGTATAACATAATATAACATATATATACAAGTTCAGGTTCCTCCAGGTAAGTGAACTATCTTCTCAGTGTGTTAAACTCATCTTGCCATTTTGGGGAGTAGGGGAAAGTTTGGAGGGCAGAAGAAGAGGCATTAACTGCTTAAAGATATTTGAGCATTACATACAGTGTGGGGTATAGATTATTCCAACTTTAGGCAACAGAATACTCCTTTAAAAAAGGAATTTTGGAAAATGTTTTGTAGTTTAAACTCTTAACTATTTAAAGGAATCCTATAGCAGAGCCTTCTTAAAAGCAAGTAATACTCTCCTCCAATTTATCCATAGTTTTTGCAAATTTTCCTTGTACAATGTGATAGACTCTTGTAATAATGATCTAAAAGAGTACAGGCACTTTCAGAAGGCCTGGAATCATTAACAGATATTTCACTCAACTGAGTAGTATCTGGCCCAATGCAAACTTAGGCCACGGAGAACATATGAAGTCATGGCTTCACACGACAGTGGTGGACTTGATTCTCTGACACGAAGTCAACATATACTCTTTTCTGAGATGCAGTCACAGATGAATTTCAAAAAAATGTGGCCCATAAAAGAACTGACCTGCTGCTTAGCACCTGGCTTCTGCTCCATAGGTGTCATGGTGAGCGTTTTGGTCTCTTTCTCATATTGGCAGTAGTATTTCACCCAGGATATTCCCAAAGCCCCTACAAAGATAGGCAACAGTGAGCTGACAGAATAAGTATTTTGGCTGCATGGTCAGTCCACCCCTAAGACAGAAGCTGTGTACAGATTATTCTTCATGGTCATGATCCAGATCTAGTGCTACTTTTCCCCTGAGCTCCAGCCCTGCAGTACCACCTGCCCACTACACAGATGGATAACCTAATCATCATCAACTGCTTTCCATATCTGCTCTGGCTGGCTCCAAAGCACTCTCCTTGCCATGTTCCCTGTGAATGCTCCCATTATATATCCTATTGTATGATCTGGAAACATCTGTAATCTTCTGCTCCTCCTTCCCTGTAACCTGCCCTTCTATCCCCTACATGTCTCTCCTTTCACCCCTTTCAAAACTGAATTCATTCAGGACCCTATTTCTGACTTTTAAAAAAATGTTTTATGAGCTATTTCAAACAAAACAAAAATTCCCTATTTCTCCAATTAATTCTTTCAGTGACCTTCTCTTTGGTTTCCCCCATCTGTGATCACTCCTTTCTAGCCCATTCTCTACTCTTTTGTTAGATAAATAGTTTTTTTAAATTATAGGTTTATTTATATCATTCTTTTTATTATAAACCACCCATGGCTTTCCCATTCTCTCCAAACTCCTTAGGTTGGCTCACAAAGCCTTTTATAATGTGATTGTATTTACCTTTCCAACTTTGTCTTTTGCCACCCCCAAATGTATGCTGTGGTCTCATGGAATTATATTCAGTTACCAAAAAAATAGGTTGTAATATAATATATAGACCAAGTTCAAGACATATTTAAGAGTGA
Source organism: Mesoplodon bidens (assembly GCF_964165515.1). Taxonomy (NCBI): domain Eukaryota; kingdom Metazoa; phylum Chordata; class Mammalia; order Artiodactyla; family Ziphiidae; genus Mesoplodon; species Mesoplodon bidens. Next base: position 84,752,563 of record NC_138163.1, on the reverse strand, counting down.
ATAGGGCACTATCACTAATTATATCAGGACAACAAGAATAATCCAGGACTGTTCTTGGAAAACCAAGATCCTACAAACAAACTATAACCTCACACACCTCTGTGTCTTTATTCATGCAGTAGTATACACTTGGAATTTTCTTTGCCATTTTCTTTACCTGTCAAACTCCCAGTCATAATTCAAGTTTCAGTTCATATATCACTTCCTCAGTGAAGCCCTTAGATATATGCCCCAAATGCAGTGCTCAACACATTTCATTATAGTTCTTGATATACTTGTGTCTTAATCAGACTGTGAACTTCTTGAGGGCAAAAAACAAGTTTGATCTATTTTTTGCACCCCCAATGCATTGCATATTGTCTGGCAAAAAGGATTCTTAGTAAGCGTACATTCAACTGAGTAGGCATGTCATATCCATTTAACAAATCAGAAAATTGGGGCATAGAAGGATCACATAGTTAGTTGATATTAGAGCCAAGATTACATGCTCATTACTCTGTGCCTCTCTTATAATATAGCAGTGGTTCTCAAGTAGGGGCAATTTTGCCTCCCAGGGGACATTGGGCAGATACATTTTAGGTTATCACACCTGGGAAGTGCTATTAGAATAAAGTGGAGAGAGGCTATAGATGCTTCTAAACACCTTATAATGCATAGGATAACTGCTAAAAACAAAGAATTAGCCAGCCTGAAATGTCAATACCACTGAGACTGAGAGATCCTGCAATGGAGAGTTGAAGAGATGAACCTGACAAATAGAAGAACACATCTTTGAAAACCATCAAAGTGAGTTGCTCTAAGGGATGAAAAGCATGAAAATATGACTGCTGAAATACCATGTTTTGTGGATTTCAGTGGGTTTTGCCACTGGTAACCTCTGGGTAGTCTCATCTGCCTACTCACCATGTAGAATAATTCTGGTCAGGGAATGAAATCACAGGCTTTGGGGACATTGGGTCATAGTTCAAAAGGAAAATCAAATAACACATACAGGTTTACATAATGTTATTTAGGAGGTAGAAAAGCTTGAACCCTCTGCAATATTCAGTGACCAGATGAGTTAACCCATTTTCCTTGGTTAGCAATGAACAACTGTGTTGCTCACTGAAATCGCAATGGTTGTATAGTGCTTTAAGGGCAAGTTTATGATCCTAAGGCAGTGGAAGGTATAGGGTATAGCTGTAGGAGCATAGGTTTTGGCATTTCACAAACCTGATTTTACACTTAGCCCTGCTACATGATAGTTGGGTGACTTTCAACTAGTGATCTCTCTAAGCCTCAGTGGCTTCATGTGTAAAATGGGTATGATAAGGTGGCTTCAAAGATTACATGAGGTAGTATATTTAAAGCACTTAACACCATGCCTGGAACATAGTAGGTATAATAATTATTATTTTATGTCTCCTTTCTCCTACCTCCCTTTTAGCCCCAAAGAGTCATTGAAAGGTTTAAGCAATTAACAATCCCCATTTTGAATCTCAGAGAAAACCTTAGGTCTTATCATCCCACAGCCTTTGTAAGACAAATCCTTAACCTCCTCCTCCAATTTCTCCCTCTTTTTTATTTTCTCTACTCCCACACTACTCTCCAAATAGGTATAGCTGGCAGGGGTCTATGAACTATATGGGTGCCTGGAGTTTGGAGAAGCCAAGTGGCAGCTGGTGTCAGCCTACTGAAACCCAGTAGCTATCCCTGTATTCCCACACACATTTCTCTTGTGTATAGAGATAGCCTTCGATGGTTGGCTGTCCTGGAAGTTTGCATGTCTGTGGAGCTTCTTTCATTCTTTTCTTAAGTTCTTCCATCTCTTCTCGGGTACTGGAGAAATGATTTCTTGTCTGTCAAGACATTATCATCATAATCATTATCATCATCACCATCATCATGAATAAGCATTCACTGGTCAGAGACCCAGTGCAGAGTTTTCTTGGCTTTCACCATGTGCTACAACATAGCAAAAAAAACAAAAATGTTGAATGGCATAGTAATTAGAAAACAGTTTAGTGGAGTTTAACAGTACTAAAGTCTAATAAGGAGAGGGAAACATAAATACCAATGTACCCATAAAACCACATCTGGGAGACATTTTCTAATGGAAATGACAAAAGCCTCCAATAAATAAAGGCTCTAAGAATTCTGAGCATCAGACTGACCCCTGCCTTAAAAAAAGGGAGGCTATAAAGAAGGTTCCCAAAGATAATATTATCACGGCAACTTCTACATTCTGCCTCAAGTAAAGCTACTGCCTACTTGACTCTGAATCAAATCCAGGCCATTAGAATAAAGGATATGACAGGGTGCTCTCTTTGAACATAGGTTAACAGAAAACCTATGTTTTCATGCCCATGAATAGCAAAAGCTAATGTTAAGAAGTAATATATTTAAAAGTACACAACTAAATATTCCTGGTTATAGGAATGTTTTTAAATCAGCAGAAGAGAGGGGCTCTCACATTCTGGTGAAAGACAGTACCCAGAAAGAAAAACAACAATAAAAACAATACCTGTAAATCAGGATTCTCCTAAACAACCAAGTAAAGTTTATTTCCACTGCAATTTACCAACTGTTTTCATCTAAAAATACAACTGTAAATTTTATGCAAGGTAAAGTCACTATCTCAGTGATGTCTTCTTTTACTGTACCAGACAGTCAATTATTCCACTCTCTGTGCTTCTTTAACTTTTTTGTCTTAATTGTATTTTAGCACTTTTCATAAGTAATCATGATATATCTCTGTTTATATCTCTCGGCTCCAAGAGACTATATACTCCTTGAAGGCAAAAACTAACATGCCTCATTATGGTATGTCCAGTGCATTTTACAATGCCTGGCACAGAGTGTATGTTCATTATATACCTAAGTATTTGTTAAATATGGGTTAAATAAGTAAATGAGAAAAATAATATATGTGACAAGGAAGGGAAGGGTGTGCCTTTGCCCATCTATAAGAAACAGCATGGGATGGGCTTCCCTGGTGGCGCAGTGGTTGAGAGTCTGCCTGCAGATGCAGGGGACACGGGCTCGTGCCCCGGACTGGGAAGATCCCACGTGCCGTGGAGCAGCTAGGCCCGTGAGCCATGGCCACTGAGCCTGCGCGTCCGGAGCCTGTGCTCCGCAACGGGAGATGCCACAACAGTGAGACACCCGCATACTGCAAAAAAACAAAAAAACAAAACAAAACAAAAAACAGCATGGGAAAGAATGTGGAGACAACCTTTAAAAATAATTTATTCAACTCTAGAAATGTAATGAGAAAAGTAGTGAGAAAAGGAAAAGAGGGGAAAATGGGCATTTGTGGTAATAAAACCTACAAAGAGAGTGTCCTGACTAACTAGCAGGGAAGTAGCATAAGATCTGTGCTTAAAAAAGCCCATAGGTGGGTTCTGATCTGGGAGAGATATAGCAAACTAGCAACATTTAATAAATATTGGATAGATAGACACGTCAGTGGGTAGAAGGGTGGGTCTGAACAACAGTCAGCCTCAAACACATGGAAGAGCTGAAACTGGAAGAGTAAGAACAATCTAGTACACTAAAACATTTGTGATCCATACCAGTCTGTGCTGACAAATTATCTGGGATGTAATAACCTAGAACTCCAAGGTCAAGATATTGGAGCTGAAATCCAATTGGAATGTAGAGACAGGTGAAGAAATCCACATGTAAACTCACATTCTGTAAACTGAGCTGGAGTTGCTGTTTATATGGGAGGAAATCCTGTGTGAGCTCCACGGTCAAGCTGTTGGAAATGAAGAGGCTATGAAGAAAGGCCAAGACCTAGGGAAAATGTATAAAAATAACTTTATCACCAGCACCTTCTCATTAATCAAATAAAGGAAATAGATGTACAAAAAGAAACTCCACACAGTGGAGTATAGTGTTAAAAGGAGTAACACAAACACAAACAGGTCTACACATAGCTATTATTTTATTAGGTTAAACATTAACACTGGACTCAGATCTACAAAATAAGAACTATTACCAAATTTATTCATCAATACCCTTTTCAGATAGCAAATAAAACCATTCATAATGTGGACAGTATGGACATAATGTGGGAATAGACTGTGTCTTTATATCCTCAGGAATGGCACAGAATAGGTACTCAATATATTAAAATGGCTAAATGACCATAATGAAGACTGTCATAATGCTAAAACATCCACGGATCTTTTTTTTTTGAAAACAAATTTTCAAGTTAGAAATGTTTCAGGGAGGAGTTGGGACATTGCAGAAGAAGACGTAGAAATGATCAATAAAATATATTTTTAATGTTTAAAATGTTCAACCCCAATAAAAATCAAATATACACAAATAAAAACAAAAGAAAATACAATTTTCATCTATCAAATACAAACATTTTAAAAGCAATGCTCAGGGCTTCCCTGGTGGCACAGTGGTTGAGAGTCCACCTGCCGATGCAGGGGACACGGGTTCATGCCCCGGTCCGGGAAGATCCCACATGCTGCGGAGCGGCTGGGCCCGTGAGCCACGGCTGCTGAGACTGCGCGTCCAGAGCCTGTGCTCCGCAACGGGAGAGGCCACAACAGTGAGAGGCCCGCATACCACAAAAAAAAAAAAAAAAAGAACAAAAAAAGCAATGCTCAATGCTGGCAATAGTAAAGTGTAATAGGAAGTAGTAAAAACTGTTCTGTTCTTTTTAGAAAGTAAACAGGTGAGTACATATAAATATGCACACACATATATACATACAAACACATAAATATGTGTGTATATATGTACATAAACACAAAGTATATATATATGTATATATACATAAACATATAAAAACTATGTACACACGTATGTACTATACACATGTGTATGTATATATACATATAGTTATATATGTGTACATATATATGTACACATATATATAAATGCATATGAGTGTGGGTACCACACACACAGTTATATAGACATTCTTCCTGTTTCTCTCCAAGGTTTCACATCTCAGGAAATGACACTACCACCCACTCAGTCAATCAAGCCAGAAAGTAAAGAATTCTGATTTCTTTCACTCACATCTCAATCTAATCAATCAGTAATTCCTGTCAGTTTTGCTTCTAAAATATATGTCTAATCCAATCATTGTTTTCTGTTTCTACTACCACCACCCGAACCCAAAGCAACATTTTTTGCTTTCCTAGACCACTGCAGTAGCCTCCACAACAAAATCAGCATGTCATATCCTATTTAATACCCGTCAGTGATTTTTCTACTATATTTAGACTAAAATCTAACCCCTTCACCATGCTTACAGATCCTATGCCTTCCTGTCAGGTATTGTTTCCTGCCACTCTCCTTTTTCTCTCACCAGTATCTAAAGGCACTACTTTTTCATTCCTTGAGCACATCATTCTTTTCTAACTTAAGGACTGTGCACATGTGTTTTTCTGTGCCTGGAATGTTCTTTCCCCATTATTCACATTGCCTTATCTTCTCTTTCTTTAGATCTCATCTTAAATGACACTTTCAGAGGTGCCCCTTGACCACTTGATCTAAAGTAGCTGTCTGTTCTTGTTCTTTGGTTTAGTCCTTATCACAACTTATAGTTATTTTATTTATGTGTATCCTTCTTTCCCTTCTGTCTACCCCATGAAAGTATAGTCTTCATAAAGACAGAAACTGAGTCTGTCTTTTTCACTGTAGGATACCCAGTGTTTAGCACTGTGCCTGGCACATAACAGAAGCTCAATAAATGCTTATTGGATAAATTAATAAATACTTGTTTGCACATATACATATGCAGATATATACAACTGTGAGCACAGATACACATGTACATAGATATATACATGTTCATGTGTAATATGTGTACACACACATGCACATGTGTACACACATTTACAAGTACACATGCACAATAGATAGAGAAAGGAATATAACAGATACACAGGGAATTTAGGAGGAAAAATGCCACAATATTAACAGTGATCATCTCTGTATGGAAGATTTGTTGTATTTGTTTTGTTCTACATATAAGTTTTTATAGCTTTTCTGAAATTGTTTTTTACATTGTTTTCTACATTATTTTATAATAAAAAAGAAAGTTGTTAAAATTCAACATAGTTGTCAAACCACAGTCCGTCATCTTTTATAATAAATTAAGGCTATTTAATTAGAAAATTTTTCAAAAGATGGAAGTAAAAATAGTAGAATGGGAAGTCACTGAATACAAGGAACATGAGTTCCTAGAACAGTGTCTGGGATATGATGAGTACATTCAGAAACCTTATGAAAGTATGAAAGGAAGGAAGGGAGGAGAACAAGGTAAAATGAAAGGTGACAGAGAAATCAAGGAATGGAAGGAAGGAAAGGAGGAAAAGAAAGATAAAGAAAAAATCATAGCTATAGAGAGAAATGGGGAGAAAGGAGTGTGGGGGAGGGAAAGGAAGAGTGAGAGAGAGAATATTAGTGAGAGAGCAAGGATAACATAAGCCAGTGTGTCTACTTCTTTGACATTCATTACTAAGCACTGACTATCCTTCATATTCTTGGAGACTCCAACTTTATAATCAAAGTTCTCCACATTTACCTGAGATTTGGCAAATATTTTTAGACCATTCATCAACAGATAGAACTTACGGGCTCCACAATATTGAACTTCTTAGACTCCTGAACTTCCTGGATTTGATAAACATAATCAAGGGACGACTCGAAGAAATTGTGTCTCTCCTTGTCCACCTGGAGGTCTGCCTGTAGAAGAAGGGTAACAAACATCACATAACAGCATAGTCATTCATGCAAGTCAGTGCTTATGGATCCAACAGAATGTTAGGGCTGGAGGAGAATTATGCCACCAAGCAGTGATCTTATCCCTTTATTTTACAGATAGGGAACATAAAGCCAAGATAGAAAAAGTGACTGATGCAAGATTTCCAGTTTCTGGCCTAACAAGTAAGAAGCTTAGAAGTTATTGTGCCCATCCTCATACAAGGAAAAGCTAAGCTGAGAATCAACAACTCTTCTTAGAATCAACAGAGCATTGAAGTCAGAGGAAAAATCACTGCCTCAAAAATTGGATAGATAGTTGAATATGGAGAATCCAAGCTTGCCAGAGCAGAAGCCCAGAAGCAGAAGCCTGTTGCTGCAACCAGAATCAAACCTTATTTAAGAATATCTCTCTAAAGAAATCCAAAGACAATAGGGAAGACAAAAAACAAGATACTAGAGGAAATTTTGGCCTCTGACAAGAATAGCCATAGCAAACTAAGCACAGACTAAATCCTAGTCAGAGGAGCAAAAAACCTCATAATAACGGCGTTTTTACCTCAGTTCCTTTTACCCAGGGCATCATGTTCAGCTTTCAACAAAATATTACAAGGCATGAAAAAAGGCAAAACAAACCAACAAACACAGTCTGAAGAACCAGCATCAGAATCAGACTCAAAGAAGGCAGAGATGGTGGATGGTGAAATCATAGAACCAGGGATTACAGCTAAAGGCTGTTATGGAAAAGAGGACAATACACAAGAACAGATGGATAATATAAGCAGACATGAAAATTTAAAGCAATAATCAAAGGGAAATGATAGCAATCAAAAACACTAGCAGAAATAAAGAATGCCTTTAATGGGCTCACCAACAGACTGGGCAAGGTTAAGGAAAGAATCAGTGAACTGAATATATGCCAATAGAAATTTAAAAAACTGAAATGCAGACAAAACGGAATAAAGAAGACAGAGTAGATTATTCAAGAAATGTTGGACAATTATAAAAGGTGTAAGATATGCATACTAGGAATGCCAGAAGGAAATGAAGGAGAGAAACAGAAGAAATATTTAAAGTAATGATGACTGAAAACCTTCTAAAGTTAAACACAGATACAAACAACAGATTGAGGAAGCTCAGAGAATAATAGCAGGGTAAATACCCAAAAAACTACATGGAGGCATGTCATATTGAAAGTGTAGAAAGTAAAAGGCACAGAGTAAATCTTGAAAGAAGAGAAAAAAACACCTTACTCGAAGAGGAGTAAGGATAAGGCTTCTTTTTAAAAAAAGAATGCAAAAAGAGGAGAGTAGAGTAAAATGTTTAAGGGGCTAAAATTTTTAAAAATCACAAACTTAGAATTCTGTATCCAGTGACATTATCCTTCAAAAGTGAAGGAAAATTAAACAATTTCAAAACAAAACCCACAAAAACTGAAGGATTCGGTTTCCAGTAGACTCTGAGTCCAAGAAGTGTTACAGTTCTTAAGAAAGAAGATGATATAGGTCAGAAATGTGTACCAACATAAAGAAGAGCACTAGAGAAGCAATGAATGAAGGTAAAATAAAATCTTATATTTTTCTTATTCTTAACTGATCTTACAAATAAGAGTTTGTCCAAAATAATAATTGCAACAATGTATTTGGTGATTAGAGATTATGAAAAAGTGAAATGAATGACAGCAATATTATCAGGGACTCAAGGGAGAAATTGGAAATACTCTGTTATAAAGTTCCTGTATTACCAATGAAGTAGAATAATGTTATTTGAAAGTAGACTTGGCTTAACTGTAAATGCATATTGAAAACACTAGGATAACCTCAAATAAAGTTTTTTTTAAAAAGTATCATTGATATGCTAAGAAAGGACAAAAAATGGAATCATATTACAATTTCCAATTTAAAAAAAGAGAATGCAGAACAAGAATGGAAGACAAAAAAAGGAACAAAGAACAGAGGCAATGAATAGAAAACAGTAACAAGCATGGTAGACATCTATCCAACTATATCAATAATCACTTTAGGGCTTCCCTGGTGGCACAGTGGTTGAGAGTCCGCCTGCCGATGCAGGGGATACGGGTTCGTGACCTGGTCCGGGAAGATCCCACATGCCGCGGAGTGGCTGGGCCCGTGAGCCATGGCCGCTGAGCCTGCGTGTCTGGAGCCTGTGCTCCGCAACGGGAGAGGCCACAACAATGAGAGGCCCGTGTACCGCAAAAAAAAAAAATAATAATAATAATAATCACTTTAAACACACCAATTAAAAGGCTGAGACTGTGAGGGCACATAAAAAATAAGTTAATTATATGTTATGTATAAGACATCACTTTAAATATAAAAGACAAAGATAGATTAAAAGTAAAGTTATGAGGAGACTTGAATCAAGATGGCACAGTAGGAGTATGTTCATCCCACCATAAACACATCAAAAATACATCTATAATTCTCACTGAAAACTAACTGGAGACTAGCATAAAAACTCCTGTACAACTAAGGCTATAAGAAAGACACACACAGAACTTGGTAGATAGGGAAAAGAAGCAATCAGGTCAGGACTCATGCCCCTGGGAGGGGACTCAGAGGAAAAGGGAGATTACACTGGTGGGGATTCTCTTTGGGGAGTGAGTGGTTCAAGCCACATATTGGGCCCCACAGCCCTGGGGCTCAACAAAGGGAAGACATGCTCCCTTAGCTGGTCAGAGGACCAGTGGGACTATCAGAAAGGCTGCAGCAAGCCTGGATTCTGCTCCTGAGGAACACATGAATGCTTGCTTGTTCCTAAAGCAAGGCAGAAAGGGCCGACTGAAACTGTGTGTCTCACTGACTAGTTTCCTGTGATTACCTAGGTGCACACACCAGCCTGAACCAAGAGAAGACTCCAGCATCATTTGCCTCAAGTCACAGCTCCACACTGGACAGAAGCCTGCCACTACCATATGATCCAGCAATTCCATTGCAGGGTATATACCTAACGAAAACAAAAACACTAATTTGAAAAGATACATCTACTGCAATGTTCATAACAACATTATTTACAACCATCAAGATATGGAAGCAAACTGAGTGTCCATCAACAGAAAACGAAAGAATAAAGAAGATGTGATACACACACACACACACACACACACACACACACACCCAATGGAATATTACTCAGCCATAAAAAAGAATAAAATTTTGCCATTTGCAACAACATGGATGGACCTAGACAGTTTTATGCTTAGTGAAATAAGTCAGAGAAAGACAAATACTCTATGTTATCACTTATATGTGGAATCTAAAATATAAAATAAACAGATGTATATAACAATACAGAAACAAACTCACTAATATAGAGAACAAACTAGTGGTTACCAGTGGGGAGCAGGAAAGGGGGAGGGGCAATATAGGGGTATGGAATTAAGAGACACAAACTGCTATGTATAAAATAAATAAGCAACAAGTATATACTGTACATCACAGGGAAATATAGCCATTATTTTGTAATGACTTTAAATGGAATAGAACTTTAAAAATTCTGAATCATTATGTTGTACACCAGAAACTAATGTAATATTGTAAATCAACCATACTTCAATTAAAAAATAATTTTAAAAATTTAAACATTTTTCAGAGTAAAGGTATGAAGAAATATCCCATGCCAACAAAAATCAAAAGAAAGCTGTAGTAGCTATATTAATTTCCAAAAAGGAGCCTTCAGAGAATTGAAAGCTATCAGGAAAAAAGAGGGGCATAACATAATAATAAATAGGTCAATTCTGAAAGAATATATATCAACCCTTATTATGTATAACAGAACATCAAAACATGTGAGGCAAAAACTGATAGAACTGCAAGGAGAAATAGATGAGTCTACTATTAAGAGTTGGAGACTTCACCATTCCTTTACCAATAATTGACAGATCCAAGAAGCAGAAAATCTGTACAGGTATACCTCATTTTATTGTGCTTCATTTTACTGTGCTTTGCAAATATTGTGTTTTTTACAAATTGAAGGTTTATGGCAACCCTGCATTGCCTGATGATAGTTAGCAATTTTTAGCAATAAAATATTTTTAAATTAAGGTATGTACATTTGAAAAAAATATAATGCTATTGCTCACTCAACAGACTACAGGATAATGTAAAGATAACTTTTACATGCATTGGGAAAACCAAAAAATCATGTGACTCACTATATTGCAATATTCACTTTATTGCAGTGGTCTGTAGCTAAACCCACAATATTTCTGAGGTATGCTTGTGAAGACATAATTGAACTGAACACCCCATCAGCAAGTAGATGTAATCAACATCAATAGAACACTTCATCCAACAACAGCTTATTTTCAAGCTAACCCAAAACAATCGCCAAGATCAATCACATTCTGGGACATACATCTAAACAAATTTAAAAGAATAGGAATCATACAAAGTATGCTCTCAGACCACAGTTAAATTACACTGAAATCAAGAACCAGAAATAGATGGAACACACCAAAATACTTGGAGATTAATCAGCACATTTCTAAATGACACATGGGTCAAGGACGAGTCCTTAAGAAAAATTAAAAAGTGTTTTCAAATGAAAATGAAAATACAATTTAATATTTGTGGGATGCAGTGAAAGCAGCACATAGGAACTGAATCAATAATTAATAGCCTTCCAGAAAACAAAGCACTAGGCCCAGCTGGGTTCACTGGTGAATTCTACCTGACATTTTAAGGAAGAAATGATACTAAATTCTACACTCTCTTTCAGAAAATAGAAGCAGAGAGAATATTTCCTAACTCATTCTCTGAGGCCAACATGACACTGTTATCAAAACCAGACAAAGATATTACAATACAGGAGAAGTACAACTAATCTCTCTCATGAACATCGAGGCAAATATTCTCAACAAAATATTAGCATATCAAATGCAACAAGGTGTAAAATAATTATAGAGGAGGACCACGTGGGATTTATTCCAGGAATGCAAGGCTGGTTCAACATTCAAAAATCAATTGATGTAATTAATCACACCAAGAGGTTAAAGAAGAAAAATCATATGATCGAAGAGATGTAGAAAAAGCGTCTGACAAAGTCCAACACACATTCATTCATGATAAAAACTCTCAGCAAACTAGGAATATATGGGAATTTCCTCAACTTGACAAAGAACATCTGCAAAAATCCTGCAGCTAACATCATACCTAATGGTGAGACACCAGATGCTTTGCCTCTAAGATCAGGAATAACTATTAAAATCATATTGGAATTCCAAGCTATTGCAATAAGACAAGAAAATGAAATAAAAGGTATATACATTGGGAAGGAAAAAATAAAACTGTCTCTTTTTGCATATGACACAATTATGTATGTAGAAAACCCTAAAGAATATGCAAAAATCTCCTGGAGCTATTAATGAACTATAGCACAATTTCAGGATACAAGGTTAATATACAAAAGTCAATTGTTTTCTTATATGCTCACAGTGAACATTCAGAATTTGAAATTTAAAACACAATATCATTTACTTTAGAAGAAAAGAGAAGTATTTAGGTATAAATCAAAAAATATGTATAAGATATATTGATGAATACTACAAAACTCTAATGAAATAAATCAAAGATCTAAATAAATGGAGAGATATTCCATGTATACAGATAGGAAGACAATATTACCAACATTTCTGTTCTTCACAACTTGATCTATAGTTTCAGTGTAGTCCAATTCAAAATCCCTGCAAGCTATTTTCTAGATATCAACAAAGTGATTATAAAATTTATATGGAGAGGCAAAAATATCCAGAATAGCCAACACAATACTGGGGGAGAAAAACAAATCAAAATATTGACACTATCTGACTTCAAAATTACTGGTAAGTTATAGTAATCAGAACAGTATGGTATTGGTGAAAGAAAAAATAGATCAATGGAATGGAATTGATATCCTAAAATAAATCCACATAAACATATTCAACTGATCTTTGACAAAGGATCTAGGAAAATTCAATAGAGAAATGATAGTCTTTTCAAAAAATGGTGCTGGAACAACTGTATATCCCCATGCCAAAAAAATAATAATAATAATCTAGAGACAGACCTTACACCTTTCATAATAATTAACTCAAAATGGATTATAGAAGTAAATGTAAAACACAAAACTATAAAACTCCTAGAAAATAACATAAGAGAAATCTTAGGTGATCTTGGATTTGGTGATGACTTTTTAGATATAACACCAAAAGCATGATTCATGAAAGAAAATATTGATAAGTTTAATTTCATTAAAATTACAAACTTCTGCTCTGTAAAAAATTCTGTTGAGTGAAAAGACAAGCCACAGACTGGAAAAGAAATCTTTATAAAACATATATCTGATAAAGGACAGGTATCTAAAATATACAAACAGCTTTTAAGATGCAATAATATGAAAACAAACAACACAATTGAAAATGGGCAAAAGATTTGAACAGACACCTCACCAAATAAGATCTACAGATGGCATATAAAAAGATGTTCTGCAACACATGGCATTAAGAAAATGCAAATTATAAAAGTAATGAGGTATCACTACACACCTACTAGAATAGCTAAAATCCAAAACATAGACAACATCAAGTGCTGGCTAAGATGTGGCACAAGAAGAACTCTCATTCACTGATGGCAGAAATAAAAAAAAAAATAGTACAGCCACCTTGGAAGATAATTTGGCAGTTTCTTAAAAAAAACTAAATATACTTTTACCATGCAGTTCAGTAATTGTGGTCTTTGGTATTTAACTGAATTATTTGAAAAGTTATATACACAAAACCTAGACACAAATGTTTATAGCAGCTTTAATAGTAGTTGACAAAATTTGGAGGATTCCAAGATGTCCTTTGATAGGTGAATAGGTAAACAAATTGTAATACATCCACACAATGAAATATTATTCAGTGCTAAAAAGAAATGAGCTATCAAGCCGTGAAAAGACACAGAAGAACCTTAAATGCACATTTCTAAGTGAAAGGAGCCAATCTGAAAAGGCTACATGCTATATAATTCCAACTATATGACATTCTGGAATAAGCAATATTATGGAAACCATAAAGAGATCACTGGCTGTCAGGGGTCAGCGGGGGTATGGAACAAGGAAGTGATGAATGGGTGGTGCCTAGGGATCATTAGGGCAGTGAAACTATGTTGTATGACAGTGTAATGATGGATTCATGTCATTATACGTTTATCAGAATCTATAGAATGTGCAACGCATTGGCTCATCAACTGTATCAAATGTATCTCATAAATGCAAATGTTAATAATAGGGGTAACTGTATGCAGGGGGTTAAGAATATATGAGAACTCTCTGTACTTATCATTCAATTTTTCTTTAAATCTAAAACTGCTCTAAAAGTAGTCTCAATATTAAAAAAGAAGTGAGTGATCCAAGGTCCCCCAGCTTTGTTTTGATTAGACAAACACAAAGGCTGCATTCTTGCTCATTAGGAAAGCCACCAGGGACATCTAGATACAGCACCAATCTGCTAGGACACTCTAGAAGCTTTCATTGCAAAAGCCTCTAAAAGAATCAAGTTTGGACTGTGTCTGGGCTTCTAAAACCCACAGGTTCAGTAATTCTCTAGGAGGACTCAAAGGACTCTGCATATGGTCATACACATGGTTAAGATTTATTTCTGTGAAAGGATAAAAAGCAAAATCAGCAAAGGGAAAAGATGCATGGGATGAAGTCCATCGAAAGCTAGGTGCAAGCTTCCAAGAGTTCTCTCTTAGTGCACTCACACAGGAAATACTTAATTCCTCCAGCAACAAGTTATGACAACACATATGCAATGTTGTGTACCAGGGAAGCTCATTAGATACTAAGTGCCCTAGGTTTTATATTGGTTGCTGTACCCAGGCTCCCTCTGCTGAGCATGTACCAAACTTCTCAACTCCCAAAAGAAAATAAGGTGTTTAGCATAAACCACATTGTTTGTACAGGCAGTCTATGCACAATGAGTCACTCTTAACACATAGGGAAACTTTTATATCAGTGTAGGGTACTGTTTACCAGCCAAGTTCTCAGAGACCAGCCAAAATGGGAACATATGTATATGTATAACTGATTCACTTTGTTATAAAGCAGAAACTAACACACCATCATAAAGCAATTATACTCCAATAAAGATGTTAAAAAAAAAGAGCTCATCTTGTAAGCAGACTTTTCTAAGCACAGAAGTCTTGGGCCAGTTATGTTAACTTTTTTCTGCATAGGAACCCTGGCACAGAATAGAAGAAAAAGGAAGAAAGCAAAATTGTGCAAGAGGAAAATGGCAGATGACCCCAGACTAGTACTTCATTCCAGTTTATGGAAGAGAAGTAGTCCTTCACCTTTCAACACTAACTCCATCTACCACTGAGTCTCTTGACTCATCACCTTCATGTACCTCACATTCTGTGATGGATACTCACTAAATCAGGTGTCAGGAGATGAGTTTCAGCTTTGCCACAGTCTGTGTGACCATGGACAAGATGATTTCTAAGCTCGTGTCTATGACTTCATTCAGTTGGGTATCTCTTTTTATACTTGAACCTTCAATATCTCTATATCTTACTGGATCTTTTATCCAAAACATAGATCCATTCTACCAGTAAATAAGCCTTAATCAGTTAATTCCTGTTTTTCCCTTTCCAAGTGACACTTTTTGTGACTCAGAACTTTTCCCCTAGATCATCGCAATAGTTTCCTAAACTGGTTTACTTGCTTCCCGTCTCTCCCGCATTTAATTCATCCTACAACTTCAGCCAGTTTAAGATTCCTAAAATAGAATTCTAATCATATTGCTTGCACGACCAAAGGCCTTCAATAATTCTTCCAGGGTCAACAGAATTAAAACAAACTCCTGAGCCTATTACACCACAATATCTCTACAACTTGTCTGATCCTTTCCTGTCTTTCACTATCCTCCAATAGTAATGCAAATTCTGGTCAAACCTTTAGCCAAACATTGTTTTCCATCCCTGGGGCCACTGCCCTCCACTTGAAAGGTCCATTTCTATATTTTTATCTGTCAAACACTTTACATATAATCATATTACCACCTCAAATTTAGAAGGGCAACATTCTTCCACAAAGGCAATTCTCCACGTCCAAATGTAAGTTTTTTATTCTCCAGATACCTTCCTATCCCTACAAGGACACCACATACACATTACATTATGTAAAAAAAAAACTACTTGTATAAGAGTCATGTGTGTTCTCATTTTAGCATCCTAACTGTAAGCTGCAGAAGAGCAGGAAGTACGTCTTACTGTCTTTGTAGTCCTATTGCAACCATCATAGTGCCTGGCATGTGGTAGGCGCTCACTGAGTAGTGACTTCTTTGAACTGAAGTCAGTGGAAGTGCCATATAAGCTGTAGTCTCAGTGTAGAACCAAAAAAAAAAAAAAACCTACCTTTGGAACACCTCATGGGAAAAAAGTAGATCTACTCCTGATCTATCAAATATAGCATTAGTTTAACTCTATCCTAATATGTAATCTAGAATCAGAAACTTAGAACTGAAAAGGATTCTAGAGATCTTTGAGTACCACTCTTCCTTTGATAGATAGAGAAACTGAGGACAAGAAAGGAATATCTTATCCAAAGTCACACTGTGAGTTTGTGGAGGAGGTGGCTTGAGAACTCAGGGCTCCTGAGTCATTGGCCATGGTTTTATCTACAAGCACAACTATTATACATGGTTCTCTGCTGAGGCAGGGTATGAGGAAAGCCTTGAAATAGGAAGCTGCGACGTACCAAGGCATAGCTGGCAATAGAAGGCAGGGCAGGCTGTTTGAACATACCTCTTGTAACTGAGATTCTTTCTTTTTGGAAGACAAATGTAAGTGCCGATCCAGCAAGGAATAAAACCTCTCTCCATCCTTTTCAAATTTCTTTTTCCGCTCCTAGAGGTGGGACAGAAGGCACAGATTAGCATGTCTACGATTTTAATTGTCTGCTCAGAAATGAGAATGCATAACACAGTGTCAGGTTTCATGTGGTCAATCTCTCTAGTTCCCAGGAAGGAAAAAAAAAAAAGCAAGAGAGAATTAATTTCTGCATTGGTCTCAGTAATTTCGGCTTCCTCAAACATAACCTTGAAAAATTCCACCTACACAAGGGGTAGTTCCTATTGGTATAGCTAAAGGCTCTGGGAGCTGCTGCTCAGAGAATGGCACTTAAAATGCACCTGTGTGCAGGTTACCTTTTCTTCTCAATATTTTCCACATGCATTAACTACATTAATTATTTAAAGGAGAAAGAAGGAACACAATAGTGAACAGTGAATACACCTTTTAAATATTAATCTGCAATGCATTTAGACAGCCAAATAATAAGTAAAATATCTCCAAGGCAATTGGAACCTAAGACTGCCTCTGTGAATGATGAGTTCCTTGATATTATTCAAGCATTTGAGTACTGCATATTAAAACACTGTGTTAAAGATGAGGAAAAAATCCCAGAAGGTTTAACTGAAAATAAAGAGTTGAAAAGCCTTATGAAGGATGGAGTACTCAGTCATCACTCTCTTCAAGTATGAAATTTAATTAAGCCCTCTGCCTCTCAACACAAGGAGAAATCACACAGTCTCCAAAGGAGCACTAAGAATACTAGTTTGTCACAGATTAAGGCTGACATTCTGCAATCCTCTCAGCACCATGTTGGGAAATTCACGTAAAAGGCTTGTGTTGTCACATAGGAAATCTAAACTCACTGAGCCCCTACAGTGTGTCAGGTATTCGAAGAAGCAGTACGGGGAACACACAGACAAAAAGAAAAAAAGTACCTCACCCATGGTTTATTTCCACAGGCAATCTGTTGCTGGGCAAGAAGCCAGCACAGAACTGAGGGACCTCTGATCTGTAAGGAATGTGCTTTTCACCAGAGGGAAAAAAATAAAAGAGGAAGCTAATATTAACTGAGGCATACATCAGGCCAGGAAGGACCTTAGGTACTTACTATTTTTTTTTTGAATTTTTGAATCTTATATATTTAATTTTTCTACAGCAGGTTCTTGTTAATTATCCATTTTATACATATTATTGTATATATGTCAATCCCAATTTCCCAATTCACCACATCAACACCCTCCCATCACTTTCCCCCCTTGGTGTCCATAAGTTTGTTCTCTACATCTGTGCCTCTATTTCTGCCCCCTGCAAACCAGTTCATCTGTACCATTTTTCTAGGTTCCACAAATATGCATTAATACACGATATTTATTTTTCTCTCTCTAACTTAACACTGTATGACAGTCTCTAGATCCATCCACATCTCTACAAATGACACAATATTTTTCTTTTTATGGTTGCATAATATTCCATTGTATATATGTACCATATCTTCTTTATGCATTCGCCTGTCGATGGGCATTTAGGTTGCTTTCATGACCTGGCTATTGTAAATAGTACTGCAATGAATACTGGGGTGCATGTGTCTTTTTGAATTATGGTTTTCTCTGGGTACATGCCCAGTAGTGGGATTACTGGGTCATATGGTAATTCTGTTTTTAGTTTTTTAAGGAACCTCCATACTGTTCTCCATAGTGGCTATATCAATTTACATTCCCACCAACAGTGCAAGAGGGTTCCCATTTCTCCACACCCTCTCCAGCATTTGTTGTTTGTAGATATTCTGATGATTCCCATTCTCACTGGTGTGAGGTGATATCTCATTGTAGTTTTGATTTGCATTTTTCTAATAATTAGTGATGTTGAGAAGCTTTTCATGTGCTTCTTGGCAATCTGTGTCTTCTTTGGAGAAATGTCTATTTAGGTCTGCTGCCCATTTTTGGATTGGGTTGTTTGCTTTTTTAATATTGAGCTGCATGAGCTGTTTATATATTTTGGAGATTAATCCTTTGTCCGTTGATTCATTTGCAAATATTTTCTCCCATTCTGAGGGATGTTTTTTCGTCTTGTTTATGGTTTCCTTTGTTCTACAAAAGCTTTGAAGTTTCATTAGGTCTCATTTGTTTATTTCCATTTTTATTTCATTACTCCAGGATGTGGATCAAAAAAGATCTTGCTGTTATTTATAGTGTTCTTCCTATGTTTTCCTCTAAGAGTTTTATACTGTCCGATCTTACATTTAGGCCTCTAATCCATTTTGAGTTTATTATTGTGTATGGTGTTAGGGAGTGTTCTAACTTAATTATTTTCCATGTAGCTGTCAATTTTCCCAGCACCACTTAGTGAAGACACTGTCTTTTCTCCATTGTATAGCCTTGCCTCCTTTGTCATAGATTAGTCGACCATAGATGTGTGGGTTTATCTCTGGGCTTTCTATCCTGTTCCATTGACCTATATTTCTGTGTTTGTGCCAGTACCATATTGTCTTGATTACTGTAGCTCTGCCATATAGTCTTAAGTCACAGAGTATGATTCCTCCAGCTCCGTTTCCTTCCGTCAAGACTACTATGGCTATTTGGGGTCTTTTCTGTGTCTCCATACAAATTTTAATATTTTTGAAATAGTTCTGTGGAAAATGCCATTGGTTATTTGACAGGAATTGAATTGAATCTGTAGATTGCTTTGGGTAGTATAGTCATTTTCACAATATTGATTCTTCCAATCTAAGAACATGGTATATCTCTCCATCTGATTGTATCATCTTTAAGTTCTTTCAGCACTGTCTTATAGTTTTCTGCACACAGGTCTTTTGTCTCCCTAGGTAGGCTTACTCCTAGGTATTTTACTCTTTTTGTTGCAATGGTAAAGGGGAGCATTTCCTTAATTTCTCTTTCAGGTTTTTCATCACTAGTGTATAGGAATGCAAGAGATTTCTATGCATTAATTTTGTATCCTGCAACATTACAAAATTCATTGATTAGCTCTAGTAGTTTTCTGATGGCATCTTTAGGAATCTCTATGTATAGTATCATGTCATCTGCAAATAGTATCAGTTTTACTTCTTCTTTTACAATTTGAATTCCTTTATTTCTTTTTCTCCTCTAATTGCCATGGCTAGGACTTCCAACACTATTTGAATGATAGTGGCAAGAGTGGACATCCTTGTATTGTTCTTCATCTTAGAGGAAATGCTTTCAGTTTCTCACCACTGAGAATGATGTTTGCTGTGGGTTTTTCATATATGGCCTTTATTATGTTGAGGTAGGTTCCCTCTATGCCAACATTCTGGAGACTTTTTATCATAAATAGGTGTTGAATTTTGTCAAAAGCTTTTTCTGCATCTATTGAGATGATCATATGGTTTTTATTCTTCAGTTTGTTAATATGGTGTATCACATTGGTTGATTTGCATATATTGAAGAATCCCTGCATCCCTGGGATAAATCCGACTTGATAATGGTGTATGATCCTTTAAATATGTTGTTGGATTCTGATTGCTAGTATTTTGTTGAGGATTTTTGCATTTATATTCATCAGTGATATTGGTCTGTAATTTTCTTTTTTTGTAGTATATTTGTCTGGTTTTGTTATCAGGGTGATGGTGGCCTCATAGAATGAGTTTGGGAGTGTTCCTTCCTGTGCAATTTTTTTGAAGAATTTGTGAAGGACGGGGGCTAGCTCTTCCCTAATGTTTCACAGAAATCACCTGTGAAGCTGTCTGGTCCTGGATGTCTGTTTGTTGGAAGATTTATAATCACAGTTTCAATTTCATTACTTGTGATTAGTCTGTTCATATTTTCTATTTTTTCCTGGCTCAGTCATGGAAGGCTATACCTTTCTAAGAACTGGCCCATTTCTTCCAGGTTGTCTGTTTAATTGGCATAGAGTTGTTTTTAGTACTCTCTTAGGATGCTTTGTATTTCTGTGTTGTCTGTTGTAAGTTATCTTTTTTCATTTCTAATTCTGTTGATTTGAGTCCTCCCCCTCTTTTTCTTGATGAGTCTGGCTAATAGTTTATCTTCTCAATGAACCAGCTACTAGTTCTATTGATCTTTGCTATTGTTCTCTTTGCTTCTATTGCATTTATTTCTCCTCTGATTGTCATGGTTTCTTTCCTCCTACTATATTTGGGTTTTGTTTTTTTTTTCTTTTTTCTCGAGTTACTTTAGGTGTAAGGTTAGACTGTTTACTTGAGATGTTTCTTGTTTCTTGAGGTAGGCTTGTACTGCTATAAACTTCCCTCTTAGAACTGCTTTTGCTGCATCTGATAGGTTTTGGATTATCGTGTTTTTGTTGTAATTTGTTTCTAGGTATTTTTTTGGTTTTCTCTTTGATTTCTCAATGATCTCTTGGTTATTGATTAATGTATTGTTTAGCCTCCATATATTTGTGTTTACACTTTTTCCCTGCAATTCATTTCTAATCTCATAACATTGTGATCAGAAAAGATGCTTGATATGATTACAATTTTCTTAAATTTACTGAGGCTTGATTTGTGACCCAAGACGTGATCTATCCTAGAGAATGTTCCATGGGCACTTGAGAAGAATGTGTAATCTGCTGTTTTTTGATGGAATGTCCTATAAATATCAATTAAATCTATGTGATCTGTAGCGTCATTTAAAGCTTGTGATTCCTTATTAATTTTCTGTTTGGATGATCTGCCCATTGGTGTGAGGTGTTAAAGTTCCCCACTATTACTGTGTTACTGTCGATTTCCTCTTTTATAGCTGTTAGCAGTTGCCTTATGTATTGAGGTGCTCCTATGTTGGGTGCATATGTTTATAATTGTTATATCTACCTCTTGGATTCATCCCTTGATCATTATGTAGTGTCCTTCCTTGCCTCTTGTAACATTCTTTATTTTAAAGTCCATTTTATCTGATATGAGTATTTCTACTCCAGCTTCTTTTTGATTTCCATTTGCACAGAATATCTTTTTCCATCCTCCCACTTTCAGTCTGTATGTGTTCCTAGGTCTGAAGCGGGTCTCTTGTAGACAGCATATATATGGGTCTTGCTGTGTATCCGTTCAGCATGCCAGTGTCTTTTGATTGGAGCATTTAATCCATTCACATTTAAGGCAATTATTGACATGTATGTTCCTATTACCATTTTCTTAATTGTTATGGGTTTGTTTTTGTAGGTCATTTACTTCTCTTGTGTTTCCCACTTAGAGAAGTTCCTTTAGTGTTTCATGTAGAGCTGGTTTGAATTCTCTTAGCTCTTACTTGTCTGAAAAACTGTTGATTTCTCCATCAAATCTGAATGAGATCTTTGCAGGGGAGATTAATCTTGGTTGTAGGTTCTTTCCTTTCATCACTTTAAATATATCATGCCACTCCCTTCTCGTTTGTAGAGTTTCTGCTGATAAATGAGCTGTTAACACTATGAGAGTTCCATTGTATATTATTTGTCATTTTTCCCTTGATACTTTCAGTAATTTTTCTTTGCCTTTAATTTTTGTCACCTTGATTACTATGCACCTCAGTGTGTTTCCCCTTGAGTTTATCCTGCCTGGGACTCTCTGTGCTTCCTGGACTTGATTACTATTTTGGATCCCATGTTAGGGACGTTTTTGACTATAATCTCTTCAAATATTTTCTCGGGTCCTTTCTCTCTCTCTTCTCCTTCTGGAACCCCTATTATGTGAATGTTGTTGCATTTAATCTTGTCCCAGAGGTCTCTTAGGCTTTTTTCATTTCTTTTCATTCTTTTTTCTTTATTCTGTTCTGCAGCAGTGAATTCCTCCATTGTGTCTTCCAGGTCACTTATCCGTTCTTCTGCCTCAGTTACTCTGCTACTGATTCCTTCTAGTGTATTTTTCATTTCAGCTATTGTATTGCTCATGTCTGTTTCTTTGTTCTTTTATTTTTCTATGTCTTTGTTAAACATCTCTTTCATCTTTCCGATCTTTGCCTCCATTCTTTTTCCGAGGTCCTGGATCATCTTCACTATCATTTTTCTGAATTCTTCTGGAAGGTCTCCTATCTCCACTTCAGTTAGTTGTTTTTCTGGGGTTTTATCTTGTTCCCTCATCTGGTACATAGCCCTCTGCCTTTTCATCCTGTCTATCTTTCTGTGAATGTGTTTTTTGTTCCACAGGCTGCAGGATTGTATTTCTTCTTGCTTCAGCTGTCTGCTCTGTGGTGGATGAGGCTATCTAAGAGGCTTGTGCAAGTTTCCTGATGGGACTGGTGGTGGGTAAAGATGGGTGTTGCTCTGGTAGGCAGAGCTCAGTAAAACTTTAATCCGCTTGTCTGCTGATGGGTGGTGCTCGGTCCCCTCCCAGTTGATTGTTTGTCCTGAGGCGACCCAACACGGTAACCTACCCAGCTCTTTGGTGGGGCTAGTGGCAGAGTCTAGGGGAGCTGACACCAAGGAGTACTTCCCAAATCTCTGTTGCCAGTGTCCTTGTCCTAAAGGTGAGACACAGCCACCCCTCACCTCTGCAGGGAATCCTCAAACACCAACAGGTAGGTCTGTTTCAGTCTCCTATGGCGTCACTGCTCCTTACCCTGGGTCCTGATGCACACACTATTTTCTGTGTGCCCTCCAAGAGTGGAGTCTCTGTTTACCCCAGTCCTGTTAAAGTCCTGCAATGAAATCCTGCTAGCCTTCAAAGTTTGATCCTCTAGGAATTCCTCCTCCTGTTGCTGGACCCCCAGGTTGGGAAGTCTGATGTGGGGCTCAGAACCTTCACTCCAGTGGGTGTACTTCTGTGGTATAAGAGTTCTGCATTTTGTGAGTCACCCAGCCAGGAGTTATGGGATTTGATTGTATTGTGGTTGCACCCCTCCTACTTATTGTGGCTTCTCCTTTGTCTTTGGATGTGGGGTACCGTTTTTGGTGAGTTCCAGTGTCTTCCTGTCAATGACTGTTCAGCAGTTAGCTGTGATTCTGGTGCTTTCTCAAGAAGGAGTGAGCACACGCCCTTCTACTCCGCCATCTTGAACCAATCTCCCATGTTCGGTACTTAAAATCTATATCTCATTTAGTATTCACAACTCTGAGAAATACATACTGTAAAGGAAATTAAGGTTCAAAAATGGTGAACTAACTTGCTGTAGGTCATATAGCATACACGTCTGATTTATTCTACATAGTCATATAGGACCCAGATGATCATGAAAGGACTTACACTCAGGAGGCTTATGAATACTCAGGGAACCTTGTCTATAGCCTTAGCCCCAACTCAGATACCAAAACACTTGAGATAGAAAATTTCACACAAAAGATAGTAGGGGAAACTGTTCCTTCAGGTACTGAATTTATTTAAAGTAGCAACTGTTTGAAGAAAGCATGGGAGCCAGAAAATGTCAGTGACTTCTCTAGGAATAAAGTTCTGTGGGTCACTTTTTCCTCCACTTCCATTTTTAAAATAAAAACTATGAGATAGAATTCATGTATCCTAAAATTCACCATTTTAAAGTGGATAATTCAGTTTTTAGTATATTAATTAAGTTGCATAACCATCACTGCTATCTAATTCCAAAATATTTCCATCAACTCAAAAAAAAAAACCATACCTATTAGTAATCATTCCCTATTCCTCCCTCCTTCGCCTCAGTAACCACAGTTTACTTTCTGTCTCTGTGAATTTGCCTACTCTAGACACTTAATATAACTGGAATCGTATAATATGTGGCCTTTCATGACTCTCTTTTTACACTTAAAATAATGTTTTCAACGTTTATCCCTGTTGATTGACCCTTTGCATATACAGTTTACCCTTGAACAACATGTGGGTTAGGGACCCCAAATCTCTGTACAGTTGAAAATCCGCATATAACTTATAGTCCACTGTCCATACACATGGATCCACTATATCCACAGTTCTGCATCTGCAGATTCAACCAACCACAGATTGTATACTACTGTAATATTAACTATTGACAAAATCCACGTATAACTGGACCCATGCCGTTCAAACCAATGAAGTTGAAGGGTCAAATGTATATTCTATGGAGAAATGTTTATTAAATTATTTTGCCCATTATTAAATTTGGTTTTATCTCTGTATTTCACCAAAGAAGAAATACAAATGGACAAAAGCACATGAAAAGATTTTTGGGTTGCTGGCACTTTCTTGGTAGTGCCCTTTGAAGCATAAATATTTTTAAATTTGTGAAGTCTATCTAACTGGCCTATTTTTTTCTTTGGTTACTTGTGCCTTGGTGTCATATCTCAGAAACTTGGCTGATCTAAAGTCATGAAGCTTTACACCTATATTTTCTTCTAAGAGCTTTATAATCTTCAGTTTTTTTTTTAGTTAACAACTTCATTGGAGTACAATTGCTTTACAATGGTGGGTTAGTTTCTGGTTTGTAACACAGTGAATCAGTTATGCATATACATATGTTCCCATATCGCTTCCCTCTTGCGTCTCCCTCCCTCCCACCCTCCATATCCAACCCCTCTACGTGGTCAAAAAGCACCGAGCTGATCTCCCTGTGCTATGAGGCTGCTTCCCACTAGCTATCTATTTTACGTTTGGTAGTGTATACATGTCCATGTCACTCTCTCACTTTGTCAAAGCTTACCCTTCCCCCTCTCCATATCCACAAGCCCATTCTCTAGTAGGTCTGTGTCTTTATTCCCATCTTACCCCTAGGTTCTTCATGACATTTTTTTTTCTCTGATTCCATATATATGTGTTAGCATAGTGTATTTGTTCTTCTCTTTCTGACTTACTTCACTTGGTATGATAGACTCTAGGTCAATCCATCTCACTTCAAATAACTCAATTTTGTTTCTTTCTATGGCTGAGTAATATTCCATTGTATATGTGTGCCACATCTTCTTTATCCATTCATCTGGTGATGGACACTTAGGTTGCTTCCATATCCTGGCTATTGTAAATACAGCTGCAATGAACATTTTGGTACATGACTCTTTTTGAATTATGGTTTTCTCAGGATAAATGCCCAGTAGTGGGATTGCTGGGTCATAAGGTAGTTCTATTTTTAGTATTTTAGGAACCTCCATACTGTTCTCCATAGTGGCTGTACCAATTCACATTCCCACCAGCAGTGCAAGAGTGTTCCCTTTTCTGCACATCCTCTCCAGCATTTACTGCTTGTACATTTTTTGATGATGGCCATTCTGACCGCTGTGAGATGATATCTCATTGTAGTTGTGATCTGCATTTCTCTAATGATTAATGATGTGGAGCATTATTTCATGTGTTTGTTGGCAATCTGTATATCTTCTGTGGAGAAATGTCTATTTAGGTCTTCTGCCCAATTTTGGATTGGGCTGTTTCTTATTTTGATACTGAGCTACATGAGCTGCTTGCAAATGTTGGAGATTGATCCTTTGTCAGTTGCTTCATGTGCAAATATTTTCTTCCATTCTGGGGGTTGTCCTTTGGTCTTCTTTATGGTTTCCTTTGTTGTGTAAAAGCTTTTTAAGTTTTATTAGGCCCCACTTGATTATTTTTGTTTTTATTTCCATTTCTCTAGGAGATGGGTCAGGAAGGATCTTAGTGTGACTTATGTCATAGAGTGTTCTGCCTATGTATTCCTCTAAGACTTTGAGAGTGTCTGGCCTTATATTTAGTTCTTTAATCCATTTTGAGTTTATTTTTGTTTATGGTGTTACTGAGTTTTTGAATTTCATACTTTTTCATGTACCTGTCCTGTTTTCCCAGCACCACTTATTGAAGAGGCTGTCTTTTCTCCACTGTATATTCTGGCCACCGTTATCAAAGATAAGGTGACCATATGTGCGTGGGTTTATCTCTGGGCTTTCTATCCTGTTCCATTGATCTATATTTCTGTTTTTGTGCCAGTACCATACTCTGTTGATTACTGTAGCTTTGTAGTATAGTCTGAAGTCAGGGAGCCTGATTCCACAGGCTCCATTTTTCATTCTCAAGATTGCTGTGGCTACTAGAGGACTTTTGTGTTTCCATACAAATTGTGAAATTTGTTGTTGTAGTTCTGTGAAAAATGCCCCTGTTAGTTTGATAGGGATTGCATTGAATCTGTAGATTGTTCTGGGTAGTAGAGTCATTTTCACAATGTTGATTCTTCCAATCCAAGAATATGGTATATCTCTCCATCTATTTGTATCATCTTTAACTCCTTTCATCAGTGTCTTATTATATTCTGCATAGAGGTCTTTTTTCTCCTTAGGTAGGTTTATTCCTAGATATTTTATTCTGTTTGTTGCAAAGGTTAATGGGAGTGTTTTCTTAAATTCATTTCCAGATTTTTCATCACTAGTGTATAGGAATGCCAGAGATTTATGTGCATTAATTTTGTATCCTGCTACTTTACCAAATTCATTGATTAGCTCTATTAGTTTTCTGATGGCATCTTTAGGATTCACTACGTACAGTATCATGTCATCTGCAAACAGTGACAGCTTTACTTCTTCTTTTCCAATTTGGATTCCATTTATTTCTTTTTTCTTCTCTGATTGCTGTGGCTGAAACTTCCAAAACTATGTTGAATAATAGGGGTGAGAGTGGGGCACCTTGTCTTGTTCCTGATCTTAGTGGAAATGGTTTCATTTTTTCACCACTGAGGACGATGTTGGCGGTGGGTTTGATATATATGGCCTTTATTATGTTGAGGAAAGTTAACTCTATGCCTACTTTCTGCAGGGTTTTAATCATACAGGGGTGCTGAATTTCGTCGAAAGCTTTCTCTGCATCTATTGAGATGATCACATGGTTTTTCCCAATCAATTTGTTAATATGCTCTCTCATGTTGATTGATTTGCATATATTGAAGAATCCTTGCATTCCTGGAATAAACCCCACTTGATCATGGTGTATGATCCTTTTAATGTGCTGTTGGATTCTGTTTGCTAGTATTTTGTTGAGGATTTTTTGCAACTATGTTCATCAGTGATATTGGCCTGTAGTTTTCTTTCTTTGTGACATATTTTTCTGGTTTTGGTATCAGGCTGATGGTGGCCTCGTGGAATGTGCTTGGGAGTGTTCCTCCCTCTCCTATATTTTGGAAGAGTTTGAGAAGGATGGGTGTTAGCTTTTCTCTAAATGTTTGATAGAATACACCTGTGAAGCCATCTGGTCCTGGGTTTTTGTTTGTTGGAAGACTTTTAATCACACTTTCAATATCAGTGCTTGAGATTGGTCTGTTTGTGTTTTCTATTTCTTCCTGCTTCAGTCTCGGCAGGTTGTGCCTTTCTAAGAATTTGTCCATTTCTTCCAGGTTGTCCATTTTATTGGCATAGAGTTGCTTGTAGTAATCTCTCAAGACGTTTGTATTTCTGAAGTGTCAGTTATTACTTCTCCTTTTTCATTTCTAATTCTATTGATCTAAGTCTTCTCCCTTTTTTTATTGATGAGTCTGGCAAATGGTTTATCAATTTTGTTTATCTTCTCTAAGAACCAGCATTTAGTTTTATTGATCTTTGCTACTGTTTCCTTCATTTCTTTTTAATTTACTTCTAATCTGATATTTATGATTTCTTTCCTTTTGCTAACTTTCGGGTTTCTTTATTCTTCTTTCTCTAATTACTTTAGGTGCAAGTTTAGGTTGTTTATTTGAGATGTTCCTTGTTTCTTAAGGTAGGATTGTATTGCTGTAAACTTCCCTCTTAGTACTGCTTATGCAGCATCCAATAGGTTTTGGGTCGCCGTGTCTCCATTGTCATTTGTTCCTGGGAAATTTTTGATTTCCTCTTGGATTTCTTCAGTGATCACTTGGTCATTAAGTAGTGTATTGTTTAGTCTCCGTGTGTTTGTATTTTTTCCAGGTCTTTTCCTGTAACTGATATCTAGTGTCATAGCATTGTGGTCGGAAAAGATACTTGATACGATTTCAATTTTCTTAAATTTACCAAGGCTTGATTTCTGACCCAAGATATGATCTATCCTGGAGAAAGTTCCATGAGCACTTGAGAACAATGTGTATTCTGTTGTTTTGGATGGAATGTCCTATAAATATCAATTAAGTCCATCTTGTTTAATATATCATTTAAAGTTTGTGTTTACTTATTTGTTTTCATTTTGGATGATCTGTCCATTGGGGAAAGTGGGGTGTTAAAGTCCCCTACTATGATTGTGTTACTCTCCATCTCCCCTTTTATGGCTGTTAGTATTTTCCTTATGTATTGAGGGGTTCCTATGTTGGCTTCATAAGTATTTACAATTGTTATATCTTCTTCTTGAATCAATCCCTTGATCATTATGCATAGTCATTCTTTGTCTCTTGTAATAGTCTTTACTTTAAAGTCTATATTGTCTGATATGTGAATTGCTACTTCAGCTTTCTTTTGATTTCCATTTCCATGGAGTATCATTTTCCATCCCCTCACTTTCAGTCTGTATGTTTCTCTAGGTATGAAGTGGGTCTCCTGTAGACAGCATATATTCGGGTCTTGTATTTGTATGCATTCAGCGAGTCTGTGACTTTTGGTGGGAGCATTTAATCCATTTACATTTAAGGTAATTATCGATATGTATGTTTCTTTTCCCATTTTCTTAATTCCTTGGGGTTTATTATTGTAGGTCTTTTACTTCTCTTGTGTTTCCTGCCGAGAGAAGTTCCTTTAGCATTTGTTGTAAAGCTGGTTTGGTGGTGCTGAGCTCTCTCAGCTTTTGCTTGTCTGTAAAGCTTTTCATTTCTCCATCAAATCTAAATGAGATACTTGCTGCGTAGAGTAATCTAGGTTGTAGGTTTTTCTCCTTCATCACTTTACATATGTCCTGCCACTCCCTTCTCACTTGCATAGTTTCTGCTGAAAGTTCAGCTGTTAACCGTATGGGGATTCCCTTGTGTTTTATTTGTTGTTTTTTCCTTGCTGCTTTTAAAATATTTTCTTTGTATTTAATCTTTGATAGCTTGATTAATATGTGTCTTGGTGCGTTTCTCCTTGGATTTATCCTGTATGGGACTCTCTGTGCTTCCTGGACTTGATTAACTATTTCCTTTCCCATACTAGGAAAGTTTTCAACTATAATCTCTTCTAATATTTCCTCAGACCCTTTCTTTTTCTCTTGTTCTTCTGGGATCCATATAATTCGAATGTTGCAGCTTTTAATGTTGTCCCAGTCATATCTTAGACTGTCCTCAGTTCTTTTTATTATTTTTTTTTCTTTATTCTGCTCTGAAGTAATTATTTCCACTATTTTATCTTCCAGGTCACTTATCTGTTCTTTTGCCTCAGTTATTCTGCTGTTGATTCCGTCTAGAGAATTTTTAATGTCATTTCTTGTGTTGTTCATCATTGTTTTCTCTTTAGTTCTTCTAGGTCCTTGGTAAACATTTCTTGTATTTTCTATATTCTATTTCCAAGATTTTGGATCATCTTTACTATCATTATTCTGAATTCTTTTTCAGGTAGACTGCCTATTTCCTCTTCATTTGTTAGGTCTGGTGGGTTTTTATCTTGCTCCTTCACCTGCTGTGTGTTTTTCTGTCTTCTCATTGTGCTTATCTTACTGTGTTTGGGGTCTCCTTTTTTTCAGGCTGCAGGTCTGTAGTTCCCGTTGTTTTTGGTGTCTGTCCCCAGTGGTTAAGGTTGGCTCAGTGGGTTGTGTAGGCTTCATTGTGGAGGGGACTAGTGCCTGTGTTCTGGTGGATGAGGCTGGATCTTGTCTTTCTGGTGGGCAGGTCCACATCTGGTTGTGTGTTTTGGGGTGTCTGTGGACTTATTAAGATTTTAGGCCACCTCTCTGCTAATGGGTGGGGTTGTGTTCCTGTTTTGGTAGTTGTTTGGCATAGCGTGTCCAGCACTGTAGCTTGCTGGTCATTGAGTGAAGCTGGGTCTTGGTGTTGAGATGGAGATCTCTGGGAGATTTTTGCCATTTGATGTTATGTGGAGCTGGGAGGTCTCTTGTGGACCAGTGTCCTGAAGTTGGTTCTCCCACCTCAGAGGCACAGCACTGACTCCTGGCTGGAGCACCAACAGCCTTTCATCCACACAGCTGAGAATAAAAGGGAGAAGGAAGGAAGGAAGGAAGGAAGGAAGGAAGAAAGAAAGAAAGAAAGAAAGAAAGAAAGAAAGAAAGAAAGAAGAAAGAAAGAGAGGAAGGAAGGAAGGAAGATGATAAAATATAATAAAGTAAAATAAAGTTATTAAAATAAATAAATAAGAAAATTTTTTAAAGTAAAAAAAAAAAAAACGGATTGACAGAACCGTAGGACAAATGGTGAAAGCAAAGCCATACAGACAAAATCACACAGAGAAGCATACACATACGCACTCACAAAAAGAGAAAAAGTGGAAAAAGAATATATCTTTGCTCCCAATGTCCACCTCCTCTATTTGGGATGATTCATTGTCTATTCAGTTATTCCACAGATGCTGAGTGCATCAAGTTGATTGTGGAGATTTAATCCGCTGCTCCTGAGGCTGCTGGGAGAAATTTCCCATTCTCTTCTTTGTTCTCACAGCTCCCAGGTTTCAGCTTTGGATTTGGACACGCCTCTGTGTGTAGGTCGCCTGAGGGCGTCAGTTCTTCGCTCAGACAAGACGAGGTTAAAGGACCAGCTGATTTGGGGGCTCTGGCTCACTCTGGCCGGGGGGAGGGAGGGGTACCGATGCAGGGAAAGCCTGCAGCGGTAGAGGGCAGCGTGACATTGCCCCAACCTAAGGTGTGCCATGCGTTCTCCTGGGGAAGTTGTCTGTGGATCACGGGACCCTGGCAGTGGTGGGCTGCACAGGCTCCCAGATGGGGCAGTGTGGACTGTGACCTGTGTTTGCTCACAGGTTTCTTGGTTGCTGCAGCAGCAGCCTTAGCGTCTCATGCCTGTCTCTGGGGTCTGCGCTGATAGCCACGACTCGCGCCCATTTCTTGAGCTCCTTTAAGCAGCTCTCTTAATCCCCTCTCCTCACACACCAGGAAACAAAGAGGCAAGAAAAAGTGTCTCGCCTCTTCGGCAGCTCTGGACTTTTTCCCGGACTCCCTCCCATCTAGCCGTGGTGCACTAGCCCCCTTCAGGCTGTGTTCACACAGCCAACCCCAGTCCTCTCCCTGGGATCTGACTGAAGCCCAAGCCTCAGCTCCCAGCTCCCACCCACCCTGGCAGGGGAGCAGACAAGCCTCTCGGGCTGGTGAGTGCTGGTCAGCACCAATCCTCTGTGCGGGAATCTCTCTGCTTTGCCCTCTGCACCCCTATTGCTGGCTCTTCTTTGTGGCTCCAAAACTTCCCCCCTCCGCCACCTGCAGCCTCCACCCACGAAGGGGCTTCCTAGTGTGTAGAAACCTTTCCTCCTTCACAGCTCCCTCCCACTGGTGCAGGTCCCATCCCTATTCTTTCTCACTGTTTTTAATTTTTTATTTTGCCCTACCCGGGTACGTGGGGAGTTTCTTGCCTTTTGGGCGATCTGAGGTCTTCTGCCAGCATTCAGTAGGTATTCTGTAGGAGCAGTTCCACATGTAGATGTATTTCTGATGTATCTGTGGGGAGGAAGGTGATCTCCACGTCTTACTCTTCCGCCATCTTGAAGATCTAATCCAATTTTCAGTTCTAATTTTTTTTAACATAGTATGATCTAGGGCCCCATCTTCATTCTTTTGCATGTCAATATCCAGTAGACTTAGCATCATTTGTTTAAAAAAACATTCTTTCCCATTCAATTGTTTTGGCATCCTCGTAAAATATCAATTAGCCATAAACATATACATTTATTTCTGGACTCTCAGTTCTATTCTATTGATCTATAAGCCTACCATTATGTCAGCACCACACTGTGTTGATTACTATAGGTTTGTGGTAAGTTTTAAAATTAAAAATTGTGAATCTTTTTCAAAATTTCTTTTTCCATTTGCTTCTTTCTATCCGGATTTTAAGGTCACCATATCAGTTTGTACAAAATGGTCAGCTGATATTTTACTAGACATTTGCACTGAATGTATATATATTTTGTATTACCATCTTAACAATATTGCCTTCCGATTCATGAACATGGAACTTCTTTCTATTTATTGAGGTCCTCCATAATTTCTTCCAATGATATTTTGTACTTTTTAGTATACAAGTCTTTAACTTATTTTGTTCAATTTATGCCTCAGTACTTTACTCTTTTTGATACTACTGTAAATGGGTTTGTTTTCTTAATTTAGTTTTCAAGTTTTTAATTAATAGTGTATAGAAATACAATGTACTTTTGTATATTGATCGTGTATCATGCAACCTTGTTGTACTCCTTTATTAGTTCTAACTATGTGTGTGTGCACATGTGCATGTATGTCTTTGTATTCCTTAGGATTTCCAATATACAAGATAAAGTAATCTGCAAATAGAGATAGTATTACCTCTTCAGCCAGAGAACGACAAATACTCTATGATACTCCTTATACATGGAATGTAAAAAATAAAACAAAGTAGTGAATATAAGAAATAGGAAATAGACTCACAGATACAGAGAACAAACTAGTGATTAGCAGTGGTGAGAGGGGAGGGGAAGGGGTAATATAGGGGTATGAGGTTAAAAAGTACAAACTATTATATATAAGCTACTCAGATATATTGTACAACACTGGAAATATAACCAATTTTTATAATAACTATAAATGAGGCATAACCATTAAAAACTGTGAATAACTATATTGTACACCTGTAACATATAATGTTGTAATTCAAATATACTTCAATTAAATAAAGAAGTTGCATTTCAGGGTCAATTTGACTGCAAGTGCCAAATGTAATAAAGGCTCTAATCAAGAATCACTTCTATACTCAGGTAAAAATGCTGCATTAAGACAGTTCTGGACTCATGAATAAGGGAAAGAACTACTATGTTGAAAAGACATATTTGCCAAACAGTATGTGATGCTCTTCAATATATGTTATTTAATTGAAATATTCATATCAACCCTGAATGCTAGGTGTAATTTCTTAACTTCTAATATTGAATAGAAATGTATACAGAATCACAGACAGAAGAGAGGAAACAGAGCCTGGGAATTTGATTGCATCATTACATGCATAATGTTCACATGACCACATAAGTAGCATTCAAGGTTAAGACATTTTTTAAAACTCTTTTGTTATTCAAATAATCATCTGGTCCAATGTAGTAAGTTAAGACAAGTAGCGATCCCCGGTCCTCTTTTTCCTATTTCCTCTTTCCCAGAAGCAACAACTTTCATCTCTTTAAGCCAATTATTCTAGAAGTTCCATCCAAATTTCTAATATCTCAAAATAAATGTTTATATTGCTGTTACTAATTTTTAAGTTTTATGCATTATCTATTAGCATATTTATCAGTAAAGGAGATGAGAATTTAGTTCCCTTTCCTCTCACCATCTCATTATCACCACCACCACCTTTGCGCCCCTACCCAAAAATACTTCCTCATACTTCCAATATACTCTTATTATAATCTTGGTTTGATTCATATTAAGTATTCATATTCATTATTATGACTATCTAAATACTATTTATAACGATACATATAATGGAATACGAGTAATCTTATTTTCTTGTACAATTTTTATAAAACATAAAGGTGCCTATTACCCTTTCTGTTTTGCTTTATTTGGTTGGTAATTTTCAATGCACTTAGAACTAAATCTCTAACTCTACTCCAGTTCTCTATATCTCCTCTCAAAATGTCCATTCATATAATTTCATTTCAATACCACCTGGAACCTTCTGGTAGCTCTAACCTGAAATTTTTGACTTTTATTCATAGTTCCTGGTTTTGAGTTTGGAACATCCTTCCACATTCATCCTGGGGTATTCTATTTGAAACTCTAATATGTTGGTATACTTTTCCCCCAGTATTTCCTGTTTTCATTTTTCTTTCATTGCTCACTTTTTATGATGAACCCATTCATCTGTAGCTTTCTAAAAAAGGGTATATATGTCAGTTTTTGAGACATTCAATATCCAAAAATTTCTTTATCCTCCTATTTGATTGGTATTTTGGCAAATATAGAATGATAGATTGGCAGGATTGAGTCTTGGTTCCAGACATTTTGATGATGTCAGATTTCCTGAAGATGTCCTTAAGTAAAGTCTATCTCCATCCATCTTGGTGGGTACTTGCAGGAGGCTTTCAATCCTCGGATTCAGCTCTTTCAGTTCTTAGAAAATCCTTTCAGTCGTTTCATGTATAACCTCCTCCCCACTATTTTATCTTTAAACACTTCCTTTTATTTTGAACTCCTAAGACAGGACTTTTACTTTTCTATTTTCTTCTTAATCCTCAATATCTTCCACTCTTTGTCCTACTTTAAAATTTTTTTATTAACTTTACCTTCCAAAGTTTCTACTCAGTTAGTCACTTTTGCTATCATTTTTTTTTTAATTTCTAAACTTTCTTACTCATTCTCTGTTACACACATGAAGTTCTTGATTAAGATGCAGTCATCTACTTGAGCATATTAAAATATTAAATATTGAATTTATATATTTTATTTATTTTACATTGAAATATAGTTGATTAACAATGTTGTGTTAGTTTCTTCTTTTTTCTTTCTTTTCTAAACACGTTTATTGGAGTATAATTGCTCTACAATGGAGTGTTAGTTTCTGCATTATAAGAGGGTAACACAGCTATACATATAAATATATCCACATAAATCTTCCTTCTTCCATCTCCCTCCCTCCCACACTGCCTATCCCACCTCACTAGGTGGTCACAAAGCACCGAGCTCATCTCCCTCTGCTATGTGGCTGCTTCCCACTAGTTGTCAGTTTTATATTTGGTAGTCTATATATGTCCATGCCACTCTCTCACATTGTCCCAGCTTACCCTTCCCCTCCCCGTGTCCTCAAGTCAGTTCTCTAGTAGGTCTGCATCTTTATTCCTGTGCTGCCCCTGGTTCTTCATGACGATTTTCTCTTTTTATTTTTTTTAGACTCCATATATATATAGATTAGCATACAGTATTTGTTTTTCTCTTTCTAACTTACTTCACTCTGTATGACAGACTCTAGTTCCATCCACCTCAATACAAATAATTCAGTTTTGTTTTTTTATGGCTGAGTAATATTCCATTGAATATATGTGCCACTTCTTTATCCACTCATCTGTCAATGGACACTCGGTTGCTTCCATGTCTGGGATATTGTAAATAGAGCTAAAATGAACATTGTGGTACATGACTCTTCTTGTATTATGGTTTTCTTAGGGTATATGCCCAGTAGTGGGAATCCTGGCTCGTATGGTAGTTCTACTTTTAGTTTTTTAAGGAACATCCATACTGTTCTCCATACTGGCTGTATCAATTTACATTCCAACCAACAGTGCAAGACGGTTCCCTTTTCTCCACACCCTCTCCAGGATTTATTGCTTGTATATTTTTTGATAATGACCATTCTCACAGTTGTGAGGTGATACCTCATCGTAGTTTTGATTTACATTTCTCTAATGATTAGTGATGTTGAGCTTCTTTCATCTGTGTATTGGCAATCTGTATATCTTCTTTGAAGAAATGTCTATTTAGGACTTCTGCCAATTTTTGGATTTGGTGGGTTTTTTTTTTTAATTGAGCTGCATGAGCGGTTTGTATATTCTGTATACTAATCCTTTTCTGTTGATTCATTTGCAAATATTTTCTCCCATTCTGAGGGTTGTCTTTTTGCCTTCTTTCTGGTTTCCTCTGCTGTGCAAAAGCTTTTAACTTTCATTAGGTCCCATTTCTTTATTTTTGTTTTTACTTCGATTTCTCTAGGAGGTGGTTCAAAAAGGATCTTGCTGTGCTGTATGTCACAGAGGGTTCTGCCTATGTTTTCCTCTAAGAGTTTGACAGCGTCTGGCCTTATATTTAGGGCTTTAATCCATTTTGAGTATATTTTTCTGTATGGTGTTAGGGAGTGTTCTAATTTCATTCTTTTACATGTAGCTGTCCAGTTTTCCCAGCACGACTTATTGAAGAGGCTGTCTTTTCTTCACTCTATATTCTTGGCTCCTTTAGCAAAGATAAGGTGACCATAGGTGCATGGGTTTATCTATGGGCTTTCTTTCCTGTTCCATTGATCTATATTTCTGTTCTTGTGCCAGTACCATACTGTCTTAATTACTTAAGCTTTATAATATAGTCTGAAGTCAGGGAGCCTGATTCTTCCAGCTCCGTTTTTCTTTCTCAAGATTGATTAGGCTATTTGGGGTATTTTGTGTTTCCAAACAATTTGTGAAATTTTTTGTTCTAGTTCTGTGAAATATGACAGTGGCAGTTTGATAGAGATTTCATCGAATCTATAAATTGCTTTCAGTAGTAGAGTCATTTTCACAATGTTGATTCTTCCAATCAAAGAACATGATATATCTCTCCATCTATTTGTATCATCTTTAATTTATTTCATCAGTGTCTTATAATTTTCTGCATACAGGTCTTTGATCTCCTTAGGTAGGTTTATTCCTCGATAATTTATTCTTTTTGTTGCAATGGTAAATGGGAGTGATTTCTTAATTTCACTTTCATATTTTTCATCATTGGTGTATAGGAATGCAAGAGATTTCTGTGCATTAATTTCATATCCTGCTACTTTACCAAATTCATTGATTAGCTCTAGTAGTTTTCTGGAAGCTTTAGCGTTCTCTATGTATAGAATCATGTCATCTGCAACCAGTGACAGCTTTACTTCTTCTTTTCCGATTTGGATTCCTTTTATTTCTTTTTCTTCTCTGATTGTTTTGGCTAAAACTTCCAAAACTACATTGAATAATAGTGGTGAGAGTATGCAGCCTTGTCTTCTTCCTGATCATAATGGAAATGATTTCAATTTTTCACCACTGACAATGATGTTGGCTGTGGGTTTGTCATATATGGCCTTTATTATGTTGAGTAAACTTCCATCTATGCCTACTTTCTGTAGGGTGTTTATCATAAATGGGTGTTGAGTTTTGTCAAAAGCTTTCTCTGCATCTATTGGGATGATCATATGGATTTTCCCCTTCAATTTGTTAATATGGTGTATCACGTTGATTGATTTGCGTATATTGAAGAATCCTTGCATTCCTGGAATAAACCCCACTTGATCATGGTGTATGATCCTTTTAATGTGCTGTTGGATTCTGTTTGCTAGTATTTTGTTGAGGATTTTTGCATCTATGTTCATCAGTGATATTGGCCTGTAGTTTTCTTTCTTTGTGACATCCTTGTCTGGTTTTGGTATCAAGGTGATGGTGGCCTCGTAGAATGAGTTTGGGAGTGTTCCTCCCTCTGCTCTATTTTGGAAGAGTTTCAGAAGGATAGGTGTTAGCTCTTCTCTAAATGCTTGATAGAATTCGCCTGTGAAGCCATCTGGTCCTGGGCTTTTGTTTGTTGGAAGGTTTTTTATCACAGTTTCAATTTCAGTGCTTGTGATTGGTCTGTTCATATTTTCTATTTCTTCCTGATTCAGTCTTGGCAGGTTGTGTATTTCTAAGAATTTGTCCATTTCTTCCAGGTTGTCCATTTTATTGGCATAGAGTTGCTTGTAGTAATCTCTCATGATCTTTTGTATTTCTGCAGTGTAAGTTGTTACTTCTCCTTTTTTATTTCTAAGTCTATTGATTTGTGTCTTCTCCGTTTATTTCTTGATGAGTCTGGCTAATGCTTTATCAATTTTGTTTATCTTCTTTATATTTAATTTTTGATAATTTGAGTAATATGTGTCTTGGTGTGTTTCCCCTTGGATTTATCCTGTATGGGACTCTCTGCACTTCCTGGACTTGATTGAATATTTCCATTCCCATATTGGGCAACTTTTGAAGTATAATCTCTTCAAATATTGTCTCAGACCCTTTCTTTTTCACTTCTTCTTCTGGGACCCCTATAATTCAAATGCTGGTGCATTTAATGTTGTCCCAGATATCTCTGACACTGTCCTCTGTTCTTTTCATTCTTTTTTCTTTATCCTGTTCTGCAGTAGTCATTTTCACTATTTAATCTTCCAGGTCACTTATCCATTCTTCTGCCTCAGTAATTATGCTATTGATTCCCTCCAGAGAATGTTTATTATCATTTCTTGTGTTGTTCATCATTGTTTGTTTGCTCTTAATTCTTCTAGGTCGTTGTTAAACGTTTCTTGAATTTTCTTCATGCTATTTCCAAGATTGTGTATCTCCTTTACTATCATTACTCTGAATTCTTTTTCAGGTAGACTGCCTATATCCTCTTGATCTGTATGGTCTGATGGGTTTTTTACCTTGCTCCTTCTTCTGGTGTGTTTCTCTTTCTTCTCATTTTGCTTAACTCACTGTGTTTGGGGTCTCCTTTTCACAGGATTCAGGATTGTACTTTCCATTGTTTTCATTGTCTGTTCCCAGTGGCTAAGGTTGCTTCAGTGTGTTGCCTAGGCGTCCTGGTGGAGGGGACTAAGGCTTGTGATCTGGTGGATGAGGCTAGATCTTGTCTTTCTAGTGGGCAGGTCTGTGTCTGGCAGTGTGTTTTTGGGTGTCTCTGTCCTTACTATGATTTAAGGCAGTCTCTCTGCTAATGGCTGGCATTGTGTTCCTCTCTTGCTAGTTGTTTGGCATAGTGTGTCCTTCACTGTAGCTTGCTGGTCGTTGAGTAGAGCTGGGCCTTGGTGTTGAGATGGAGAGCTCCAGGAGATTTTTCCCATTTGATATTATGTGGAGCTGGGAGCTCCCTGGTGGACCAAAGTCCTGAGCTCATCTCTCCCACCTCAGAGGCACAGGTCTGATGCCTGGCCAGAGCACCAAGGCCCTATCATCTACATGGCTCAGAATAAAAGGAAGAAAAGGGAGAAAAGAAAGAAAAGAAAGAAAGAAAGGAAGGAAGGATGGAAGGGAGGAAGGGAGAAAGGAAAAGAAAATAAACTTATTAAAATAAAAAAAGAATTATTAAAACCGAAAAAATTATGCAATAAGAAAAGAAAGAAAGAGAGCAACAAAACCAACAAACAAATCCACCAATGATAAGAAACCCTAAAAACTATACTAAAAAGCAAACAAACAAAAATGAACAGGCAGAACCCTAGGACAAATGGTAAATGCAAAATTATACAGACAAAATCTCACACAGAAGTATACACACACACTCACAAAAAAAGCAAAAGGGGAAAAGAAATATATATATATATATATATTTTTTTTTTCATTGCTCCCAAAGTCCACTGCCTCAATTTGGGATGATTCCTTGTCTATTCACATATTCCACAGATGAAGGTACATCAAGTTGACTGTGGAGATTTAATCCGCTGCTCCTGAGGC
The DNA here is from genome assembly GCF_964165515.1 of Mesoplodon bidens. NCBI lineage: Eukaryota > Metazoa > Chordata > Mammalia > Artiodactyla > Ziphiidae > Mesoplodon > Mesoplodon bidens. The sequence goes on along the minus strand of NC_138163.1, from coordinate 84,712,916 downwards.
TGTTGGGAAAGATCTCTCTTTCTCTTCTTTGTTCACAGAGCTCCTGGGGTTCAGCTTTGGATTTGACGCCGCCTCTGCAAGTAGGTCATCTGAGGGCGTCTGTCCTTCGCTCGGACAGGAGGGGGTTAAAGTAGCAGCTGATTAGGGGGCTCTTGCTCACTTAGGAAGGGGGAGGGATGTGCACGGAATGTGGGGCAAGCCTGCAGCAGCAGAGGCCGATGTGATGTTCCACCAGTCTGAGGCACACCGTGTGCTCTCCCTGGGAAGTTGTCCCTGGATCACGGAACCCTGGTAGTGGTGGGCTGCAGAGTCTCCCAGTTGAGTAGGGGTGGATAGTGACCTGTGCTTGCACACAGGCTTCTTGGTGGCTGCAGCAGCAGCCTTAGCATCTCATGCCCCCATCTCTGGTGTCCGCCCTGATAGCCACAGCTCACTCCCATCTCTGGAGCTTGTTTAGGGGGCAATCTTAATCCCCTCTCCTTGCGCACTGTGAAACAAAGAGGTAAGAAAAAGTCTCTTGCCTCTTTGGCAGCTCCAGACCTTCTCCCAGACACACTCCCAGCTAGCTGTGGTGCACTAGCCCCCTTCAGGCTGTGCTCACGCAGCCAACCCCAGTCCTCTCCCTGGGATTCGAGCTCCGAAGCCGGAGCTTCACCTCCCAGCCCCACACACCTCACAGGTGAGCAGACAAGCTTCTCGGGCTGATGAATGCTGGCCAGCACTGATCCTCTGTGCGGGAACTCTCCACTTTGCCCACTGCACCCCTGTTGCTGTGCTCTCCTCCGCGGCTCCAAAGCTTCCCCCCTCCGCCACACGCAGTCTCTGCCAGTGAAGGGGCTTCCTAGTGTGTGGAAACATTTCCTCCTTCACAGCTCCCTCCCACTGGTGCATGTCCCATCCCTGTTCTTTTGTCTCTGTTTTCTCTTTTTTCTTTTGCCCTACCCAGGTACTTGGGGAGTTTCTTGCATTTTGGGAGGTCTGAGTTCTTCTGCCAGAGTTCAGTAGGTGTTTTGTAGCGGTTGTTCCACATATAGATGTATTTCTGATGTATCTGTGGGGAGGAAGGTGATCTCCATGTCTTACTCTTCCGCCATCTTGAAGCTCCCCATTGAGTTAGCTTCAAGTGCACAGTGAATTGATTCGTTATACATATATATGTATCTATTCTCTTCCACATTATTTTCCTATTTAGATTGTTGTAGATTATTGAGCAGAGTTCCCTGCACTACCCAGTAGGTTCTTATGGATTACCTATTTTAAATACAGTACTGTGTATATGTCAATCCCAAACTCCTAATTTATCCTACTCCACCTTTCGACTTTGGTAACCCAAGTTCGTCTTTTAACTCTGTCAGTCTGTTTCTGTTGTTTACGTTAAGTTCATTTTTTTTTAAGATTCTGCATATAAGCAGTATCATGATATTTGTCTTTCTCTGTGTGACTTATAAAGTTATATATTTTGAGCAAAGATATAGATTTTAAGTATTTCTCTCCCGCTGTTGCCTTCTACTTGCCTTGGATTTCTTTTAGCCTCTTTCTTTCATGTTCAGGAATTTGCTTGACTGTGAGGGACTTCCCATGATGACTGAAGAGTGTGGAGCTAGACAGTTAAATGTAAGTTCAAGTTGCATATATGGGGATTGTTACCTGTGGGCTTCATTTCACTGATGCATTTTTAAGGAAAATTGGAATATTTACACTTTTTTTCCTTAGTCCTACCCCTACTCACATTTCCAGAGGTTTCCATTGCTGCCAGTTCTTCAGTATTTAGGATTCTCCGCTATGGGCATACCTTGTTTTACTGTGCTTTGCTTTATTCTGCTTCACAGATATTATGTTTTTTACAAATTGAAGTTTTGTTGCAACCCTGTTTTAAGCAAATCTATCGGCACCAACAAATATTTGAAGAGATTATAGTTGAAAACGTCCCTAACATTGGAAAGAAAATAGCCACACAACTCCAGGAAGTGCAGAGTGCCCCTCATAGGATAAACCCAAAGAGAAACACAGGAAGGCACATATTAATCAAACTATCAAAAATTAAATACAAAAAAAATAAAAGCAGGAAGGGAAAAGCAACAAATAACATACAAGGGAATCCCCATAAAGTTATCAGCTGATTTTTCAGCAGAAACTCTTCAGCCCATAAGGCACTGGCAGGATATTTAACGTGATGAAAGGGAAAAAAAAACTATAATTAAGATTTCTCTACCCAGCAAGGGTGTCATTCAGATTTGAAGGAGAAATCAAAAGCTTTACAGACAAGCAAAAGCTAAGAGAATTCAGCACCACAAAAACAGCTTTATAACTAATGCTAAAGGAACTTCTCTTGGTGAGAAACACAAGAGAAGAAAAAGACCCATGAAAACAAACCCAAAACAATTAAGAAAATGGCAATACGAACACACATATCGATAATTACCTTGAATGTAAATGGATCAAATGCTCCAACCAAAAGACACAGAATGGCTAAATGAATACAAAAACAAGACCCATATATATGCTGTCTACAAGGGACCCACTTCAGACCTAGGGACACATACAGACTGAAAGTGAGGGGAAGAAAAAAGATGTTCCAAGCAAATGGAAATCAAAAGAAAGCTGGAGGAGCAATACTCATATCAGATAAAACAGACTTTTAAATAAAGAATGTTACAAGAGACAAGGAAGGACACTGCATAATGATTAAGGGATCAATCAAAGAAGAAGATATAATAATTATAAATTTTTATGCACGCAATATAGGAGCACCTCAATACATGAGGCAAGTGCTAACAGCCATAAAGTGGAAATCAGCATGCAAACACGAGGACCCAAAACCTATGGGATGCAGCAAAATGTATTCTAAGAGGAAAGTTTATAGCAATACAATCCTACTTCAAGAAACAAGAAAGAACTCAAACAAATAACCTAACCTTACACCTAAAGCAAACAGAGAAAGAAGAAGGACAAAAAACCCCCAAAAAAACCAAAGTAAGTAGAAGGAAGGAAATCATAAAAATCAGAGTAGAAATAAATGAAATAGAAATGAAGAAAACAACAGCAAAGACCAATGAAACTAAAAGCTGTTTTTGAGAAGACAAAAAAAATGATAAAACTTCAGCCCGACACATCAAGAAAAAAAGGGAGAGGACTCAAATCAGTAAAGTTAGAAATGAAAAAGGAGAAGTTACAACTGACACCACAAAAATTCAAAGGATCATAAAAGACTACCACACGTAACTATATGCCAATAAAATGGACAACCTGGAAGAAACAGACAAATTCTTTAAAATGTACAACCTTCCAAGACTGAACCATGAAGAAATAGAAAATATAAACAGACCAATCATGAGAATTGAAATTGAAACTCTAATTAAAAATCTTCCAACAGAGAGGCGTGGGCAGCTTCGAGACTGGTGGACTCACCAGCCTGAGGGAGCATGCTCCTGGCCGGACTTGGCCTCACTTCCGGAGATAGGCGGCATTCACGGTGGCACAGCCTGGCTGGAGGTGCAGGCCCTGCTCGAGTGGCAGCAGCAGCGGTGATCAGACCAGCATGATGGGAGCAGCGGTGGGGAGTGGCCTCCAGGGCGTGGCACAGCGGGGAAGATGACCATACATTGCAGCATGCTCCTCATGCTGCTCTTGCTCTCTGCCATGCTCCAGGCCCACAATGGGGATCATACAGCCAGGAAGACAGACCTGCAAGGCTGAATGTTCTGAAGAAGATTACAGGGCATTAATCGCCCAAAATATTCTGGAAGGAGAGAAGGTCCTCAAAGACAGGTAACACTTGCCACAGTGGCAGGCATGGCTACATGCATGGACCAAACGGTGAGCAAGTCTGATGGCACAACTATCACCCAGTGTCATGCCTGCCTTGTGAGGTGGTGGGCATGCAAACAGCATTGTCAAATGAAGCCATGAATGAGCCAGAAAATACTGACACCCCAGTGTTTCCATGTCCCCTCCATCAACTCACAGACAAGCAGGAGCTGCTCTGAATGTTCAAATAAATGGCACACATGACAAAACAAAACAAAAAAATAAATCTTCCAACAAATAAAAGTCCAGGACCAGATGGTTTCACGGGCAAATTTTATCAACCATTAAGAGAAGAGTTAACACCTATACTTCTCAAACTGTTCCAAACAGTTGCAGAGGGAGGAACACTCCCAAACACATTCTATGAGGGCACCGTCACCCTGATACCAAAACCAAAGATGTCACACACAAAAAAAAATACACACCAATATCACTCATGATCATAGACACAAAAATCCTCAACTAGATACTAGCAAACAGAATCCCACAACACATTAAAAGGATCATACACCATGATTAAGTGGGACTTACCAGATGGATGCAAGGTTTCTTCAATATATGCAAATCAACCAATGTGATACACCATATTAACAAATTGAAGAATAAAAACCATATTAAAATCTCACTAGATACAGAAAAAGCTTTTGACAAAATTCAACATCCATTTATGATAAAGACTATCCAGAAAGTGGTCATAGAGGGAACCTACCTCAACATAATAAAGGCCATATATGACAAACCTACAGCAAACATCATTCTCAGTGGTGAAAAACTGAAACCATTTCCATTAAGATCATGAACAAGACAAGGATGTCCAATCTCACCACTAGTAACTCAACATAGTTTTGGAAGTCCTGGCCATGGCAATCAGAGAAGAAAAAGAAATAAAAGGAATCCAAATTGGAAAGGAAGTAAAACTGTCACTGTTTGTAGATGACATGATACTATACATAGAAAATCCAAAAGATGCCACCAGAAACTACTCAAGCTAATCAGTGAGTTTGGTAAAGTTGAAGGATACAAATTTAATGCACAGAAATCTCTTGCATTCCTATATACTAACAACAAAAGATCAGAAAGAGAAATTAAGGAGACAATCTCATTTACCAGAGCAACTAAAGGAATAAAATACCTACGAGTAAACCTACCTAAGTAGGAAAAGACCGGTACTCAGAAAACTATAAAATACTGATGAAAGGAATTAACAATAACACAGAAAGATGGAGAGATATACCATGTTCTTCGTTGGAAGAATCAGTATTGTGAAAATGACTATACTACCCAAAGTAATCTACAGATTCAATGCAATACCTATCAAATTACCAACAGCATTTTTCATAGAATTAGAAAAAAAAATTTACGATTTGCATGGAAACACAAAAGACCCTAAATAGCCAAAGCAATCTTGAGAAAGAAAAACAGAGCTGGAGGAATCAGGCTCCCTGACTTCAGACTATGGGATAAAGTTACAGTAATCAAGAAAGTATGGTACTGGCACAAAAACAGAAATATAGATCAATGGTAGAGGAGAGAAAGCCCACATGTAAACTCACACACCTATGGTCACCTAGTCTATGACAAATGAGGCAAGGATATACAATGGAGAAAAGACAGTCACTTCAATAAGTGGTGCTAGGAAAACTAGACAGCTACATATAAAAGAATGAAATTAGAACACTCCCTAACACCATACATAAATATAAACTCAAAATGGATTAAAGACCATAATGTAAGATCAGACACTATAAAACTCTTAGAGGAAAACATAGGAAAAATACTCTTTGATGTAGATCACATCAACCTTTATTTTGACACACCTCCTAGAGTAATGAAAATAAAAACAAAAATAAACAACTGGGACCTACTGAAACTTAAAAGCTTTTGCACAGCAAAGGAAACCACAAACAAGACAAAAAGACAAACCACAGAATGGGAGCAAATATTTCTAAATGAAGCGTCTGACAAGGGATTAATCTCCAAAATATGCAAGCAGCTTATGCAGCACAATATCAAAAAAGCAAATAACACAATCAAAAAATGGGCAGAAGACCTAAATAGACATTTCTCCAAAGAAGATATACAGACTGCCAACAAACACATGAGAGAATGCTCAACAGCATTCATCATTAGAGAAATGCAAATCAAAACTATAATGAAGCATCACCTCACACTAGTCAGAATGGCCATCATCAAAAAATCTACAAACATTAAATGCTGGAGAGGGTGTGCAGAAAAGGGAACCCTCTTACACTGCTGGTGGGAATGTAAATTTATACAGCCCGTATGGAGAACAGTATGTATGTTCCTCAAAAAACTAAAAATATAGCTACCATATGACGAAGCAATCCTACTACTGGGCATAAACCCTGAGAAAAACATAATTCAAAAAGACACATACACCCCAATGTTCATTGCAGCACTATTTACAATAGCCAGGACATGGAAGAAACCTAAATATCCATCAACAGAAGAATGGATAAAGATGTGGTACATATATACAATGGAATATTACTCAGCCATAAAAAGGAACCAAATTGTGGGAGATGTGGATGGACCTAGAGACTACCATACAGAGTGAGGTAATTCAGAAATAGAAAAACAAACATCATATATTAATGCATATATCTGGAATCTAGATAAATAATAAAGATGATCTTATTTTCAAAGCAGAAATAGAGACACCGATGTAGAGAACAAAGGTATCGATACCAAGGTGGAAAAGATAGGTGTGATGAATTGGGAAATTGGGATTGACATATATACACTACTATGTATAAAATAGATAACTATTGTGAACCTACTGTATAGCACAGGGAGCTCTACTTGGTGTGGACCAAATCGGAAGGAAATCCAAAAAACGGGGATCTGTGTATACATATTGCTGACTCACTTTGCTGTACGGCAGAAAATGATACAACCAGGTAAAGCAACTACACTCCAATAAAAGTAAAATAAAAAAATAATAAAATAAATATAAAGTAAAATAAAATGTATTAGTCTACTGAGTATCTTTTTTTCTTATGGCATTTTTGGTCTTTTGTTTTTTCTAGGAATTTAGTTCTTCAAATGTATTAGCATATAGCTGTTTATAATTCTTTTGTCTTTAAAAAAAATCTCTGTTGTGTCTGTAACATTACATTTATTTTATTCTATATTCTGTATTTTGCTTCTTTGCATCTTCTCTTTCCTGCATCAGTCCTACCAGTGGTTTATCTTGTTAACCTTTTCAGTCTTTCATGTTTTGGTTTTGTTAATATTCTCTACCATTTTTATTGTTGTTACAGTTATCCTTTAATTTATTTAATTTCCACCCTTAATTCTTATATGTTAAGAGCCTGTCTTGTTACATTGGGTATGCTCTGCTCTTTCCAATTTCTTGAATTAAATCCTCATCACGATTGTTTTCTGTCTTTGATGGCCAATAGATTTGAAGCAATAAATAAAGTGTGTTCCACAAATGTTGATGTATAGTGACTTCATTATTCCATCCTCGAATGTATTTTTTTTAAACTCAAAGAATTTTAAACATGATGTTATAGTTCCAAAACATGGAATGTTTTAATATTTATTATTAATTTTCAGTTTTATTGTCATGGTCGGAGAACACAGTTTATATAATATTGATCCTTTGGAATTTTAGAGGATTCCTTTATAGCCTAATTTGTACTCTATTTTTGTAAATGTTCCCTGTATACTCAAGAAGAATATATATCTTCTGTTTATCCTCTATGTATATCCAATATCTCAACATTACTGTATTATTAAGACATTGGTATTGTTGTTTATTTTTCTCTATTACAAATGATTTCTGAGAGGCACATGTAAAATTTTCCAATGCAGTTGCTGTCTTATCTATTTCATTAATTTAATTTATCATGAGGATGTCTGTTATTGCATTATTAATAAGAAAAATAAAACAAAACCTGAAAACAGCTTGTTTCTAAATTATATTTTATTTATATAATAGAATAACATGAGCAATTAAAAATTATAAGTTATTTATATTTATTAACATACACTGATGTCCATGAGATTGGTAAGTAGAATAAAAAGTTACAAAGCAGCATGGCTTATGATCTTATTTATGTAAAATTATACATAATTATGCAAATATGCCAGCATTTGTATGTATGGGCATTCATATATACTTTATGTTAACATTTATTTATCAGGTAGACAGTAGAAACAAGCAAAAGCAACTGAGGAGTGGCCACTGAAAGAAAGGAGGTTGGGGCAGCAGGCCTAAATGGAGGTTCAGCAAAATGTCAACCTGTTTAGCTCTTGGTAATAGGATTTCAGGTAAAAGGTTTTTCCCTGATTTATATTTTCTAGTATATTATATGCCTTTTAAAAAAAATAGTGAGTACATATAATTTCATTAAAAACCAGAAATTTCTTTAAAAGGAAATAGAGAAATAATTTTTAAAATATTTTGTGCCTATACCTCTCAACATTGGAATTTGATTATATGATATAAAAATTCTAGCAATAGTTACTTTTTTCAGTATAGCAAGGAATAGTTGCTTCATACTAAAAGTTTTGAAGGAAAGCAGGTGGGATTGAGCAGGTAGACTTCTAAATCACTAAGTTATTGTAGGCATTATAGATTCACTTCCCATCTACAGTGATAGAAAGGCACGACTATCACCATCTCTACTAGCCAAGACTGCCATCATCTTTCACCTATATTACTGCAGTAGCTTCCTAAATGGGATAGCTGATAGCACTTTAGCCCTCCTACTATACATTGTCCACACAGCAGCTAGTTAGCTTGATGGCCATCTTGAAGATGGCAGACCACATTGCCAATGGTGGACCCTGGTCCTTGGTTAGGGAAGGAGCAGAGCAGACCTCTTTCACAAATAATTATGTATGTCTATTCTAAACTCTTTGGGGACTACCTGAAGGACTAATGAAAGCACCCATTTCTGTTTCACTTAATGTAGAATTCAGGGCAAAAAAACTTCCCAAATTTGATGAAATACACGAATCTATGCATCCAGGAATCTCAACAAACTCCAATAGGATAAATTCAAAGATATATACACTGAGACACACTTTAAAAAAATTTTCAAAAGTCAAAAACAGAGAGACATTCTTGAAAGCAGCAAGAAGGAAGCAATTGGCCATGTTAAAAAAATCCTCAATAAGATTAACAGCCAATTTCTCATCAGAAACTATGGAGGCCAGAAAGCAGAGGAATGACATATTAAAGTGCTGACAACAAAACAAAACAAAAAGCTGTCAACCAAGAATTCGATATAGGGCAAAAATCCCCTTTGAAAACTATGGAAAATTAAAACATTCCCAATCAAATAAAAGCTGAGAAAATTCATTATCAGTAGAACTACTTTACAAGAAATAATAATGGGAGCCATTCAAGTTGAAATGGAAGGGCACTAGACAATAATTTTAAGCCACATGAAAATATAAAATTATCCAGTAAAAGTAACTATGTATGCATATAAAAGCAAGGATTATTGCGTTTTCATTTTGTAACTCCAATTATTCATTTACTATATCACTTAAAAGACAAATGCATAAAGTAATTATAAATCTATGTTACTGGACACACAATGCAAAAAATGTAATTTTTAAAAATGACAATACAAATAGAAGGGGCAAAGTATTTGTATGCTACTGAAGTTAAGTGGGTAAAAATTCAAGCTCAACTGTTATAAATTTACTATGTTAAAAGTAATCCCCATGGTAATAACAATAAAATATCTAAAATACAAGTATACCTCATTTTATGGCACTTTGCTTTATTGCTCTTCACAGATATTGCTTTTTTTTTTTTTTTTTACAAATTGAAGGCTTGTGGCAACCCTGCATTGAAGAAGTCTATCAGTGCCATTTTTCCAGCAGCATTTGCTCACTTAAGTGTCTCTGTGTCACACTGGTAATTCTCACTGTATTTCAAACTTTTTCACTATATTATATTTGTTATAGTGATCTGTGGTCAGTGATCATTGATGCTATTATTGCAAAAAAAATTATGGCTTGCAGAAGGCTCAAGATGATGGTTAGCATTTTTAGTAATAAAGTATTTTTAATTTAAAGTGTGTACATTGATTTTTAGACATAATGCTATTGTACACATAATAGACTACAGTATAATGTAAACATAACTTTAATACGAACTGGAAAACCAAAAATTTGTGTGACTCATTTTATTGTGATATTCACTTTATTGTGGTGGTCTGGAATTGAACCTGCAATATCTCTGAGATATGCCTGTATAAACACAAAAGGATATGACAAGATAATCAAAATGGTTCACTGCAAAATTCAAATAAAGACAAAATAATATAGTAATGAGGAAATAAGGAACAAAAGACATAAGACACAAAAAAAATAGCAAAATGACAGAAGTAAGTCCTTACATGTCATTAATTACTTTAAATGTAAACTGACTAAAATATCCAATCAAAAGGTATGGCTTGGCTGAATTACCTTGAAAAACATGATCCACTATATGCTGTCTACGAGAGACTCTACTTCAGCTACAAAGACACAAATAGGTTGGAAGTGAACAAATGGAAAAAGATACTCCATGCAAATAGAAACCAAAAAAGAGCTGAGGTGACTTTACTGGGTAAAATGCCAGGTAAAATAAACTTTAAGTCAAAAAGTGTTATAAGACAAATAAGGACATTATATATTAATAAAATGGGCATTCATAAAGATATAAAAATTACTAAGAAATATGCACCAAAGAAAAGACCCCTCAAGTGTATAAAGCAAATATTGACAGAAATGAAGGAAGAAATACACAATTCTACAATAGTAGCTGAAGATTTGAATACCCACTTTCAATAATGGATAAATCATCTAGACAGAAGATCAATAAGGAAGCAAAAGACTTGAACAACATTATAAACCATCTACATCTAACAGACATATATAAAACACCCTACATAGCAACAGCAGAAAACACATTCTTCCCAAGTATACACAGAACATTTTCCAGGATAGACAATATGTTAGGACACAAAATAAGTCTAAATAAAGAACCACAATGGAATGAAGCTCAAAATCAGTAACAGAAGGGAAAACTGTAAAATTCACAAATATGTGGAAATTAACACTCTCTTAAACAATCAATGGGACAAAAAAGGAATCACAAGGGGAATTAGAAAATACTTAGAGATAAATAAAAATGAAAATGCAACATACAGAAACTTATGGGATGCAACAAAGGCCATGTTCAGAGTGAAACTTAAGTTGTAAATGCATATATTAAAAAAGAAGAAAGATGCAAAATCAATAGCTGTCAAAGATATGGCCAAGAATGTGAAGTAAGAGACCCTGAGCTCACCTGTTCTCATGGGCACAGCAAAATTACAACCATTCACAGAGCAAATATTGATGAGAAAGACTCGAAGACTAGCATTTAAATTTTCTACAACTAAAGATATAAAGAAGCAACCACAATGAGACAGGTAGGTGGGGTGGAGGGAAGAGATGCAGTACAGTCAAGACCCATACTCCTGGTGACCCACAGACAGGAAGATAATTAAAACTGCAAAGGTTATCCCCAAGGAGTGAGGAGTCCAAGCCCCAGACTGGGTTCCCCAGCCTGGGGGTCCTGTACTGGAAGGACAAGTCCTCAAAATATTTGGCTTTGAAGGCCAGTGGGGTTTACTTTTGGGAGAGCCAGAGGGCTAGGGGAAATAAAGACTCCACTCTTAAAGGGCAAACAATATCTCACATGCTCTGAGACCCAGGCAGAAGCAACAATTTGAAAGGAGCCTGGGTCAGCCCCACATTCTAATCTGAGAATGCCTCCCAGAAAGGTAGGAGGCAATTGGACTTTATCCTGAGGACACATACACTGGTGGCAACCATTTTAGGGAGCTTGTTGTACCATAAGGAAAATGGTATTGGCAAGCACCACTTTGGAATCCTCCATCTAGCTTATTAGCACCAGGAAACAAACCTGCCCATCAGCCTTTAGGCTCCAGTACTGAGATGGCTCAGGCCAAGCAACTAGCAGTGTGGGAAAACAGCACTGACCCACCAGCAGGCTGGCTGCCACAGAATCCCTGAGCTCACAGACACTCTAGAACCCAGCCCTGCCCACCAGACAGCCCAGGACATGGCCCCACATACCAATGTGCTGGCACTAGCACCTGGGCCAGTTTCACCCACCAGTGGGCAGGCACCATTGACAGAACCCCCTGAGAGCTGCCCCCACCAATGAGCGAGCAGGAATACCAACTCCAGGATACCCATGCCATACAGACAAAGTCCCAAACACTGAGCACTGCCCACCACTAAGTGGGTAACCAGTCCCAAAATCTCCTGGGCCCCAGCCCCATACAACAGGAGGCAGACACCAGCACCAGGACCATCCCAGATACAGAGCCTGTGACGTCAGGACCCAGATAACCCACCAATAGGCATCACCAGCCCCAGGTCGCCTTGGGACCCAGGCCCACACAGCATTAGGGCAACACCAGCTCTGAGATTCTTTGGGCCCCTCAGCCAGCTGCCTTGAGAACTGGCCCCATCTACCAAGAGGACAAAACTATATCAGGAATAAGACAAGAATGCCCACACTCGCCACTTTTATTCAACACAATATTGGAAGTCCTAGCCACCACAATCAGACCAGAAAAAGAAATAAAAGGAATCCAAAGTGGAAAGAAATAAATTAGTAAAACTGCCATTGTTTGCAAATGACATGATACTATACACAGAAATCATAAAAATGTCACCAAAAAACTGTTAGAACTCATCAATGAATTTGGTGAAGTTTTAGGATACAAAATTCATATACAGAAACCCGTTGCATTTCTATACACTAAAAACTATCAGAAAGAGAAATTAAGAAAACAATCCCATTTAAAATTGCATCAAAGAGAAAAAAATACATAGGAATAAATCTAAGGAGCTAAAAGATGGAAAGATATACTGTGTTCATGGAGTGGAAGAATTAATACTGTTAAAATGAACATACTACCTAAGACAATCTATAGAGTCAATGCAATCACTATTAACATATCAATGGCATTTTTCACAGAATTAGAACAAATTATTTGCAAATTTCTATGGAAACAAAAATTACCCCAAAAAGCCAAGCCAATCTTAAGAAAGAAGGAAAAAACTGAAGGTTTAATGCTCCCTGATTTCAAACTATCCTGTACCAAGCTACAGTGATGAAAACAGTATGGTAATGGAAACAAACAAACAAACAAACAAAAGAAAAAAAACAGCAGTAATGTAAGATCAATGGAATTGAAAAGACAGTCCAGAAATGAAACCACAATTATATGGGCAATTAACCTACAACAAAGGAGGCAAGAATATACAACGGGGATAAGACAGCCTCTTCAATAAATGGTGCTGGTAAAACTGGACAGCTAAGTTCAACAGAATCGAACTGGAGTGCTCTCTCACAATACGCACAAAAGTAAATTCAAAATGGATTAAAAACTTAAATGTCAGACCTGCAACCATACAACTTCTAGAAGACATAGACAGTAAGTTCTTTGACATTGGTCTTAGTAATATTTTTTGGATGTTTCCTCATGTAAGGGAGACAAAAACAAAAATAGCCAAACGGAACTACATCAAACTAAACAGATTTTGCACAGCAAAGGAAACTATGAACAAAATGAAAAGCTACCTGCTTCCATGGGAAAAGATATTTGCAAACAATATATCCAATAAATGGTTAATATCCTAAATATACAAAGAGCTCATACAACTGAACATCAAAAAACCAAACAATACAATTGAAAAATGGGCTGGGGGTCTAAAAAGACATTCTTCCAAAGAAGACATACAGGGACTTCCCTGGCAGTCCAGTAGTTATGATTTCGCCTTCCAACGCAGGGGGTGGGGGTTTGATCCCTGGTCAGGGAGTTACGATCCCACACGCCTTGGGGACAAAAAAATCAAAATATAAAACAGAAGCAATATCGTAAAAGCTTTAATAAAGACTTTAAAAAAAAAGAAGAAGACATACAGATGGCCTACAGGCACAAAAAAGATGCTCAACATCACTAAACATCAGGAAAATTCGAATCAAAACTGTAACGAAATATTGCCTCACACATGTCAGAATGGCTATTATCAAAAAGACAACAAATAACAAGTGTTTGTAAGGATGTGGAGGAAAGTGAACCCTTGTACACTTTTGGAGGGAATGTACATTGGTGCAGCAACTATGGAAAACAGTATGGACATTCCTCAAAAATTTAAGCATAGAGCTTCCATAGATCCAGCAATTCCACTCCTGGGTATTTGTCAGAAGAAAACAAAAACACTGGTTAGAAAAGATATATATGCACCCCTATGTTCATAGCAGCACTATTTACAAAACCCGATATATGAAAACAACATAAGTGCCTAGAAATAGATGAATGGATAAAGAAGATGTTGTATATATATACACACAAAATAGACTATTCCTCAGCCATAAAAAAAATGAAATTTTGCCATTTGTGAAAACATGGATGGACCTAGAGGGTATTATGCTAAGTGAAATACTACAAAGACAAACACTCTATGATTAGGCTTACATGTGGAATCTAAATAACAAAACAAATGAACAAACATAACTAAACAGAAAGAGAGTCATTGATTCAGAGAACAAACAGGTGGTTGCCAGAGAGTAGGGGAGTGGAGTGTGGAAAGTAATACGTGATGAAATTAACAGGCACAAACGTCCTTGCAAAATAAATGAGTCACAGGCATAAAAAAAACAATGTGAGGAATAGTCAGTAACAATGTAATGTCTTTTTTTTAATTTATTTTTCTAATTTCTTAACATCTTTATTGGAGTACAGTTGCATTACAATGGTGTGTTTGTTTCTGCTTTATAACAAAGTGAATCAGTTATACATATACATATGTTTCCATATCTCTTCCCTGTTACGTTTCCCTCCCTCTAACCCTCCCTATCCCACCCCTCTGTGTGGTCACAAAGCACCGAGCTGATCTCCCTTTGCTGTGCGGCTGTTTCCCACTATCTATTTTACGTCTGGTAGTGTATATATGTCCATGCCACTCTCACACTTTGTCACAGCGTACCCATCCCCCTCCCCATATTCTCAAGTCCATTACCTAGTAGGTCTGTGTCTTTATTCCCGTCTTGCCCCTAGGTTCTTCATGACGTTTTTCTTCTTAGATTCCATATATATGTGTTAGCATACGGTAATTGTTTTTCTCTTTCTGACTTACTTCAGTCTGTATGACAGACTCTAGGTCCATCCACCTTACTACAAATATCTCAATTTCGTTTCTTTTTATGGCTGAGTAATATTCCATTGTATATACGTGCCACATCTTCTTTATCCATTCATCTGTCGATGGACACTTAGGTTGCTTCCAGGTCCTGGCTATTCTAAATAGAGCAGCAGTGAACATTTTGGTACATGACTCTTTTTGAATTATGGTTTTCTCAGGATATATACCCAGTAGTGGGATTGCTGGGTCGTATGGTAGTTCTATTTTTAGTTTTTTAAGGAACCTCCATACTGTTCTCCATAGCGGCTGTATCATTTTACAATCCCACCAACAGTGCAAGAGTGTTCCCTTTTTTCCACACCCTCTCCAGCATTTATCATTTGTAGATTTTTTGATGATGGCCATTCTGACCGGTATGAGATATCTCATTGTAGTTTTGATTTGCATTTCTCTAATGATTAGTGATGGTGAGCAGTCTTTCATGTGTTTGTTGGCAGTCTGTATATCTTCTTTGGAGAAATGTCTATTTAGGTCTTCTGCCTGTTTTTGGATTGGGTTGTTTGTCTTTTTGATTTTGAGCTGCATGAGCTGCTTGTATATTTTAGAGATTAATCCTTTGTCAGTTACTTCATTTGCAAATATTTTCTCCCATTCTGAGGGTTGTCTTTTGCTCTTGTTTATGGTTTCCTTTGCTGTGCAAAAGCTTTGAAGTTTCATTAGGTCCCATTTGTTTATTTTTGTTTTTATTTCCATTTCTCTAGGAGGTGGGTCAAAAAGGATCTTGTTGTGATTTATGTCATAGAGGGTTCTGCCTATGTTTTCCACTAAGAGTTTGATAGTGTCTGGCCTTACATTTAGGTCTTTAATCCATTTTGAGTTTATTTTTGTGTATGGTGTTAGGGAGTGTTCTTATTTCATACTTTTACATGTACCTGTCCAGTTTTCCCAGCACCACTTATTGAAGAGGCTGTCCTTTCTCCACTGTATATTCTTGCCTCCTTTATGAAAAACAAAGTGACTATATGTGCATGGGTTTACCTCTGGGCTTTCTATCCTGTTCCATTGATCTATATATCTGTTATTGTGCCACTAGCATACTGTCTTGTTTACTGTAGCTTTGTAGCGTATTCTGAAGTTAGGGAGCCTTATTCCTCCAGCTCCATTTTTTCTCTCTCAAGATTGCTTTGTCTATTCGGGGTATTTTGTGTTTCCATACAAATTGTGAAATTTTTTGTTCTAGTTCTGTGAAATATGAGAGTGGCAGTTTGATAGAGCTTTCATTGAATCTATAAATTGCTTTCGGTAGTAGAGTCATTTTCACAATGTTGATTCTTCCAATCAAAGAACATGGTATATCTCTCCATCTATTTATAACATCTTTAATTTATTTCATCAGTGTCTTATAATTTTCTGCATACAGGTCTTTTGTCTCCTTAGGTAGGTTTATTCCTAGATATTTTATTCTTTATGTTGCAATGGTAAATGGGAGTGTTTTCTTAATTTCAGTTTCATATTTTTTATCATTAGTGTATAAGAATGCTAGAGATTTATGTGCATTAATTTTATATCCTGCTACTTTACCAAATTCATTAATTAGCTCTAGTAGTTTTTTGGTAGCATCTTTAGGATTCTCTATGTATAGTATCATGTCATCTGCAAACAGTGACAGCTTTACTTCTTATTTTCCGATTTGGATTCCTTGTACTTCTTTTTCTTCTCTGATTGCTTTGGCTAAAACTTCCAAAACTATGTTGAATAATAGTGGTGAGATTGGGCAACCTTGTCTTGTTCCTGATCTTAGTGGAAATGGTTTCAGTTTTTCACCATTGAGGACGATGTTGGCTGTGGGTTTGTCGTATATGGCCTTTAATATGTTGAGGAATGGCCCTCCATGCTTACTTTCTGCAGAGTTTTTATCATAAATGGATGCTGAATTTTGTCAAAAGCTTTCTCCGTGTGTAGTGTATTTGTATGGTGATATATCATAACTAGACTTATGGTGGTGATAATTTTGAACTTTATAGAAATGTGGAATCACTATTTTGTTCACTAGGAACTAACATAGTGTTGTAGGTCAATTATACATCACAAGCAAAGTGATAGGAAAAGATATCTGATTTGTGGTTACCGGAGACATGGGGTGAGGGGAGGGGGAACTGAATGCAGGTAGTCCAATGATAGAAAGTTGCAGTTATAAGATAAATATATACGAGAAACATAATGTACAACACATTAAATATAATTAACACTACTCTATGGTTAACCTGAAATTTGTTGAGAGAAAATCCTACGAGTTTTCATCAAAAATTTTTTTCTATTTCTATAATTTTGGATATGCATGAGATGATAGGTGTTCACTAAACTTATTGTGATAATCATCTCCTGATGTATGTAAGTCAAATCATTATGTTCTATACCTCAACTTATAGTCTATGTGTCAATTATATCTCAATAATACTATAAAACTATAGGAAAAAAACCCCATAACCACATAAATGTTAAAACATGTTGTATATTTAAAATACCTTGAAGTCCTAATATATATATTTAACACATCTTCCTACTCCAAAAAAAAAATACTTTCATATACACCTCAAAGAATTAGAAGAAGAAGAGCAAATTAAGCCCAAAGCTAGCAGATTGTAGGAATAACACTTAGAGCAAAGAGAATGAAATAATAATAAGAACAATAGAGAGAACCAAAAAAACAAAATGTCGGTGCCTTGGAAAAAAAATTGACAAACCTTTAAACAAACTGAAAAAGAAATAGAGAAGAGACAAATTAAATTTACAAATGAAACTGGGGACATTACTACCAACCTTACAGAAATAAAAAGGATTATGAGAATATGTTGAAAAATTATATGCCAACAAATTAGACAACCTACATGAAATGAACAAATTGCAGGAAACACTCAAATTACCTAAACTGCCTCAAGAAGCAATAGAAAATTGTAACACACCTATAAGAAGTAGAAAGATTGAATCAGTAATCACAAACCGCCGAACAAAAAAAGTGTCCACGCCTTCACTGGTGAATTCTACTTCATTCTCTGAGGCCAACATTACCCTGATACCAAAGTCAGATAAAGACATCCCAAGAAAATAAAATTATAGACCAATATCAGTTATGAATATAGATGTAAAACCCCTCAACAATATACTAACAAACTGAAGCTAAGAGAATACTAAAAGGATTATACACCATGACCAAGTGGGTTTTTCCCCAGGACTGCAAGGGTGGTTCAACATAAGAAAATCAATGTAATACACCACATTAAGAGAATGAAAGGGAAAAACAAAACACATGATCATTTCAATTGATGTGGAAAAGTCATCTGACAAAATTCAAAATCCTTTCAAGATAAAAACACTCTGGGGCTTCCCTGGTGGCGCAGTGGTTGAGAGTCCGCCAGCCGATGCACGGGACATGGGTTTGTGCCCCGGTCTGGGAAGATCCCACATGCCATGGAGTGGCTAGGCCCGTGAGCCATGGCTGCTGAGTCTGTGCATCTAGAGCCTGTGCTCCACAACGGGAGAGGCCACAATGGTGAGAGGCCCGCATACCACCAAAAAAAAAAAAAAAAAAAACCTGAAACCTAGGAATAGAAGGGAAATTCCTTAACATAATAAAGGGCATTTATATTGCATTATACTAAATGGCAACAGGCAGAAAGCTTTCCCCCTAAGGTCAGGAACAAGACAAGGATTCCTGGTTTCACCACTGTTATTCAACATTGTACTGGAAGTTCTAGCCAGGGCAATTAGGCAAGGAAAGGAAATAAAATGCATCCATATTGGAAAGGAAGTAAAATGCATCCATATTGGAAAGGAAGAAATAAAACCACCTCTATTCATAGATAACATGATCCTATATATACAAAATCCTAAGGAATCCACTGGAAAGCTACAACAGCTAGTAACTGTATTCAGCAAAGTTGCAGGGTACATAATCAACACAAAATAATCTGCTTTCCTAGCTAGAGGATGTTAACATAAATTGCCAGGTTTAAGACATTGATTCTGGTTCAGCAAATCTCCCCTCTCCATGCTGAGGAGGCTCTTCTGGCCAAATAAGGCTGGGACTAGTTGGGCTGGCAAGACCAGCTGTGGAGCTGGCAGTTGTTGACCTTCTCCTCCTCCCACTTGGAAGTGGATGTTATGTCATATAACCTCCTCCACCCACTTGGAAGAAAAAAAAAAAAACACCAGATACGTTGGATTAACGGAACGCAACAGAGAGTCCAGAAATGACACCACAATAATATGGGCAATTAATCTACAACAAAGGAAGAAGAATATACAACGGGGATAAGACAGCCTCTTCAATAAATAGTACTGAGAAAACTGGACAGCTAAGTTCAACAGAATTGAACTGGAGTACTCTGTCCACAGGACATGTGACTCTGGCATTTAGCAATATACTCAGGCCCTTCCCCACAAGGGCAACAGCAAGATTTAATAATTTCTTTCTGTGGCTTCAGAGAAGAAATAATAAACATAACAAATTAGAAAACTCAAAACTATACTGTAAGATTAACCTTCAACAGTACATACAAAATTCAGATACAGTACCATCTTTAAGTTAAGGAAAAATTAGGAAAAAGGAGATGGCACAGTTCAGCAACTTCCCAGACAACCAAGACACATGGGGTCACTGGCTTTCAATCTCTGCCCGGAGGGAAATTCTATAAGGTAGGTACTATTACTTAACCCATATGGTTAAGGAAACTAAGGCCCAGAGAAGTTAAGTGACTTCCATAAGCTCAAGAGCTAGTAAATTGAAGAGCTGGGATGCAAACCCAGATAGTTTAGCTCCACAGTCCACAGTTAAACCACTATACTATATAAAATAATACTATGTGTTGCTTAGGGAAATTCACATATGTGAGAAAAGGGAGGGAAAGTCATAATAGGGTAGAAAGGTCCATATGTAAAGATAATTAGGAAGATAAACCCACACAGCTTATCTCAACTACTGCCTCCGTGTATATATTAGGTGGGCCAAAAAGTTCATTTGGATTTTACCGAAAGCTGGCTCTAGCAATGCTTAGTTGTCTTTGACTTCATTCAAAACAATTTTGTTAAACTGTACTGTGACAGCTGTCATATTAGCATGCATTTTAAAATAAAACTTATCAAAATTGGTGAATTTTTGTGTAGCCATTTTAATACTGAAAATGGAAGAACAAAGCAACATTTTTGGCATATTATGCTTTATTATTTCAAGAAAGGTAAAAACACAACTGAAACGTAAAGAAATATTTGTTCAGTGTAACAGGAAGGTGCTGTGACTGATCGAACATGTCAAAAGTGGTTTGTGAAGGTTCATGCTGGAGACTTCTCGCTGGATGATGCTCCACAGTCGGGTAGACCACTTGAACTTGATAGCGATCAAATCAAGACATTAATTGAGAACAATCAATGTTATACCACACAGGAGATAGCCGACATATTTAAAATATCCAAATCAAGCATTGAAAATCATTTGCACCAGCTTGGTTATGTGAGTCGCTTTGGTGTTTGGGTTCCACAAAAGTTAAGTGAAAAAAACCTTCTTGACCCTATTTCCTCATGCGGTCCTCTACTTAAACGTAAAGAAAATGTTCCTTTTTAAAAACAAATTGTGATGGGCAATGAAAAAGGATACTGTACAATAATGTGGAACAGAAGAGATCATGGGGCAAGCGAAATGAACCACCACCAACCACACCAAAGGCTGGTCTTCATCCAAAGAAGGTGATGTTGTGTATATGGTGGGATTGGAAGGGAGTCCTCTATTATATGAGCTTTGTCCAGAAAACCAAACACTTCATTCCAACAAGTACTGCTCCCAGTTAGACCAACTGAAAGCAGCACTCGATGAAAAGCATCCGGTATTAGTCAACAGAATATGCATAATCTTCCATCAGGATAATGCAAGACCCCATGTTTCTCTGATGACCAGGCAAAAACTGTTACAGCTTGGCTGGGAAGTTCTGATTCATCTGCTGTATTCAACAAATATTGCACCTTTGGATTTCCATTTATTTCAGTCTTTACAAACTTCTCTTAATGGAAAAAATTTCAATTCCCTTGAAGACTGTAAAAGGCACCTGGAAGAGTTCTTTGCTCAAAAAGATAAAAAGTTTTGGGAAGATGAAACTATGAAGCTGCCTGAACAATGGCAGAAGGTAGTGGAACAAAAGGGTGAATACGTTGTTCAATAAAGTTCTTGGTGAAAATGAAAACTATGTGTTTAATTTTTACGTTAAAAACTGAAGGAAACTTTTGGCCAGCCCAATACACACACAGCAGAATTTCAGTGGAAAACGTGCTACAGGAAATATTGATATTTTAAATGTTTTTGAATTAAAAAAATATAACATAGACTCTGAAAAAATACTCTGCACGAATCTCAATAAAAATGTTCACCAACTGAACACAGCTGTGTAATCAGCAGTCAGATCAAGAAAACATTACCAACACTGGTAAAGGCCCCCTTGTGCCTATTTTTGCCACTAATATCCCACTCTGAGGGAACACTTATCCTGGCTTCCAACACTATCAATTCGTTTTCTCTGTTTTTGAACTGTACAGAAATGGGCTCATGCAGCAAGTAATCTTTTGTGACTGACTTTTCTCCCTCGCAACCTTGTATTTGTTGGATTCATCCATTGTGGTGTACAACAACTCTAGTTCATTCATTCTCATGGCTAAAGTAATATGAATTTCATCACCCATTCAATTATTGAAAGACTTTATTGATCATGTTTTTAATCCATCCATAGCAGTCCCACAAATCTGGGTTCAGAGTGCAGTATAGTGGAAAGAATAGTTTCTGGAGCAACACAAATCTGGTTGAAGCTTGCTTCTGTTAATAACTGTGTGTCCTTGGAAAAGTTATTTGACTATTACGTTTTTACTTTCTCATCTATAGGATGTGGATAATAATGCTTAACTGAGATAACATATAGCAAGTAGCAAGTAGGTGGTAATTATTATGATAAGCCTTGTAAAATATTCAATTATGGCTCAAAAATCACGTATGGATTACTCTCAGAAAGCTTAGCTCTTAGGCACCGTGACTACTAGATTCTTCCAGCTAATGAATTCTTGTGGCCATTGAGACCCAAACTGGACTAGGGGCCATCTAAAATCCAATTTATTTGCAGCTGTTGATGGTGATTTGCTGCTGTTTTCTTCCCCTCTCTCCCAGGAGACTGACCTTTGGAATTCAGGACACACTAATATCCTTGTCTTCATACACCCAGAATATCAGCTTTGTGCCTTCCTCCATCTTCTGCATTTGTTCAACCCCATCTACCTCCAGAATAGGCCCTTTTCCTTTTTTTTTTTTCTTTTTTTCGGTATGCAGGCCTCTCACTGTTGTGGCCTCTCGCGCTGCAGAGCACAGGCTCCAGACACACAGGCTCAGCGGCCATGGCTCATGGGCCCAGCCACTCCACAGCATGTGGGATCTTCCCGGACCAGGGCATGAACCCGTGTCCCCTGCATTGGCAGGTGGACTCACAACCACTGCGCCACCAGGGAAGCCCCAGGCCCTTTTCCTAAAGTTCTTTCTTTGATCTCTGTTCGTGGAGAAGAAACAGCAACAAGACTGAAAACCCGATGTCTTGCTGTCGATGCTTTCTTGCCTACTGTCTGTTGGGTGAGAATACACTATATCATAGCTTCGACACCAGCTCCAACTCCCCCCAAAATGGGTTAAATGCAGACTCAGATATCTTAGACAGTTTGGCTCTGGTCCCACCAGAGTGTACACAAAGGCTCCATTCAGTGGTGGTTCTTCTCTGGCAAAGGCATCCTTGAAAGAGAACTGAAAATATCATACTGTGGGGAACTCTAACATGACCCAAAAAGATATGAATCAAAGGGTAAAAATACTCTCCCTGTCACGTGACTATGGATGATGACTGAGTCTTTATTTTGTCCTCTCCAATCAACAGCCCAGCATTCTACAGTGTGGGATGAAAGACCCATTATGAAAAGAGCTGGACTGAGCCTTGTTTGTCCTCTCTTGACCTTGAGGCAGAGGGGCAGGGGTAAGTTGCATGGTGGTGAGAAGGGGAATAGTGGTGGGAAGAATTCTGCCAATCAAGTAAGAGCTAAAATATAGTCATGGGCGAGGACTCACAAACTTTGCATGTGCTGGAACTTTTGAGAGGTGAGAAGGATAGAAGGAGTTAATGAAACAGGAGTCTAGAGAAGGTGGACAAAGAACTCTGAGCCTAGTAGACAAGAAATTAGGAGAAAAAGGTAAAGAAGGGGATCATCCTTGATCTGTCTCAGCCACGAGAAATTAATACTGACATTAACCCAATACAAGAAATTTCAAACTTCATGGACTCAGAGGCAAGAAACTTGCGTTCAAATCTTGGATTTATTACTTGCTTTTGCCACTATAAAATGGGCCTAATTATAACCACCAACAAGATTTAATTAAAGTTCAGACTAAAATAATAATGTTATCAACCCCAAGTGAAAAGCGAAGGTGTGGCTGACAGAAGTTGAGGGTTAAAAGGTACTAAAGGAAGACAGAAGTGCTAATATCTTCATCTTACAAAGCCACAAGTCAAAAGTTGATGGAACATCCTTGGCAAGACTTGTTAATTGTAGTCTTTTTGATGATAGCCATTCTGACAGGTGTGAGGTGATATCTCATTGTCGTTTGATTTGCATTTCCCTGATGGATAGTGTTTTTTTTTAAATTGATGTAGTCCCATTTGTTTATTTTTTTGCTTTTGTTTCCCTTGCCTAAGGAGACATATGCAAAAAAATATTACTAAGACTGATGTCAAAGAGCTTGCAGCCTATGTTTTCTTCTAGAACTTTTATAGTTGCAGGTGTGACATTTAAGTCTTTAATCCATTTTGAATTTATTTATTTCTCTGCATGGTGTGAGAGAGTACTCCAGTTTGATTCTTCTGCATGTAGCTGCCCAGTTTTCCCAACACCATTTACTAAAGATGCTGTCTATTCCCATTTTATATTCTTGCCTCCTTTGTCATAGATTAATTGACCATATAAGTGTGAGCTCATTTCTGAGCTCTCTATTCTGTTCCATTGATCTGTGTCTGTTTTAGTGCCTGTACCATACTGTTTTGACTTCCATAGCTTTGTAGTATAGTGTGAAAACATGAAGTCTGATGTCTCCAGCTTTATTCTTCTATCTAAGTATTACTTTGGCTATAGAGGTCTTATGTGGTTCCAAACAAATTTTAGAATTATTTGTGCTAGTTCTGTGAAAAATACCATTGGTATTTTGATAGGGGTTGCACTGAATCTGTAGATTGGTTTGGATAGTATGGACATTTTAACAATATTAATTCTTCCCATCCAAGAACATAGTATATCTTTCCCTCTGTTGCCATCATCTTCGATTTCTTTCATCAGCTTCTTATAGTTTTCATGGGACAGGTCTTTTACCTCCTCAGTTAGATTTATTCCTAGGTATTTTATTCTTTCTGATGTGATTATAAATAAGATTATTTCCTTTATTTCTCTTTCTGATAGTTCATTGTTAATGTATAGAAATGCAACAGATTTCTGTACATTATTTTTTGTATCCTGCAACTTTACCAAATTCATTGACGAGTTCTAGGCAATAAATAACAAGTGTTGGTGAGGACATGGAAAAAAGGGAACCTTCATGCACTGTTGGTAGGAATGTAAATTGGTCCAGCAACCATGGAAAACAGAGTGGACATAACTCAAAAATTTAAAAATAGAGCTTCCAATATGATCCAGCAATTCCATTACTGGGTATCCATCTGAAGAATGTGAAAACACTAATTAGAAAAGATATATGCACCACGATTTTCCTTGCAGTATTATTTACAATAGCCTAGATATGAAAGGAATGAATTCTTGCTATTTATGACAACATGGTTGGACCTAGAAGGTATTATGATAAGTGAAATAAGTCAGACCAAGAAAGACAAATTCTGTATGATTTTACTTATATGTGGAATCTAAAAAATCAAAACAAGTGAACAAACATAAGAAAACAGAAATTAAGAGTTATAGATCTGGAGAACATAACAGATGGTTGCTAGAGGGAAGGGAAGTGGGAGGAGGAAAGAAATAGGTGAGGTAGATTAACAGATACAAACTTCCAGTTACAAAATGAATGAGTCATGGGCATGAAATGTACAGTATGGGGAATATAGCCAGTAACTATATAATATCATTGTATGGTGACAACTAGACTTAACATGGTGATTATTTTGAAACATACGGAAAAATCAAATCAACACCCAGCACAAACTAAGACAATGGTGTAGGTCAATTATATTTCAAAAACAAACTAACCAATAAACAAACAAACTCATGGAAAAATATATCAGGTTTGTGGCTACCAGAGTCTGTGGGTGGGGGGTCGGGAGGATGAAGGCAGTCAAAATTTACAAGCTTCCAGTTATAAGATAAATAAGTAGTAGGGATGTAATGTACTACATGATAAATATAATTAACACTACTGTATGTTATACATGAAAATTGTTGAGAGTAAATCCTAAGAGTTCTCCTCACAAGGAAAACAAATTTTTCTATTTTTTTAAATTTTGTATCTATATGAAATGATTGATATTCACTAAACTTGTGAAACACATTTCATGATTTAAGTCAAATCATGCTGTACACCTTATACAGTGCTGTATGTCAATTATATCTCAATAAAACTGGAAGAAACAAGGTACTAAAAAGTAATAAATCTTGGGCTTCCCTGATGGCACACTGGTTAGGAATCCACCTGCCAATGCAGGGGACATGGGTTCTAGCCCTGGTCTCGAAAGACCCCACATGCTGAGGCGCAATGAAGCCCGTGCTCCACAAATACTGAGTTTGTGCTCTACAGCCTGCGAGCCACAACCACTGAGCCCACATGTCACAACTACCGAAGCCTGCATGCCTAGAACCTGTGCTCTGCAACAAGAGAAGCCATTGCCGTGAGAAGCCCATGCATGGCAATGAGGAGTAGCCCCCACTCACCAGAACTAGAGAAAGCTCAAGCACAGCAATGAAGACCCAACAGAGCCAAAAATAAATTTAAAAAATAAATAATTTTTTAAATAATAAATATTGATACACACACAAAAGAGAAGTTAATGAGTAGGAAACAGGGTTTAAGTACGTTTTTTAAAGTAACAGGGGACCTTCAAGATGGTGGAGGAGTAAGACGTGGAAATCAACTTCCTCCCCATAAATACATCAAAAATACATCTACATGGGGAACAACTCCTGCAGAACACCTACTGAACACTAGCAGAAGACCTCAGACTTCCCAAAAGGCAAGAGAATCCTGACATACCTGGGTAGGGCAAAAGAAAAAAGAAAAAAAAAGAGACAAAAGAATAGGGATGGGACCTGCACTTCTGGAATGGAGCTGTGAAGGAGAAAAAGTTTCCACACACTAGGAAGCCCCTTCACTGGCGGGGACAGGATGGGGTAAGCTTTGGAGCCACCGAGGAGAGCACAGCAACAGGGGTGCAAAGGGCAAAGTGGAGAGATTCCCGCACAAAGGATCAGTGCCAACCAGCACTCACCAGCCTGAGACGCTTGTCTGCTCACCCACCGGGTTGGGTGGGGGCTGGGAGCTGAGGCTTGGGCTTCAGAGGTCAGATCCCAGGGAGAGGACAGGGGTTAGCTGTGTGAACACAGCCTGAAGGGGGCTAGTATACCACAAATAACTGGGACAGAGTCTGGGAAAAAATCTGGACCTGCCTAAGAGGCAAGAGACCATTGTTTCAGGGTGCGTGAGGAGAGGTGATTCCTTCCATGTCTGCTCACAGAAGGCAGAGCACCACCAAACTGAGCTCGACAGAAAGGCACGAGCCAGGCTAACAGCTCGGATGGCAGAGATGGGCATGAAACGCTAACGTTGCTGCTGCAGCCACCAAGAATCCTGTGTGCAAGCACAGGTCACTATCCAAACACCCGAGCCCCCTGGGAACCTGTGCAGCCTGCCACTACCAGGGTCTCATGATCCAGGGAAAACTTCCCTGGAAGAACACATGGTGTGTCTCAGGCTGTTGCAATGTCATGCTGGCCTCTGCAACTGAAGGCTCGCCCTGTGTTCCAATTATAAGTACCGAACCCCTCCTTCCCTGTGGCATGAGTAAGCTAGTGCCCCCTAATCAGCCACTGCTTTAACCCCAACCTGTCTGGGTAGGAACAGAAGCCTGAGGGCAACGTACATGCAGAGGGGGAGCCAAAACCAAAGCTGAACCCCAGGAGCTATACAAGGAAGAGAATGGAAAATTTCTCTGTGCAGCCTCAGAAGCAGCAGATTAAATCCCTACAATCAACTTGAGGTACCCTGCATCTGCGGAATACCTGAATAGAGAATGAATCAACCTAAGATTGAGGCAGTGGATTTTGGGAGCAACTGTAGACTTGGGGTGTGCTAGCTGCGACTGACTTGTTTCTGATTTTTATGTTTATCATAGTATACTTTTCAGTGCTTGTTATAAATGGTGGATTTGTTTATTGGTTTGGTTGCTCTTTTGTTTTCATTACTTTTTCAATTTTTTATTTTAAAAATTTTTATTTTTTTTTAAATAATTTCATTTTATTTTATTATTATCCTTTTTCTTTCTTTTTTTCTCCCTTTTATTCTGAGCCATCTGGCTGACTGGGTCTTGGGGCTCTGGTCTGGTATCAGGCCTGAGCCTCTGAGGTGGGAGAGCCGAGTTAAGGGTGTTGGACCACCAGAGACCTCCCAGCCCCATGTAATATCAATTGGCAAGAGTTCTCCCAGAGATCTCCATCTCAACAGTAAGAGCCAGCTCCACCCAACGGCCAGAAAGCTCCAGTGCTGGACACCCCATGCCAAACGACTAGCAAGAAAGGAACATAACCCCATTCATTAGCAGAGAGGCTGTCTAAAATCAATACTAAGTTCACAGACACACCAAAACACAACACCAGACACGGCAATGCCCACCAGAAAATCAAGATCCAGACGCACCAACCAGAATACTGGCACCATGCCTCTCCACCAGGAAGCTGACACAAGCCACTGAAACAACTTCACCCATTAGGGGCAGACACCAGAAACAATGGGAATTATGAATGTGCAGCCTGAAAAAACGAGATCCCAGACACAGTAGGTTAAGCAAAATGAGATGACAGAAAAATATTCAGCAGATGAAGGTGCTACATAAAAACCCACCAGAACAAACAAATGTAAAGGAAATGGCAGTCTACTTTAAAAAAATTCAGAGTAACGATAGTAAACATGATCCAAAATCTTGGAAATAGAATGGAGAAAGTACAAGAAATGCTTAACAAGGAAAGAGAAGAACTAAAGAGCAAATAAACCATGATGAACAACACAACAAATAAAATTTAAAATGCTCTAGAAAAAATCAACTGAGGCAGGAGAACGGATAAGTGACCTGGAAGATTAAATAGTGGAACTAACGATCACAGAGCAGAATAAAAAATTAAGAATGAAAGGAATTGAGGACAGTCTCAGTGACCTCTGGGACAACATAAAATGCACCAAAATTTGAATTATAGGGGTCCAAGAAAAAGAAGAGAAAAAGAGAGGGTCTGTGAAAATATTTAAAGAGATTATCATTGAAAACTTCCGTAATATGGGAAAGGAAATAGTCAATAAAGTCCAGGAAGCACAGAGAGCCCCGTACAGGATAAATCAAAGGAGAAACACATCACGACACATATTAATCAAACTGTCAAAATTTAAATACAATGAACAAATATTAAAAGCAGCAAGGAAGGGGCCTCCCTGGTGGCGCAGTGGTTGAGAGTCCGCCTGCCGATGCAGGGGATACGGGTTCGTGCCCCGGTCTGGGAGGATCCCATATGCCGCGGAGCGGCTGGGCCCGTGAGCCATGGCCGCTGGGCCTGCACATCCGGAGCCTGTGCTCCGCAACGGGAGAGGCCACAACAGTGAGAGGCCCGCATACCGCAAAAAGAAAAAAAAAAAAAAAAAAAAAAAAGCAGCAAGGAAAATGTTACAAATAACATACAAGGTAATCCCCGTAAGGTTAACAGCTGATCCTTCAGCAAAAACTCTGAAAGCCAGAAGGGGGAGGCAGGACATATTTAAACTGGTGATAGGGAAAAGCATACAACCAAGATTAATCTGTGCAGCAAGGATCTCATGCAGATTTGATGGAGAAATTAAAACCTTTACAGACAAGAAAAAGTTAAGAAAATTCAGCATCACCAAAGCAGCTATACAACAAAGGCTAAAGAAATTCTCTAGGCAGGAAAAATAAGAGAAGGAAAAGACCTACAAAAAGAAACCCAAAACAATTAAGAAAATGGTAATAGGAATATACATATTGATAATTACCTTGAATGTAAATGGATTAAATGATCCAACCAAAAGACATACACTGGATGAATGGATACAAAAACAAGACCCATATATATGCTGTCTACAAGAGACCCACTTCAGACCTAGGGACATATACTGTCTGAAAGTGAGGGGATGGAAAAAGATATTCCATGTTAATGGAAATCAAAATAAAGCTGGAGTAGCAATTCTCATATGAAACAAAATAGACTTTAAAATAAAGACTATGACCAAAGACAAGGAAGGACACTACATAATGATCAAGGGATCAATCCAAGAAGAAGATAAAACAATTGTAAATATTTATGCACCCAACATATGAGCACCTCCATACATAACGCAAATGCTAACAGCCATAAAAGGGGAAACAGACAGTAACACAATACCAGTAGGGGACGTTAATGCCTCACTTACACCAATACACAGATCATCCAAAATGAAAATACACAAGGAAACTCAATCTTTAAATGATACATTAAACAAGATGGAATGAATTGATATTTATATGACATTCCATCCAAAAACAACAGAATACACTTTATTTTCAAGTGCTCATGGAACATTCTCCAGGATAGATCATATCTTGGGTCACAAATCAAGCCTTGGTAAATTTAAGAAAATTGAAATCATATCAAGTATCTTTTCTGACCATAAAACTATGAGACTAGATATCAATTACAGGAAAAACTGTAAACAATACAAACACATGGAGGCTAGACAATACGCTACTAAATAACCAAGAGATCACTGAAGAAATCAAAGAGGAAATCAAAAAATTCATAGAAATAAGTGACAATGAAAACAGGATGACCTTAAACCTATGGGATGCACCAAAAGCAATTCTAAGAGGGACGTTTACAGCAATGCAACCTACGAGAAGAAACAAGAAAATAGCAAATAAACAACCTAACCTTACACCTAAAGCAATTAGAGAAAGAAGAACAAAAAATACCCAAAGTCAGCAGACGTAAAGAAATCATAAAGATCAGCTCAAAAATAAATGAAACAGAAGTGAAGGAAACAGTAGCAAAGATCAATAAAACTAAAAGCTGGTTCTTTGAGAAGATAAACAAAATAGATAAAACATTAGCCAGACTCATCAAGAAAAAAAGACACGAGACTCAAATTGATACAATTAAAATGAAAAAGGGGAATTAACAACTGACCCTGCAAAAATACAAAAAATCATCAAAGATTACTACAAGCAACAATATGAAAATAAAATGGACAATCTGGAAGAAATGGACAAATTCTTAGAAAAGAACAATCATCCGAAACTGAACCAGGAAGACATAGAAAACATAAACAGATCAATCACAAGCACTGAAATTGAAAGTATGATTAAAAACCTTCCAACAAACAACAGCCCAGGACCAGATGGCTTCACAGGCGAATTCCATCAAACATTCAGAGAAGAGATAATACCTAACCTTCTCAAACTCTTCCAAAATATAAAAGAGGGAAGAACACTCACAAATTCATTCTACGAGGTCATTATCACCCTAATACTAAAACCAGACAAAGATGTCACACAAAAAAACAAAAAACGACAGACCAATATCACTGAGGAACATAAATGCAAAATTCCTCAACAACATACTAGCAAACAGAAGCCAACAGCTCATTAGAAGGATCGTACACCATGATCAAGTGGGGTTTGCCCCAGCAATGCAAGGATTCTTCAATATATGCAAATCAATCAATGTGATACACCATATTAACAACCTGAAGGATACAATCCATATGATCATCTCAACAGATGCAGAAAAAGCTTTCGACAAAATTCAACACCAATTTATGACAAAAACTCTCCAGGAAGTCAGCATAGAGGGAACTTACTTCAATATAATAAACTCCATATATGACATACCCGCAGGCAACATCATTCTCAATGTTGAAAAACTGAAACCATTTCCTCTAAAATCAGAAACAAGACAAGGATGCCCACTATCACCACTATTATTCAATGTAGTTTTGGAAGTTTTAGCCACAGCGGTCAGAGTAGGAAAAGAAATAAAAGGAATCCAAATTGGAAAAGAAGTAAAGCGCTCACTGTTTGTAGATGACATGATACAATACATACAGAATCCTAAAGATGCTACCAGAAAACTACTAGAGCTAATCAATGCATTTGGTAAAGTAGCAGGAAACAAAATTAATGCACAAAAATCTTTTGCATTCCTATAAACTAATGATGAAAAATCTTTAAGAGAAATTATGGAAACACTCCCATTTACCACTGCAACAAAAACAATAAAAAACCTAGGAATAAACCTACCCAAGGAGACAAAAGACCTGTATGCAGAAAACTATAAGACACTGATGAAAGAAATGAAAGATAATACAAAGTGATGGAGAGACATAGTGTAATTGGATTGGAAGAATCAACCTTGTAATGATGACTATATAACCCAAAGCAATCTACAGATTCAATGAAATCCTTATCAAACTACCAAGGGCATTTTTCACAGAAATAGAACAAAAATTTTCACAGTTTGTATGGAAACACAAATTCCCGAATAGCGAAAGCAATCTTGAGGGGAAAAAATGGAGCTAGAGGAATCAGGCTTCCAGACTATACTACAAAGCTACAGTCATCAACGCAGTACGGTACTGGCACAAAAACAGAAGTATAGATAAGTGGAACAGGATAGAAAGCCCAGAGATAAACCCACACACATATATTCACCTTATCTTTGATAAAGGAGGCAAGAATACACAGTAGAGAAAAGATAGTCTCTTCAATTAGTGGTGCTGGCAAAACTGGACAGTTACATGGAAAAGAACAAAATTAGAACACTTTCTAACACCATATACAAAAACAAACTCAAAATGGATTAAAGACCTAAATGTAAGTCCAGACACTACCAAACTCTTAGAGGAATACATAAGAACACACTTTGACATAAATCACAGCAAGATCCTTTTTGAATCACCTCCTAGAGAAATGGAAATAAAAACAAAAATAAACAAATGGGACCAAATGAAACTTAAAAGCTCTTGCACAGCAAAGGAAACCATAAACAAGACGAAAAGACAACCTTCAGAATGGGAGAAAATATTTACAAACGAAGCAACTGACAGAGTATTAATCTCCAAAATATACAAGCAGCTCATGCAGCTCAATATCATAAAAACAAACAATCCAATCCAAAAATGGGCAGAGGATCTAAATTGACATTTCTCCAAAG
Organism: Mesoplodon bidens; assembly: GCF_964165515.1. NCBI lineage: Eukaryota > Metazoa > Chordata > Mammalia > Artiodactyla > Ziphiidae > Mesoplodon > Mesoplodon bidens. The sequence continues at coordinate 84,680,390 of NC_138163.1, read as the reverse complement.
AAGATAAACAGATTGCCAACAAACAAATAAAAGGATGCTTAACATCACTAATCATTAGAGAAATTCAAATCAAAACTACAATGAGGGGGCTTCCCTGGTGGGGAAGTGGTTGAGAGCCCACCTGCCGATGCAGGGGATATGGATTCGTGCCCCAATCCAGGAAGATCCCACATGCCGCGGAGCGGCTGTGCCCGTGAGCCATGGCCGCTGAGCCTGTGCATCTGGAGCCTGTTGCTCCACAATGGGAGAGCCCACAACAGTGAGAGGCCCGTGTACCACACACACACACACACACACAAAAAAAAAAAAAAAAAAAACTACAATGAGGTATCACCTCACACCAGTCAGAATGGCCATCATCAAAAAAATCTACAAACAATAAATGCTGGAGAGGGTGTGGAGAAAAGGGAAGCCTCTTGCACTGTTGGTGGGAATGTAAATGGATACAGACACTATGGAGAATAGTATGGAAATTCCTTAAAAAACTAAAAATCGAACTATCATATGACAGCAATTCCACTACTGGGCATATACCCTGAGAAAACCATAATTCAAAAAGAGTCATGTACCAGAATGTTCATTGCAGCACTATTTACAATGGCCAGGACATGGAAGCAACCTAAGGGAATATCGACATATGAATGGATAAAGATGTGGCACATATATACAATTGGATATTAGCCATAAAAAGAAACAAAATTGAGGTATTTTTCATGAGGTGCATGGACCTAGAGTCTGACATACATAGAGAAGTGAGAAAGGGAAAAACAAATACCATATGATATCACATATATATGGAATCTAAAAAAAAAAATTTCTGATGAACCTAGGGGCAGGACAGGAAGAAAGATGTAGCCATAGAGATTGGACTTGAGAACACAGGGAGTGGGAAGGATAAGCTGGGAGGAAGTGAGAGAGTAGCACTGACATACATACACTACCAAATGTAAAATAGATAGCTAGTTGGAAACAGCTGCATCACAGGGGAGATCAGTCAGTGCTTTTTGACCACATAGAGGGGAGGATAGGGAGGGTGGGATGGAGATGCAAGAGGGTGGGGATATGGGGATATATGTATACATATAGCTGATTCACTTTGTTATACAACAGATACTAACACAACATTGTAAAGCAATTATACTCCAATAAATATGCTAGAAAAATAATAAAGTAACAGAGTTAAGCAATAGAAGAAGTAAAAGGATTTAATTATTCCAACAATTATAAAGGGAGGGAAAGAGAGGTGTGAACAATGCTGTCTTGTATTCATAGCATGAAGAAGTAATTTCTAAATTGGATAAATCAAGAAATAGCAATACAAGTATATTTTTAAATAGGAAAATAACCACTAAAGAATACAAATAAAACTGGTTAAAAATAGATGCCTCTGAGAAATGCAAAACAAAACTACAATTTGGTACCACCTCACCCTGGTTAGAATGGCCATAATTAAAAAGTCTACAAATAACAACTGCTGGGAGACTGTAGAGAAAAGGGAACCCTCCTACACTGTTGGTGGGAATGTAAATTCGTGTAGCCACTATGGTGAACGGTATGGAGGGTACTCAGAAAACTTACAATATAGTTGCCATTTTAGCCAGCAATACCACTCCTGGGCATATATCTGGACAAAACTTTAATTTGAAAAGATACATGCACTCCTAAGTTCATAGCAGCACTATTTATAATAGCCAAGACATGGAAACAACCTAATTGTCCACCAACAGATGAAGAGATAAAGAAGATGCAGTACACATACACACACACACACACACACACACACACACACTGTAGTATTATTTGGCCATTAAAAAGAATGAAATAATGCCATTTGCAACAACATGGATGTACCCAGAGATTATTATACTAATTGAAGTAAGTGAGACAAAGACAAATACCATATGATATCACTGTATATGTGGAATCTTAAAATAAGATAAAAATGAACTTATATAAAAAACAGAAATAGACTCAAAGACATAGAGAACAGACTAATAGTTGCCAAGGAGGGAGGGGTAGTTGGGGAGAGCTGGATTGGGAGTTTGGGACTAGCAGATGCAAACTATTATATATAGAATGGATAAACAACAAGACCCTATTGTATAGCACTGGGAACTATATTTAAAACACTGTAACAAACCATAATTGAAAAGAAAAAAAAAAAGATGCCTGTGAGAAGGAGTGAAAGAGTGGAGACTGCTGAGTTTCTTTACAGATCCTATTATACTATGGACTAGGAATGCCACCTGCCATATCAGCAAACAAAGGCTATTGCAGCTGTCAAGCCATCAGCCACTACAGCCGACCCCAAAGTTGAGCCCTGAAGGAACTCAGGATGGAAACAGGCAGGATGCCTGCCATTAAGCCATCAGCCATCAGCCACTGCATCCACCCGCAACAGTGTACCTTGAGGGGTTTCAGGATGGAGAAAAACAGGATACTGGCCCTGGATAGTTAAGATGCATGTCAAAGGAATGATTTCAATGAGCCCAGGCTCTTGCATCTTCCCATACACAGAAAATTCATGTACTAAATTCATTAACTTGAGATGTCTAGTTTTCTTTAATTAACAGTAATCTGTTGAGGTTCCAACTACCTGATTTTTCCTGCAAAAACCCCTGTATATCTTGGCTCATCCCTCACCTCTTCACAGCAGTCCCTCAGAACTGTCTGAGAGGTTGCCTCCTGGGCTTGAGTCCTTAGAAAGTTCATCAAAAAAAAAAAAAAAAACATAATTCTCAACTTTTAGGTAGTGCATTTTTTCAGTCGACAATACTATTCACTTTAAATTATATATGTGTGTACACGCTGTATATAATTTCAATCTTCAGAACACAAAAAACAAACACTACGTTTTCAAAAGCTAAGCACTGTAAAATAGTAGCCTGATAAAACTGTAGATTACACATTAAAATTAGAAGAAAATAAATGCCCACCTAATTGCATAAGTACCCAAACTACCACACAGAAGTTGAAAGACAAATCGTATTTAACTGGAAAAGTGAGATCTATCCAGATTTAGCATAAAGAAATGGTTTACTAACTTTTTAACTAATATTGTCCTGTTTAAAAAGAAATATTATCCCCAAAAATCCCCTATGTAAAATAGATCCAAAGAAAACTGATGTGCCTGAAGTAGAGAATTAGGAGCCCCAATCAAAAGGTTCCCCCTGGGAAAAACCCTCCAATACAGATGATACCTGTGATGTCACCTGGCCCATGATTCCATGCTAGGAAAGTGAACCATCTGACAGCCACTTATAAGCTATTGTATAACAGAAGCTAGAGCCCAGGTTATCACAGATTGGCTAATCTGATGGGAACTGTTGTCTTTATGAAATGACTCAGTTACAAAATAGACTTCTAAGATTCATATTATTGAAAGAGCCTGTCAACTGGGGCCTAATCACCCAAGTTGAACTAACAACAGATGTGACTGGCCTGTAAATGAACTCTGCAAACAGGGCAACTTGCATAAGCCACCAAAACCATCCCTGAACAGCAGCTCAACATCTGTCCATACAGGAGCAACAGGATATTACTGAGTATCAAAAGTCACTCCCCGTCATGCTTGCCCCATCACTTTTCCACAAATTACACATAAGACATTTATTATTTGAAGAGTTTGTAGCATCAGTGTAATTTGAAGAGGATAATCCCATTTGAACAATAGGATACTCAGAATGTGTCCCTTCTTACTTCCCAGAACTCTTTTCTACATCTTTTTTGTTTGTTTGTTTCTATGACAAAAAGACAACTACCACATCCTGCGGAGCCAGACAGAGATCTAAACACTTAGTGACATGAAATCTCTCCATATACCAGTAGTCACCTGGGCAATAGTCATTGCCCCTACCTCTCTCTTTCTGCCTCATTCATAAATTTCTTTTCTGAATTTTTGAAATCAGAGTAAATCCATCATCAATGGGATAATTTTGTGGGGACTATTCTATTCTCCCTGTTTTGCGGGCAGTAATTACAATGATGATGATGAGGAGGAAGAGGACAGTGACGACCACAGGAAACACTTATTTAACACTTATTATTGCCAGCTGATGTTCTAAGAACTTTATATATGTTAAATAATTTAATTAATTCTATATCTATATATATATAATTTTCTTCAAATGCTGCCTCTGGTTCCTTTTAGACACAGAGAGCCTCTGCAACGGCAAGAGCTCTCTACCAAAGGTAGCTACTTTGATTAGTTCAGTGCTATCAAATAGAAATAAAATGTAAACCACATCTATAAATTTTAAGATTTCTAGTAGTCACATTAAAAAAGGAAAAACAGGTGAAATTAACTTGTGGAGCTTAAGAATAGAACACTCATCTTAGGCTGGGGAGGTCCTTTCAAGATAAGAAAATAGCACCCTCCCCCAAAGTGAAATTACCAGCAGTCAAAAGCAGTTGGCATTCCAGGAAGATTGAGATACAACACATGCAGCCCAAACAACCATATGGGGGAAACATTAACCTAAGGGTGACCAGAATGGAACATAAAAGAAGCTCAGTTTCTCTCCCCTGGGGCAGACCCCCTTTTGGTCTCATATGGTGTTCCCTTGCAGTGTACTCAAAAAATGTCACTTTCTACAATTGCTTCTAACTCAGAAAATACTTTTACCAACTGCATTGCCAGCCCCAACACTGCACTCCGTGGCAAACTTATTAATATATTTTATTTAACCCACCATTTTGAAAATAGTCTCATTTCAACATGTAAACAATATAAAATATTGAGATATTTTACATTTTTCATACTATGTTCAAAATCGAGTGCATTCCAAACACAATACTATGAGATTAGAAACCAATTACAGGAAAAAAATAACTATAAAAAAACATATGGGGCTTCCCTGGTGGCGCAGTGGTTGAGAGTCCGCCTGCCGATGCAGGGGACACGGGTTCGTGCCCCTATCCCGGAAGATCCCACATGCCGCGCAGCGGCTGGGCCCGCGAGCCATGGCCACGGAGCCTGTGTGTCCGGAGCCTGTGCTCCGCAACGGGAGAGGCCACAGCAGTGAGAGGCCCGCGTACAGCAAAAAAAAAAAAAAAAAAAAAAAAAAAAAAAACATATGGAGTCTAAAAAATGTGATACTAAACAACCAATGGATCACTGAAGAACTGAAAGAGGAACTCAAAAAATACCTAGAGGCAAATGACAATGAAAATATGATGATCCAAAACCTATAAGACACAGCAAAAGCAGTTCTTAGAGGGAAGTTTACAGCAATAAAATCTTACCTCAGGAAAAAAGAAAAATCTCAAATAAACATCCTGACCTTACAGTTAAAGCAACTGGAGAAAGAAGAACAAACAAAACCAAAAGTTATTAGAAGGAAATAAATCATAAACCTCAGAGCAGAAATAAATAAAATAGAGACAAAGACAACAATATCAAGGATCAATGAAACTAAAATCTGGTTCGCTGAGAAGATAAAAAAAAAAAATTGGTAAACCTTTAGCCAGACTCATCAAGAAAAAACGGGAGAGGACTAACATCAATAAAAATAGAAATGAAAAAGGAGAAGTTACAACTGACACCACAAAAATTCAAAGGATGTTAAAAGACAACTACAAGCAAATATATGCCAGTAAAATGGACAACTTAGAAGAAATGAACACACTCTTATAGAGACACAACCTTCCAAGACTGAACCAGGAAGAAATAGAAAATATGAACAGATAAGTCACAAGTACGGAAATTGAAACTGTGATTTAAAAACTTCCAACAAACAGAAGTCCAGGACCAAATGGACTCTAGGCGAATTCTATCAAACATTTAGAGAAGAGTTAACACCTATACTTCTGAAACTATTCCAAAAAAATAACAGAGCAAGGAAGACTCCCAAGCTCATGCTACGAGGACACCATCACCCTGATCCAAAAACCAGACAGAGATATCACACAAAAAGAATATTATGGGCCAGTATCACCGATGAACATAGATCCAAAAATCCTCACCAAAATACTAGCAAATCGAATCAACAACACATTGAAAGGATCATATACCATGACCAAGTGGGACTTATCCCAGGGATGCAAGAATTCTTCAATATATGCAAATCAATCAATGTGATATACTATATTAACTAATTAAAGAATAAAAACCATATGACCATGTTAATAGATACAGAAAAAGATGTTGACAGAATTCAACACCGATTTATGATAAAAACTCTCCAGAAAGTGCGCATAGAGGGAACCAACCCCAACATAATAAAAGCTATATATGACAAACGCACAGCAAACATTATTCTCAGTGGTGAAAACTAAGTATTTCCTCTAAAATCAGGATCAAGACAAGGGTCCCCACTTTCGCCACTATTATTCAACATAGTTTTGGAAGCCCTAGCCGTGGCAATCAGAGAAGAAAAGGAAATAAAAGGAATCCAAATTGACAAAGAAGAAGTAAAACTGTCACTGTTTGCAGATAATATTATACTATATATAGAAAATCCTAAAGATTCCAACAGAAAACTACTAAAGCTCATCAATGAATTTAGTAAAGTTGCAGGATACAAAATTAATACACAGAAATCTCTTGCAATCCTGTACACTAACAAGGAAAGATCAGAAAAATAAATTAAGGAAACAATCCCATTTACCATTGCAACAAAAAGAATAAAATACCTAGGAATCGACCTAGTTTCTGGTCCATGGCCTGGGGGTTGGGGACCCCTGCTCTATGACATAAATCATCAAGACCTTTTGACTCACCTCATAGAATAATGAAATTAAAAACAAAAATAAACAAATGGGACCTAATTAAAATCAAAAGATTCTGCACAGAATAGGAAAACATGAATGAAACGAAAAGACAACCCACAGAATTGGAGAAAATATTTGCAAATGAAGCGTCTGAGAAGGGATTAATCTCCAAACTATACAAACAGCTCATGCAGCTCAAAATCAAAAAAAAAAACAATAACACAAATCAAAAAATGGGCCAGATAACTAATTAGACATTTCTCCAAAGAAGACATACAGATGGCCAAGAGACATATGAAAAATGCTCAACATCACTAATCATTAGAGAAATGCAAATAAAAACTACAATGAGGTATCACCACACAATGGTCAGAATGGTCATCATCAAAAACATCTACTAACAATAAATGCTGGAGAGGGTGTGGAGAAAAGGGAACCCTCTTGCACTGTTGGTGGGGATGTAAATTGGTACAGCCACTATGGTGAACATTATGGAGGTTCCTTAAAAAATGAAAATAAGAACTACCATATGACCCAGCAATCCCACTCCGAGGCAAATCCATGGAGAAAACCATAATTCGAAAAGATGCATGCACTCCGATGTTCACTGCAGCACTATATACAATAGCCAGGACACGGAAGCAACCTAAATGTCCATTGACAGAGAAATGGATAAAGAAGACGTGGTACATTTATAGTATGGAATATAACTCAGCCAAAACAAACAAACAAACAAACAAACAAATAAATAAAGTCATTTGCAGCAACATGGATGGACCCAGAGACTGTCATACTGAGTGAAGTAAGTCAGACAGAGTAGGACAAATGCATGATATTTCTTATATGTGGAATTAAAAAAAATGGTACAAATGAACTTTTTTACAAAACAGAACTAGAGTTACAGATGTAGAAAACAATCATAGGGTTATCACCAGTGAAAGAGGGAGAGGGACAAATTAGGAGATTGAGATTGACATGTGCACACTAGTGTACATAAAATAGATAACTAATAAGGACGTACTGTATAGCACAGGAAACTCTACTCAGTACTCTCTAATGAGCTATATGGGAAAAGAATCTAAAGAAGAGTGGATATATGTATATGTATAACTGATTCATTTCACTATATAGCAGAAAGTAACACAGCATTGTAAATTAACTATACTCCAATAAAATTTTATTTTTAAAAATTGACTGCGTATTTTACACTTATGGCACACCAAATTCTGACTAACTAATTTGTACATCTCAATAGATGCACATTTAGTTAATTACCTTTAGACTCTCAAACAGAATACTAGATTATGAGTTATTTGTCCATTGTTCTTATTGTACCTATGAGAAAACTGAGGCCCAGGGAGAAGTGCTATCGCTCATACACTGAAAGGAGACATAGACTTACAACCAGGAGAACTGAATTCACATCCAAGCTCTGCCACTTCCTTGTCGAGTGACCTTAGACGCCACAGGTCACTGAACCTTAGTTTCCTCATCTCTAAACAAGGGATAATAACCTGTACTTTACAGGGTTGTCCGGGGCTTCATATGAGAACATATAATTATATTTGTAAGGGCCTAACAAAGCACATACCAATAAAATCACAGAGCCAGCTAGCAGCAGTGTATCAGTCTGGGGGCATCAGTCTAGGCCTAGTCAAGAGGTAGAAACCAGTATAAAGAATTACTGAACTACAAACTTATTAAACTAAAATAAACTAACCATAAGATATAAGGAAACTATATATGGTACCCTAAGGCTAAAGGAAGGTACTCAAAGGAGGACAAATTTGGAAGGGGTTCAGATCTCATTGGAAAAGGTATAATTGAAGCCACTGAACAGCAGAGAAGTTTGCTATTTTGGTCTGGTAGTCCACAGTCACTAAGTAAGCAGGAGGCAAGTCCAGAGGGCAGGTGGGCAGCAGAGAATCAGCAACCAGTGAAGCAGATAGAGAGGATGGGAACACTCTAGGTTTCAGGAAAGTTTCATAGCGCCAGTAGGAACCTTCCAGAGCACAAGCAGGTGGTAATGCGGGCTGGCAGAGGAAGTGGAGAGCAGCACCTGTGTTATAAACCTTCAGTCAGCAGGTAGGATATGTGGGGGTCCTACAGAAGGATGCTCGAGGACAGCATGAGTGGAAAGGCCTTCAGGGAAAGACATATATTGAAAGACCTACAGAAAGGTTATCACCAGGCCAGGTGGAGGTTTCAAGGTCACTGAGGGACCCTATATTGTGGGTGTATGGCTGGATCAGAGCCCCACTGGATATCTCACTCCCTCTCTACCAACCCACCTACACAGCAGCTAGAAAGTACAGGACAATCCCTCCTCCTTCAATATCCCCCCAGCACCCTCTACTGAGAATGCTTAATATCTTGCTTACGGTAAAGGAGAGATGCTTAAAGGATTTCTGTCCATTTTGACAGAACAGGTATTGAAGAGGGTTGGAGCTAAGAGGCCATAAATTGATAAACTACAGGGGTGGACTGGAAGCTACAGTTTCTAGTACTTAGCTCAGTGCTGTTTCTACCACCTTAAACTTAACTACTGGGAGAATTCTAGACAGTTTCTTGAAAACTACTCTCACACTGAGCTGTTTACCTTCATTATAGGTGTGCAGGATGGTCCCACTGTTAGAGAAGTAGGAAAAAAGACTGATAAGAAGATGGGATTTGTTCAAGATAGCATAGTAGAAGGACAAGCGCTCACTCCCTCTTGGAAGAGCACCGGAATCACAACTAACTGCTGAACAATCATTGACAGGAAGACACTGGAACCCACCAAAAAAGATTCCCCACATGCAAAGACAAAGGAGAAGCTGCAATGAGATGGTAGGAGGGGCACAGTCACAAGAAAATCTAATCCCATAACCACTGGGTGGGTGACTCACAAACCGGAAAACAATTAAACCACAGAAGTCCACCCACTGGAGTGAAGGTTCTGAGTCCCACATCGGCCTTGCAAACCTGGGGGTCAGGCATCGGGAGGAGGAATTAGCAGAGAATCAGACTTTGAAGGCTACTGGGATTTGATTGCAGGATTTCAACAGGACTGGGGGAAACAGAGACTCAACTCTTGGAGGGCACACACAAAGTAGTGTGTGCATCAGGACCCAGAGGGAAGAAGCGGGAGACTGAACCAGAACAACCTGCTAGTGTTGTTGGTTCTCCTGCAGAGGTGGGGGATGGCTGTGGTTCAACACAGGTATGGGACACTGGCAACAGGGGTTCTGGGGGTGCTCCTTAGTGTGAGCCCTCACCGAGTTGGCCAATGGCCACAACAGGGAGCCTGTAGCCTCCAGTGCTGGGCTGTCTCAGGCCAAACAATCAACAAGGAGGGAACCCAGTCCCACCCAACAGCAGACAACTAGATTAAAGTTTTACTGAGCTCTGCCCACCAGAGTAACACCCAGCTCTACCCACCACCAGTCCCTCCCATCAGGAAGCTCGCACAAGCCTCTTAGATAGCCTCATCTACCAGAGGGCAGACAGCAGAGGCAAGAAGAACTACAATCCTGCAGCCTGTGGAACGAAAACCACATTCAAAGAAAGATAGCCAAAATGAAAAGGCAGAGGGCTATGTACCAGATGAAGGAACGTGATAAAATCCCAGAAAAACAACTTAATGAAGTGGAGATAGGCAACCTTCCAGAAAAAGAATGCAGAATAATGATAGTGAACATGATCCAGGACCTCGAAAATAGAATAGAGGCAAAGATCGAGAAGATGCAAGAAATGTTTAAAAAAAGACCTAGAAGAAGTAAAGAACAAACAAACAGAGACGAACAATACAATAACTGAAAAGAAAAATAGACTAGAAGGAATCCATAGCAGAATAATGGAAGCAGAAGAATGGATAAGTGACTTGGAAGACAGAATGGTGGAATTCATGCCATGGAACAGAATAAAGAAAAAAGAATGAAAATAAGTGAAGACAGCCTAAGAGACCACTGGGACAACATTAAGTGCACCAACATTCACATTACAGGGGTCCCAGAAGGAGAAGAGAGGGAGAAAGGACCTGAGAAAATATTTGAAGACATTATAATCAAAAACTTCCCTAACATGGGAAAGGAAATAGCCACCCAAGTTCAGGAAATGTAGAGAGCCCCAGGCAGGAAAAACCCAAAGAGAAACACACCGAGAAACATACTAATCAAATTGACAAAACTTGACAAAGAAAAATTATTGAAAGCAACAAGGAAAAAATGGCAAATAATATACAAGGGAACTCCCATAAGGTTAAGAGTTCATTTCTCAGCAGAAACTCTAAAAGCCAGAAGGGAATGGCATGATATACTTACAGTGATGAAAGGGAAGAACCTACAGCTAAGATTATTCTACCCGGCAAGGATCTCATTCAGATTCGACAGAGAAATCAAAAGCTTTACAGACAAACAAAAGCTAAGAGAATTCAGAACCACCAAACCAGCTCTACAACAAATGCTACAGGAACTTCTCTGAGAGTGAAACACAAGAGAAGAAAAGGACCTACAAAAACAAACCCAGAACAATGATCAAAATGGCAATAGGAACATACATATTGATAATTACCTTAAATGTAAGAGGATTAAATGTGCCAACCAAATGTGCCAACATAGACTGGCTGAATGGACACAAAAACAAGACCCATATATATGCTGTCTACAAGAGACCCATTTCAGACCTAGGGACACATACAGACTAAAAGTGAGGGGATGGAAAAATATTCTGTGCAAATGGATATCACAAGAAAGCTGGAATAGCAACACTCATACCAGATAAACGAGACATTAAAATAAAGAATGTTACAAGAGACAAGGAAGGACACTACATAATGATCAAGGGATCAATACAAGAAGAAGATATAACAATTATAAATATATATGCACCCAACGTAGGAGCACCTCAATACATAAGGCAAATGTTAACAGCTATGAAAGAGGAAATCGACAGTAACACAAGAATACTAGGGGACTTTAACACCTCACTTACACCAATGGACAGATCATCCAGAAAGAAAATTAATAAGGAAACACAAGCTTTAAATTACAAAATAGACCAGATGATTTAATTGACACTTATAGGACATTCCATCTGAAAACAGCAGATTACACTTTCTTCTCAGGTGCACAGAGAAAATTATCCAGGACTGATCACATCTTGGGTCATTAATCAAGCCTTGGTAAATTTAAGAAAATTGAAATTGTATCAAGCATCTTTTCCGACCACAACTCAATGAGGTTAGAAATCAATCACAGGGGAAAAAAACGTAAAAACCACAAACACATAGAGGCTAAACAATATGTTACTAAATAACCAAGAGATCACTGAAGAAATCAAAGAAGAAATACCTAGAGACAAAGGACAATGAAAACACAATGATCCAATACCTATGGGATGTAGCAAAAGCAGTTCTAAGAGGGAAGTTGATAGCAAAAAAATCCTACCTCAAGAAACAAACAAACAAAAATCTTAAACAATCTAAGCTTACACCTAAAGGAACTAGAGAAAGAAGAACAAACAAAACCCAAAGTTAATAGAAAGAAAGAAATCATAAAGATCACAGCAGAAACAAATGAAATAGAAACAAAGAAAACAATAGCAAAGACCAATATAACTAAAAGCTGGTTATTTCAGAAGGTAGACAAAATTGATAAACCTTTAGCCAGACTCATCAAGAAAAACAAGGAGAGGACTCAAATCAATAAAATTAGAAATGAATAAGTAGGAGTTACAACAGACATCATAGAAATACAAAGCATCATAAGAGACTACTACAAGCAAGTCTACTCCAATAAAATGGGCAACCTGGAAGAAATGTAAAATTTCTTAGAAAGATGTAACCTTCCGAGACTGAACCAGGAAGAAATAGAAATTATGAACAGACCAATCACAAGTAATGAAACTGAAACTGTGATTAAAACTCTTCCAACAAACAAAAGTCCAGAACCAGATGGCTTCACAGGTGAATTCTATCAAACATTTAGAGAGGAGCTAACACCCATCCTTCTCAAAGTCTTCCAAAAAATTTCAGAGGAAGGAACACTCCCAAACTGATTCTACGAGGCCACCATCCACCTAATACGAAAACCAGACAGAGATACAGCAAAAAAAGAAAATTACTACTGATGAATATAGATGCAAAAATCCTCAACAAAACACTAGCAAACAGAATCCAACAACACTTCAAGAGGCATACATCAATTTTAATTGGGATTTATCCCAGGGATGCAAGGATTCTTCGGTATATGCTAATTAATCAATGTGATACACCATAATAACCAATTGAAGTATAAAAACCATATGATAATCTCAATAGATGCAGAAAAAGCTTTTGAAAAATTCAACACCAATTTATGATAAAAGCTCTCCAGAAAGTGGGCATAAAGGAAACCTACCTCAACATAATAAAGGCCATATATGACAAACCCACAGCAAGTATCATTCTCAATGGTGAAAAACTGAAGGTGTTTCCACTAAGATCAGGAACAAGACAATGATATCCACTCTTGCCACTATTATTCAACATAGTTTTGGAAGTCTTAGCCACAGCAGTTAGAGAAAAAAGATAAATAAAAGGAATCCAAATTGGAAAAGAAGAAGTAAAACTGTCACTGCAGATGACATGACACTGTACATAGAGAATCCTAAAGATGCCACCAGAAAACTACTAGAGCTAATCAGTGAATTTGGTAAAGTTGCAGGATACAAAATTAATACACAGAAATATCTTGCATTCCTATACACTAACAACAAAAGGTCAGAAAGAGAAATTAAGGAAACAATCCCATTAACCATTGCAACAAAAAGAGTAAAATACCTAGGAATAAACCTACCTAAAGAGGTAAAAGACCTGTACTCAGAAAACTATATGATATTGATGAAAGAAATCAAAGATGACACAAACAGATGGAGAGAAATACCATGTTCTTGGATTGGAAGAATCAATATTGATAAATGACTATACTACCCAAAGAAATCTCCAGATTCAATGCAATCCCTATCAAATTACCAATGGCATTTTTTACAGAACTAGAACACAAAATCTTGCAATGTATATGGAGAAACAAAAGACCATGAATAGCCAAAGCAATCTTTAGGGAAAAAAAAAAAAAACGGAGCTGGAGGAATCAGGCTCCCTGACTTCAGACTATACTACAAACCTACAGTAATCAAGACAATATGGTACTGGCACAAACATAGAAATATAGATCAATGGAACAAGATAGAAAGCCCAGAGATAAACCCACAAACCTATGGTCAATTAATCTATGACAAAGGAGGCAAGTATATACAATGGAGAAAAGACAGTGTCTTCACTAAGTGGTGCTGGGGAAATGGACAGCTACATGGAAAATAATTAAGTTAGAACACCCCCTAACACCATACACAAAAATAAACTCAAAATGAATTAAAGACCTAAATATAAGACCAGACACTTTAAAACTCATAGAGGAAAACACAGGAAGAACACTCTTGGACATAAATCACAGCAAGATCTTTTTTGACCCACCTTCTGGAGTAATGGAAATAAAAACATATATAAACAAATGGGACCTAATGAAACTTAAAAGCTTTTGCACAGCAAAGGAAACTATAAACAAGGCAAAAAGATAACCTTCAGAATGGGAGATAATATTTGCAAACGAATCAACAGACAAATGATTAATCTCCATAATATATAAGCAGCTCATGCAGCTCAATATTAAAGAAACATACACCCCAATCAAAAAATGGATATAAGATCTAAATAGACATTTGTCCAAAGAAAACATACAGATGGCCAAGAGGCACATGAAAAGCTGCTCAACATCACTAATTATTAGAGAAATGCAAATCAAAAGTACAATGAGGTATCACCTCACACCATTTAGAATGGGCATCATCAGAAAATCTATAAACAACGAATGCTGGAGAGGGTGTGAAGAAAAGGGAACCCTGTTGCATTGTTGGTGGGAAAGTAAATTGATACAGCCCCTATGGAGAACAGTATGGAGGTTCCTTATAAAACTAAATATAGAATTACCATATGACCCAGCAATTCCACTACTGGGCATATACCCCAAGAAAACCATAATTCAAAAAGACACATGCACCCCAATGTTCATTGCAGCACTATTTACAATAGACAGGTCATGGAAGCAACCTAAATGCCCATTGACAGACGAAGGTATAAAGAAGTTTTGGTAAATATATACAATGGAATATTACTTAGCCACAAATAGGAACGAAATTGGGTCATTTGTAGAAACGTGGATGGAGCTAGAGTCATACAGAGTGAAGTAATTCAGAAAGAGAAAAAAATATCGTACATTAACGCATATATATGGAATCTAGAAAAATGGTACAGATTAACCGCATTGCAAGGCAGAAATAGAGACACAGATGTAGAGAACAAACGTATGGAAACCAAGGGGGGAATGTAGAGGGATTAATTGGGAGATTGGGATTGACATACATATACTAACATGTATGAAATAGCTAATAAGAACCTGCTGTATAAAAAAAAATTTAAACTGTGCATTTCGACAAAAAAAAAAAGAAACATGCATATGATCCATCAATATCACTTCAGGAATGTATCTTAAGGAGATGATTAGACAAGTTTTGAAATCTGTATGTAAAAGGATGTTCATTACAATGTTTTTTTATGATAGTAAAAAAAATAGAAAAAACCTAAATGACCAACAATTGAGAAATGCATAAATGGGTTATGGCACAGCTATTTAATGGAATATTATATTGTATGTAGCCACTTAAAAAAAAACTAATAGGAATTTCACGTTTCTGAGGCTCAGTTTCTTCATTGCAATAGTGAATAATAGTCATCCTACCTCACAGGTTTACTGTAAGAATTAAGGAAGACTGAATACATAAAATCCCCAGCCCGGGCATGGGACATAGGAATTACATAACATAATTTTTTTTTCCTTTCCCTTAGATGACATGAAGTCAACCACTGCAGCATATTCTTACTTTCATTTTTCCTATTCTCACTGGGAATGAAAGAAAACCAGATGTGGGTTTTCCCATCATCTGTCCTTCTTCATCCCCTTAATCAGTGTTATGTTAACAACTGTCATGTCACTTAACAAGAAGCTAATTATTTTCATACCACACTTGTGATTTTAAAGGCTCTTTTTTCCTTCAATTATACATTTTCCCAATTACGTATTCAATGATGAACTGAGTGGAATCCAGAATTGCTGGCCTATCCAAAGAACTCACTTTGCTTGAATGCCAGTTACTCACATAATGCCATGTCAACCTGACTGATGATACCAGGCAATGGAAAGCACATCCACTAGTCTGCTCTTTCTTCTCATAACTTGCTACTTTCATAGCCTCATCCAAAATGCTTGTCAAAGTATTCCATATGATAACCACTGTGCAGTGTGCTCTTAGTCCTAAAAGGGCCAGATGCTTGGTCAAGAATCTACATTTAGTTCTGGTAGGCTGTCTTGGTCACATGTTACATACATATTGGAGCTCACAAGATAGGCCTACACCTAGTTGTAAAGAGTAAACTTGACCATTATTCATACCCCTTCATGAGACACTGGGGAATCAGAGAGATCCATGGGCATCTGACATTATCTGGTACAATGCTGCCCTGTCCAATACAGTAGCCACTAGCCACATGTGGCTCACTGAGCATTTGAAATGCGACTAGCATGACGGAGAAACTGAGTTGTGAATTTTATTTTCTTTATATAGCTTGTGGCTACCATATTGGACAGCATAGATCTAGACAGTATAGTTTAATGGAAAGAGTGTGGGATTTGAAGCTAAATAGATTCTCAGGTTTAAATCTTGTCAACTGTTCATTACTAACTCTATAGCTATAACTTTGATCATGTTATTTATCTTGTTCAAACCTCAGTTGCGTGATTTGTAAAATGCGGATAATACCAGAACCTCACAGGGTTGCTGTGATTAGAGAATGAATGTAAAACACCTAGCCCGGGGCTTATCACATGGTAAGTCACCTTTAAATAATAGCTATTTATCAAGCTCCCCATTTTCCATATGGAGAAACTGAAGCTCCAAAAGAAGTGTCTTGTCCACAGTTACAGAGCTACTTGGAAGCACAGTCAGGAGCCAAATCCAGATTGTCTCACTTTTTTTGATAATGACTTTTCCTATAGAGACAAATCCTCCTCACCCCTGAAGAGTGAAGGGTGGTATCCCAAACAACTACTCAACTGCTTAAAAAAGATCTTATACATGTAGAGAAAATGTACCTTTGTGAAGCCTATTTGTTCCTTCCGGAAATTTTCCAGGGGTTTGATCAGCAAATCACTAGCATTGTGTACCTAGAGAAAAAGAAAGAACATGCAAAATAACTTGGAGATTAGTAAGGTTCAGATTCAACATTCATTGTTACTAGGGTATTTCCTTGTAATACACCAACCTGCAAAATGTTCACTAGTTTGCTGGTTTGTTGGGTTTTGTTACTGTTGTTCTCATATTGGTCTTTTAAAATCAAATGCTTTGACGATTACCTTAAGAGAATACCATGGGAGACAGCACAGGGGAGCATTTTTCTCAAGGACAAGAGCCCTTCCTGTGGGGGAGAAGATGAGAGTGTGGGTTCTCCTGTCATAGAGACCAGGGTTCAAATTCCAGCTGTGCCACTTAAAGTAATTTGCCACTCCAAATCTTTGTCAAATAGGATCATCACAGCACCTATCTTGTAGACAAAGTACCTAGCACAGAGTAATCACTCATTGTGGAAACTGGGAAGAAGGCACAGAAACCACCCGATTTCTTGAATTCTAAGATTCATATTTTAACATTTCTGAAATCACCATGCATCATCGTTTGTCAGTGTTTTCCCTTCTTAGCAGCACATAAAATAATGACTCATCTAACAATCAATGACATCTTGGATTTAATGAGGGAATTACTCCCTAACCCTGGAGTAGTTGAGTAACTGACCTAGCTTTAGGCAAACTGGTTTATGAAGAAATGTTAAAGTGAACATTTCGCTTAAATTAACAAGGGTTTCAAAAAATCTTCTGGGTCCTTGCTACTCAAAATATGGCCCACTAACCAGCAGCAGCAGCATCACCTGGGATCTTGTTAGAAATGCAGAATCTCAGCCTCCACCCCAGACCTATTAAATAAGAATCCTTATTTTAACAAGGGCCCTAGGTAATTTGTGTGTACACTCAAGTTTTAAAAGCACTGTTCTAGCTTTTTGTTTAATTTGTTTTAAGTTGGAGTTATTGGTATAATTAGACATTTGGATTCATTTCCTTAACTACTCACCAAAACTTTATTCTTTCATTAAAAATAGAATGGCAAATTGGGATTAAGTTGATGCTTTCAAATCTTTCAATATTTATGATGTATCTGGGAATTAATATAACTGTGCATGGAAATCAAAATCTGTGAAAATCAGAGATAATGTTAATACCAAAGTTGGAGAGGTGTGGAATCAAGTTTTAATTTGAAAAAATAAACTTTTTCTCCTAAAAAAAATAAAATTCTGTGAGAGGAAATGAAAGAAGGAACATTAGGGGCATTTCTCTGTAACTTTACTGGTAGTCTGATCTGAGTTTTTAATCGACAAATATCCAGGGTCATGCCCAGAAACAGACACAGGAAGCCTGAAGTATATGTGGAAAAGAGAAGAGAAAGGGAATGGAAAATACATGAAAAGGCCAATTGCACCAAGTGCAAATCATTTCATGGGAGGCAAATGAGTTAGCAGGAATAGCATCAGGAAAACTCCCAGTATAAATTGTTTCCAGCCCTGCTCTGGTGTGTCATAAAACCAGAACATTTCCCTCAGAACTAGGAGTGTATTACAGCATCACAGAGAATACTGGACCAGGCCTTCTCACAACCTAACTGTAAGTTCAGAACCTGACAGGAACAGCCCGTCCAGGTACTAAAAATATTGGCATTAATATGGTGTTATAAATATAAAAACATCAGATCCAAATTGAATCCCTTGCACAGTGGGCAGGTAGAGACATACAAAGCTTTGTCTTCACGTAAACCTCTTGGGAGATTTCATGTATCCAACGCAACAAGTGGGGTTTGTTTCTTCAGAGGTGCAAATTAGCTGTACTTTAATTTTGATCCATTACAAGACAAGAAAATGAGGGACTGGCTTCGTTATCAGATGAGACAAAGTGTCAGCAAGACAAGATGTCTTTATAACAAAAGTAGAATAGAGAGTAGAAAGCCGGTTTTAACCAGTTCTGTATTCTCCAGAGTAAGAAGCAATTTTTAAACTACCAACAAAAAGCAACACGAACTGAGGCATTAATACATATTGTATCCAAGTCCTACAGGCACTTTGGACCTCTTATTTTGTATCCAGGTATGATTCAACGTTCAACTAAATGGGCAAACTTTCATCCAATCAAAGATCCATGATATCAAAAATAGACACCTGTGACTATCCTTGATTGAAAACAATAATTCTCTTACTAAAAGTACCAGCCTGTCTCCTTTGCCCAATACACTCTACATTTCTATGGATTGTGAATTATGTGCTATCAACTTTGTGTACCCACCTGGAAATAAACTAAGTTATTGGTGTCATAGATTACATACAGGGAATAATTTTTCTTCTTTACTATTGTGGAAGTTTTAAAACATGGCCACAAGTTCTATGATACTCCTCACATTGAGAAGGAAGGTCTCCATCCCCTCTACCTTGAATATGAGTGGGTTTGTTACTGCTTTGAACAAACACAGTAGAGCAGAAGGGATACTACATGACATCCCAGGCTAGGTCATAAAAGGCCAGTAACTTCCACCTGGTTCCCTTGGAACACTCCCCATGAGCCCTGAGCCACAATATAAAAAGTTGGACTACCCTGGGACTACCAAGCTAGAGAGACCAAATGTAGACATTCTTGTCAAAAGACCCACTGAGCCCAGCCTTCCAGTCATCTCACTAAGGTGCCAGATATGTGAGTGAAGCTATTTTGGACCCTCCATATCACCCCACCTCCAAGGTGAATACCACCACATACAGCAGAAGAATCTGTGAGCTGACCCCTGCATGAATTCCTGACCCACAAAATCATGAGATAAAATGAAATAGTTTAAGTCACCACATTTTGGAATAGGGTGTTACGTAGCAATAGATAATTAGAAAAACTATTTCCAGTTTCACTAAGATAACACAAAAGTAGCCAATTGGGAAACATTGAGGAAGTTTGTCTTTGAATAAGAAGTGAACATGCCACTTCTAAAGAGAGTAATATGTGTCAAGCCTCTGTATGGATATTCAGCTGAGCCCTTGCATATGCAGACACCCCAAGAATGGTACAGGTGCCAGTTCTTCATGTTCCACGGGGGATTTTCTTGCATAAGTAAGTGTGCCATTAACTTCTCACAGAGTTCATAAGGCTACTATTTTTACGTTTGGCCCTGTCCCAGTCTAGAAAAGTAGTACATGGTTCACTTAAATTGGAGTCGACAGTTTTCCTTAATCACATTGGCAATACTGCTCCCTGTCTCCTACAACACAAATAGATTCTCTGAACATTTTCCTCTCTTTAACATTCATTGGTTATTATACTAATTTCTGCCAGAACATAGAGCTAGAAATGTAGGAAAATGTTGCACTGAGGATTGGTTCTTTTTTCTTTCCCATTCAGCTTTACCTTTAAACTCCTTAGAAATCTAACAATTACTCAGAAAAGCCCTTTTAAGTAAACTTGGCCTTTATTCCCTTTCTGATCACTGCATTCATTTTGTGAGCTCTCTAGGAAAAAAGCTCCTGCCTACTATATCACCGTAGAAGCCCCAGCATAAGTGACATTCTAAACACATTAGTGAGTTTATCTAAAATCTAGTTCTGATTGAATAAAACCAAACTAGATAGGCCACTTACTAAAATAGAGATGGCATTCAATCTAGTAGTGAAGAATTGCTCAGGAATCTTTGATGGTTAACCAATTACCAAAAGAAGGCATTGAGCGTACACTGTTTTAGGTCATTCTTGGAAGTCCTCAAAGAAAGACCTTACTGCTGCCAACAGAGTCCCCTTCAGAGTTAGAAAGGCATCTAGGCAAGCCTCCTATCGTTAATCATACAGAAAGTCTGTTATCCAGACTTTTAAAGGCCACTTTCAGAGGTACTACAATCTCCCTCACTGTATTTTTTAAGAAATAAAAGCGGGGATGCTCCTCTTCATTTATTCCCTCCATAGTTTCTTCAACAATTTAAAATTCATTTACGAGAATGACTAGACATCTGCAGTAGTCACATGCTAGGGCTATGAAATTCCTTCATGTTCTACTAAAGCTTCTTTGGGCCTCTTTTTATAGAAATGATAAAAAGCTGTTTAACATCTACCATATTGAGGTACAGGAGTCCTTCTACCACAGTTCCAGGAAATGAGAGAGGTGCAGTCAAGCAACGATTCCTGGCATGTTGTAAAAGGCTTTCATTGAGCCTAACCTACACAGCATTCCTGTAATTAAATGGGAAATGGGGAGCCAATACTCAAGACATGACTGAAGAACTGAGGGAACAAAGGGGCAGAACATAATTAAAGACAGAAGAAAATGAGTCAGTCCTGTGGAAAACAGCCAGCAATTATGGTGAGAAAAACATCTCAAAAGGTGAATCCTTCTTCAATACTTTAGAGCTTTGTAATCAGGTAAATAAAAGAGATCAAGAAACAACTAAGGCTGAAGAGTTGTACAGCTGACATTTCTAGTGGTATCTGAATGAAATAGGGGTGAATGCCTTTGAGATCAACATTGGTAGCAGTCCACAAACTCTTATGACAGAAGAAAATATTTAGTAGAGTGTGGATTAGCTAGTGGGGCATCTAACAGGCTCTGGGAAAACTACCCATATTGGCCTCTCTTACTTATCATTATAAGCAAATCTCTTAAAAGAAGAAAATTCCCAAGTCAAATTTCCACAAGCCAAATGTTGGGGGCAACAAAAGATAACTAGAAACATTTATATAATCAGTGCTTTTTGCTATTATAAAACACTACCATATTCATTTTATCATTTGGAGTACTTACAACAAACTTGGAAGGTGGGAATTTTTTCTCATTCTACATAGAAAGAAAGAGAGACTAGAAGAAATAAAGTGATTAGTGTGAAGTCACAAATAAGTTAGTGGCACAGCCACTATTAGCACCTAAAGATCTAATTTCCCAGATTTAAGGGCCCTGCCTTCAATCCTAACTCTCTAGGAGCTGAGATGAAACGGTAGCAGTATTCTGAGAAGCCAGTACCACCCTGTTGAAAAGGAAGAGTGATTACAGATTAAAGAACTCTTGCTACTGGAATAAATGGGTTTAACAAAATTGAGCTGCCAATACAAAGTCATCCAATGAGAGAAAGGGAAGATAGACCATTTTCTTGTCCTTAACATTGTTTCACTTGACCCACATGCTCCTAATAAAAATAAATATTGACCAACATAGGTACTTCCACATTTAAGTCTCAGCTAGCTCTGGTGTGTGGCCAAGGACCTTCATTTTTAACAATTTCCCAGGGGACACTTGTGGTACAAGTCTAGGGACCACACAAAAAGATTATTTATTCAACTGTTAAAATAGAGTTCACAAAAAAATATAAATACTTAGGAATAAATCTAACAAAATATGTATAAGATCATTATGAGGAAGCTATAAAACTCTGATGAGAAAAATCAAAGAATGTCTAAATAAATGGAGAGATAACCCATGTTCATGAATAGTAAGACTTAATATTTTTAAGATGTCAGTTTGTCCCATCTATAGATTCAATGCAATTCCAATCAAAATTCCAGCAATTTGTTTTGTGGATATTGATAGACAGGTTCTGAAGTTCATACCCTACTTCAAGACTTACTACAAAGTTACAGTAATCAAATAGTGTGGTATTGGTCCATAACATTTTTCACAGAACTAGAACAAATAATCCTAAAATTTATATGGACCCACAAAAGACCCAGAATTGCTGAAGCAATCCTGAGGAAAAAGAACAAAGCTGGAGGTATAAACTATCCAGACTTCAGACAACATTACAAACCTACAGTAATCAAATCAGCATGGTACTGGCACAAAAGCAGATATATAGATCAATGGAAAAGAACAGAGAGCCCAGAAATAAATCCACAGACATATGGTCAATTAATCTATGACAAAGGATGCAAGAATATACAATGGAGAAAATACATTCTCTTCAACAAGTGGTATTGGGAAAGCTGGACAACTATGTAAATCAATTAAATTAGAGCACTCCCTCACACCATATACAAAAATAAACACAAAGTGGTTTAAAGACCTAAATATAAGACATGGCAACATAAAATTTCCAGATGAGAACATAGGCAAAACATTCTCGGACATGAATCATAGTGATATTTTCTTAGATCAATCTCCCAAAGCAAAAGAAATAAAATCAAAAATAAACAAATGGGATTTAATGAAACTTAAAAGTGTTTGCACAGCAAAGGAAACCATTGGCAAAATGAAAAGACAACCTACAGAATAGGAGAAAATATTTGCAAACAATGTGACTGACAAGGAGTTAACATCCAAAACATACAAACAGCTCATACAACTTGATACCAAAAAAAAATTAAAAACTGAACAAAAGACCTAAATAGACATTTCTCCAAAGACATACAGATGGCCAACAGTCACAAGAAGAGATGCTCAACATCACAAATTATTAGAGAAATGCAAATCAAAACCACAATGGGGTATCACCTCACACTGGTCAGAATGGCCATCATTAAAAAGTCTACAAATAATAAATGCTGGAGAGGATGTGGAGAAAAGGGAACCCTCACACACCGTTGGTGGGAATGTAAATTGGTGTAGTCACCATGGAAAACAGTATGGAGGCTCCTTAAAAACCTAAAAATAGAGCTACCATATGATCCAGCAATCACACTCCTGCACATATATCCAGAAAAAAATTAAAACTTTAATTTGAAAAGATACATGTACCCCAAGGTTCAGAGCAGCACTATTTACAATAGCCAAGACATGGAAACAACCCAAGTGCCCATCAACAGATGACTGGCTTAAGAAGATGTGATATATATATATACACACACACACATATATCAATATATATACACACACACATATATATTTATATATAAACATACACATAATGGAATATTACTCAGCCATAAAAAAAGAATGGAATATTGCCATTAGCAGCAACAGGGATGGACCTACAGATTATCATACTAAGTGAAGTAAGTCAGACAGAGAAAGACAAATATCTTATGATATCACTTACATGTGGAAGCTAAAAAATGAGACAAATGAATCTATATACAAAACAGAAACAGACTCACAGACATAGAAAATAAACTTACAGTTACCAAAGGGGAATGGGAGGGGAGGAGGGATAAATTAGGAATATAGGATTAACAGATACAAGCTACTATATATAAAATAGATAAGCAAAAAGGATTTACTGTATAGCACAGGGAGCTATATTCAACATCTTGTAATACCTGGTAATGGAAAATAATTTGAATATATATATATATATATATATATATATATATATATATACATATATATATATATGAATCACTTTACTGTTACACCTGAAACTAACACAATATTTAAATCAACTATACTTCAATAATTTTTTAAATTTTGTAAAAAATAATTCTGTGATATTGCTGAACAAATAGACAAACAGATCAATGGAACAGAATAGAGAGCCCAGATATAGATACACACAAATATAGTCCATTGGTCTTTGCCAAAGAAGCAAAGGTAATTCAATGGAAAAAGGACAGTCTTTTCAGAAATGGTGATGAAACAACCAGATATCCCCATGAAAAGAAAAGAAAAAATAAATAAAGAATCTAGAGACAATCCTTACACTTTCTCAAGAATTAGCTCAAAAGGGGTCATAGACCTAAAGGTATAACATAGAATTATAAAACTCCTAGAAGATAACATATGAGAAAATCTAAATGACCTTTGGTTTGGTGCTGAATTTTTAGATACAACCCCTAAAGCATGATCTATGAAAGAACTTATAAGCTGGACTTCATTAAAATTTAAAACTTCTGCTCCACAAAAGACATTGTTAAGAAAATGAAAAGATAAGCCACAGACTGGAAATTTTTTTGCAATGCACATTTCTGATAGAGGACTGGCATACAAAATATACAAAGAAATCTTAAAACTGAACAATAAGAAAACAAACAAACCAATTAAAAAATAGGCAAAAGACCTGAACAGACACCTCACCAAAGATGATCTACAGGTGGCAAATAAGCATATGGAAAGATGTTCCAAATCAGATGTCATCAGGTAAACACAAATTACAACAGCAAAGATATACCATTACACACACATATTAAAATGGGTAAAATCCAAAACACAGCCAACATCAAATGCTGGTGAGCATGTGGAGCAACAATAACTCTCATTCAAGGCTGGTGAGAATGCAAAATGGTAGTCACTTTGGAAGACAGTTTGGCATTTTCTTACAAATCTAGACATATCACACAATCTAGCAATTGGACTCCTTGGAAATTAATCAAAAGAGTTGAAAATTTACATCCACACAAAAATCTACACACAAATGTGTATGGTAGGTTTTTCATAATTGCCAAAACTTGGGAGTAACCAAGATATCCTTCAATGGGTGTAGGGATGAACAAACCATGGCACATCCATATGATGGAATATACATTATAATATATGCACATATGTTATTCAATGACAAAAAGAAATGAGCTATCAAGCCATGAAAAGATATAGAGGAACTTTAAATGCATATTACTAAGTCAAAGGAGCCAATCTGAAAAGGCTATATACTGTATGACTCCAACTGTATGATATTCTAGAAAAGGCAAAACACAGTAAAAAGATCAGTGTTTGCCAGGGGTTTGGATATCAGAGAAGGAAGGGGGAATCACAGGGGATTTTTAGGGCAATGAAAACATTCTTTATGATGAAACTTTGATGGTGAATATATGTCATTAAGTATTTGTCAAAACCCATAAAATATTCAATAAAGAGTGAACCCTAATGTAACTATGGACTTAATAATATTGTGTTGATGTTGGTTCATTAACTGAAACAAATGTACCACACATGCAAGATAATAATAGAGGAAACTGTATGGGGAGGGGTGGGGGGAAGAAAGGGAGTACAGTTTACCCTTGAACAGTGCAAGGGTCAAGGGCACTGACCCCCCACCCACACTGTGCAGTCAAAAGTCTGCATATAACTTTACAGTCAGTCTTCCAGTATCTGAGGTTCCACAACAATAGATTCAACTGAACTCGGATCATGTAGTACTGTAGTATTCATTGAAAAGCACCCACATATAAGTGAACACACACAGATCAAACCTGTGTCGTTCAAAGGGCAACTGTATATGAAATCTCTCTGCACATTCCACTCAACTTTTCTGTAAAACGAAAACTGCTCTAAATATTAAAGTCTATTAATATTAATAAATTAGACTTTAAATGTAAGGAAAAAAATTTTTCACATAGATTTAAATAAAACAATCATATGTCAAATATAAATAAAGCCTACATTATTACTTCTAAAAGCACATAAACACATAAATAAATAGATAATTTGCTTAAGAACACTAAAGACCACAATTTTTGTCAACATGTTCAACAGTCGAATTTCATGTCCTCTGAAATCTTATCTCACTGAAATGAATAGACTAATTTCCCTCTACCTAATGCTAAACTCTCAGGATGGGAACTTGAGATAGAATAACCAGATCGATTCCCTGTCTTTATAGTACCCAGGTACTGAGGAGACAGAAACTGAAACAACATAGTGTCACTCCAACCAATGAGGACAAGAAAACTTCCCAAGATCAGAGATGATCTTGGTTCTAGGCCCAGTGTTAATGACCTACCATCATCATCCTCTCGTTTTCTACTTCGTTGAGCAATTCGGCAAATTCCTTGAAGGATTCGGCTGAAATGACACAATAAAAGATAAACCAAATTAATCATGATACTTGATAGGCAAGTGGGCAGAAATCTATGGGACAAGAGGTAGAGACTAGTGCCCTAAGATGATATGGCCACTAGAAGAAGGCGTCAAATCTAAGGACAACAGAAGAAGGAGTTCAGTACCTGCTGAATATTTATTTCCTTTTTCTTCTTTTGTTTTTGTTTTTGTTTTGCTAATGCTCCTACCCCAATTTTTTTCCCTCCAGTTGTACTGAGATATAATCAACATATAACACTGTATAAGTTTAAGATGACTTTGGCAAACGCTAAAAAAAAAACCCAATAAATTAGCATAAGATTAAAAAAATGTTAAACATAGAGTTACCACATGATTCAGCAATTCCATGCCTAGGTATATTGCTAAAAGAACTGAAAACATATCCACACAAACAATTATATACAAATGTTGTTGACTGCGTTATTTGTAATAGCCAGTAAATGGAAAAAATGAAAGTGTTCTTCAATTGCTGAATGGTTAAACAGTTGTGATACAGCTATACAATGGAACAATGTGAGGCAATGAAAAGAAACAAAGGATTGATACTCAATACAACATAGAATAACTTTGAAAACTTTATGCTCAGTGAAAGTAGCCAGTCACAAAAAGCCACATATTGTATGATTTTGTTTAAATGAAATGTCTAGACTAGGCAAATCTAGAGAGACAAGAAGTAAATCAGTGGTTCAATGAATGTAGGGGAAAGATGGGAATGGGGATTGATGCTAATGCGTTTGTGGTTTCTTTTGGGGGTGTGAAAATGATCTGGAATTGTATTGCAGCAATGCTTACACAACTCTGTGAATATACTAAAAGCCACTGAGTTGCACACTTTTAAATGGTGCATTTTAAGTGAAAATAATATCTCAATTTATAAAATAATGTAATCATTTAGCCAAAGCTCACTGAGAGGCATCCTTAGTATTGTTGAATTTTCATTGTTTTTTCCTCATGAATAATGAAGCCTGATTCATTTTTAAAGCCTAGATTCCAGTAGTAGCAGCTCCTCCCATCTCTGTTTGATCATCTATTCAGATGCTATTTAGTAACCTATTCTTTGGTTACCTCTACCTGGAGGTGTGGGCAGTGTGAGAGTGGCAAGACCTTAGCTCTGGCAGCAAGATGGATCTGAATTTGAAACCTAGTTCTGCCATTTATTTTCTGTGTGACCTTGAACACGTTGCTTAGCCTCTTCTAAACCTTAGTTTTCTCCTATTCAAATTAGGGATAATTACATGTTCCTAACAAATTTATTGTGAGGATTAAACCCTGAGTCAAGGGCTTGACACAATTACATTTCACGGAGTCAAACTTTTCCTTTAAATGTTCCAGTATTATATGCACTTGTGACATTTCCTTTAGAGGCAAACTGATATTCCCCGGAAAAGTGCCAGAATAACAAAAGTATATCTCTGACTCCTTTTGTAGCCATAAAGTATTTGGAGACAGGAGATCAGTGAATATTTTCATCTTTTCCTATTTACTCTTTCTGATTGGGTATTTTTCTTCTTTATGCTGAGTTTGAGCTTTTAATTTGCCATGTTTGCAACAGTGACTTTCCTGAGTGTGTGCAGCAACTTAATCCTCAGAAGTAAGAAATGCCATTGTCTGATGACCTGCATTGATCGTGAACTTAGCTTCCTTGGTACTAGGAATGCTGGATTAGTTGTCTAGCTCTCTTAAGAAGAAAAACCTATTTTTGATTTACAATATTAATATGAATTCATTTGTTTTTCTAGGCTTTCAATATCTTCTCTTTAATTCATATACCATTTGAGAATATAGTTCCTATTTGAGGTAAAATGTTAGGGACTTCAAAATAGTAGTTATTAGAGTTTGAAGGAATACAAAAGAATATTTAGCTTATCTGTATATGTATAAAGTGAAGTCCAAGGAGGAAGAGGTGACTTGTCCACTCACCTTTCCAATAAGTGGCAGAACTGACACTAGAAAAGCAGAAATTTGCGATGGGGGAGAAGCGGTAATGTTTATTATCTACTATGTGTTGGCGCTCTACATTTACCTTCTTAAAGATTTAGTCCTTACAACAACACTCTCAGGTTTATCATCACGCCTACCTGACAAGTTAGGCAACTGAAGCTCAAAGAGGTCAAGTCACTCATCAAATATCGCATAGCAGGAAGATGACAGAATAAGGCTAAAAATCCGGGTCTTTCTCTCTCTAAAAGTCATACTCCTTATATTTCTCTATCTTTTTCCCTAAACGAGAATTCTCCTCATCCCTTAGCCCGTCTATTGTTCTTTCTAACATACCACATGCCTTTCGTATCTACAGTCCCACAAAAGCTCTTCAGGAACCCAAGGAGAAACAAAGCCAGAATGCAGGGAGATGATTCTAGGATTAATATAAAGGAAGAGGTTTTAATGGGTACTGAAAGTGAGAAATGGCCTGCCTCAGGAGAGAGTGTGCCCCTGTCATTTAGCGTGACTAACAGTCCTGGGCAAACAGGTACTGGAGGTTTTTCTGGAATGTGGGTTGTTCAGTTTTATAACTGTGATAGTCTTGGGCACACCTAGACAAGTTGGTTACCACTATTGTCACTAGAGGTGTGTGAGCAGGATGGTTGCTAACGGTGGCTGTTGCATGAAGAGTTGTTTACGACCAGCTGAGTCCCCAATGTTACTATGGACAAATATATTTATATTGTTGTTTTTGTTTCTGGACCTATTGTCCAAATCCTGATAAAACTGGGTCAAGGAACTGGTAGTGAAACATAATAAGAAGAAGACAAAAGTCAATAATTTTTTAAATATTTAAAGTTAAAAAATTTAAAATTTAAAAAAGTAATAACAAGAGACTAGCTGGGGTTTACTGCTCTCTGTACTATAAAAACATAGTTTTGTTGTTGTCATTTTCTTTGTTCAACCATTTTTTTTGTTGTTCAATATAAGAACACACTCTCAGGTAATTAAGCTTTATTTCCTAATTCAACCTCTGGGTGTGCACTTCAACAATTGTATTGTGTCACAACAACTAGGCTTTTTGACACTTAGCAGGTGAATCTGGGTTTAATTGTTATGAGGAGGGATGAAGTCTTGTTATTTAAGTTCCCTAGATTATTCTAACGTATAGCCAGGGTTGAGTATGTCTGCCTTACATTCAAGAAGGAACAAAACTAACATTTTTTAAAAGGCTTTTCTGTGTGCTTGGAGCTGTGCATGTATTATCTTATTTAATCATGAAACAACCCTGTGAAAGAGGCATTATTATTTCTAGGTAAGGAAAGTGGGACTCAGAGAATTTGAGTAACTTGCCAAAGGTCACAGAGCTAGTAAGTCATATGTGTGTTTTATTCAAACACAGTGCTTCTAACATAAGGAAAATGGAACTTAACACTTTATAAAATCTGCTCGAAACTAATTATTTCATTCTATATCCATAACCACTCTGAAGTAACAATTAGTAATATCCTCATTTTATGGGTGAGGAAATTGAGGCATTAAATGGCTAAATTGAGAGTTATTTGTCTAGGTTGGTGAGTAGTGTGGAGTAGGGAATCAAACTCAGTTCTCAGGATTCTTGCACCACTTTTCTTTACAAAGCACATCCATTACTTCTCCCCCAACCTTTGCTTGTCTATGAAATGAGAGAAATCCTAGCTACTCCTAAGGGTGGCTGTAAGGATTAAATGAAATATCAGATATGAAAGAACTCTCAGAAAACTACAGGCCAATATCCCTGATGTATATAGATGCAAAAATTCTCAAAAAATAAAATACTAGTAAGCAGAATTCAGCAGTAAATTAAATGGACAATACACCACGATCAAGTGGGATTCATCTCTGGGATGCCAGGGTAGTTTTACATATGAATATCAATAAAACTGATACATCACATTAATAGAATGAAAGACAAAAATTATGTTCACCTCAATAGGTACAGAAAAAGCATTTGACAAAATACAACATCTGTTTGTCATTAAAAATTCTCAACAAATTAGGTACAGAAGGAACATACCTCAATATAATAAAGGCCATGTATGGCATGCTCACAGCTAACATCATACTCCATGGTGAAAGTCTGAAACTTTTCTTCTAGGATGAGGAAGAAGACAAGGGTGCCCACTCTCACCACTCCTATTAAACACAGTACTAAAATTCCTAGCCAGAGCAATCAGGCAAGGAAAAGAAAATAAATGGCATCAGAATTGGAAAGGAGGAAGATAAACTGTCTTTATTTGCAGATGACATGATTTTATATATAGAAAATCCTAAAGATTCCACCAAAAAACTGTTAGATATAATCAACAAATCCAGTAAAGTTACTGGATAGAAACCAACACACAAAATTCAGAAGAATTTCTATACACTAACAATGAGTTATCTGAAAAATAAATAAAGAAAATGATCCCATTTACACTAATATAAAACAATAAAATAGGTAGGAATAAATTCAACCGAGAAAGTGAAAAATCTCTACACTGCAAACTAAAAGAAACTGCAAAAGAAAAAGAAGACACAAATAAATGGAAGGACATCCTGTGTTCATGGATTGGAAAAATTAATATTGTTAAAATTACAATACTACCTAGAGACATCTATAGACTCAATGTAATCCCTATCAAGATCCCACTGGCATTTTTTTTACAGCAGTAGAAAAATCGGTTCTAAAATTTGTGTGGCACCACAAAAGACTGCAAATAGCCAAAGTAATCCTGAGAAAGAGGAACAAAGCTGAAGACATCACATTTCCTGATTTCAAACTATATTTTAAATCTATAGTAATAAAAACAAAGCGGCATTAAAAACAGACACCTATGGGACAAATTTGAGAGCCCATAAATAAACCCATGCTAATACTAGACAAGAGACCCAAGAATACTCAATGGAGAAAAGACAGTTTCTCCAATAAATGGTGATGGGAAAATTGGATATTCACATGTAAAAGAATGAAACTAGACCTTATCTTACACCACTCACAAAAATTAATCTGTAATGGATTAAAGATCTAAATGTGAGACTGAAGCCACAAATCTCCTAGAAGAAAATATGGGGAAAAACTTCTCAACATTGTTCTTGGCAATGAGTTTTTGGATGT
This sequence comes from Mesoplodon bidens, assembly GCF_964165515.1. Classification (NCBI taxonomy): domain Eukaryota; kingdom Metazoa; phylum Chordata; class Mammalia; order Artiodactyla; family Ziphiidae; genus Mesoplodon; species Mesoplodon bidens. The sequence goes on along the minus strand of NC_138163.1, from coordinate 84,648,689 downwards.
GACACCTAAAACACAAAAAGCAAAATTAAAAAATTCACAAGTGAGACTACATCAAACTAAAAAGCTTCTGCACAACAAAATAAATGACTAATGAAATGAAAAGGCAACCTGTGGAATGGGAGGTAACATCTGCAAATCCTATATCTAATAAGGGAGTAACATCCAGGATATATAAAGAATTCATCAACTCAATAGCAAAAACAAACAAATAATTCAATTAACAACGGATAAAGGAACTGAATAGACATTTTCCCAAAGAAGATATTGAAACAGCCAACAGGTATATGAAAAGATACTTGGAATCACTAATCATTAGGAAAAAGCAAATCAAAACCATGATGAGATATCAACTCATGCTTCTTAAAATGACTAGCATTAAAATGATAAAAGATATAAAGGTTGGAGACAAGATGGCAGAGCGGAAGGACTTGAGCTTATTTCCTCTCATGAAAACACCAAAATCACAACTAACTGCTGAACAACAAGAGAAAAAGACTGGAACTTACCAAAAAAGACCTTCTACATATAAAGACAAAGAAGAAACCATGAGATGGTAGAAGAGGCACACTCACTATACAATCAAATCCCAAACCAACTGGGTGGACAACTGACAAACTGGAAAATAATTATATAGCAGAGTTTCTCCCACAGGAGTGAGAGTTCGGAGCCCCACATCAGTCTCCCCATTATGGGGGTCAAGCATCAGGAAGAGAGCCACCGGAGCATTTATTTGAAGGACAGTAGAGCTGAATCACAGGAACACCACAGGACTGGGCGAAACAGAAACTCCACCCTTGGAAGGCACACACAAGGTCTTGTGTGCACAGGGACCCAGGAAAAAAGCAGTGACTTCATAGGAGCTTGGGCAGACCTACCAGCTGGTCTTGGTGGGTTTCCTCGGGAGCTTGGGGGTGGCTGTGGATCACTGTAGGGGAAAAGGACACTGGTGGTAGAAGTATCAGGGAGTAATCATTGGAGTGAGCTCTCCTGGGGAGGCCAGAATTTTGTCAGCAAGACCTGATCCTACTGAACACGCTGTAGGCTCCAGTGCTGAGACGCATCAGGCCAAAGAACCAGCAGAGTACGAACACAGCCCCACCCATCAGTAGACAGGCTGCTTTAGGTCTTCCTGAGCCCACAGCAACACCTAAACACACGCCATGACATAGCCCTGTTCACCAAAGGGACAAGGCCCAGCTCTACCAACCAGTGGACAGGCACAAGTTCCCCCCACCATTATAGGGGTCCCAGAAGGAGAAGAGAGAGGGAAAAGGCCTGAGAAAATAATTGAAGAGATAATAGCTGAAAATGTCAGTAACATGGGAAAGGGAATAGTCACCCAAGTTCAGGTAGCACAGAGAGTCCCAGGCAGGATAAACCCAAGGAGGAACATACTGAGACACATAGGAATCAAACTGATAAAACTTAATGAAAATGTGAAAATATTAAAAGAAACAAGGGAAAGCCAACAAATAACATACAAGGGATTTCCCCATAAGGTTATGAGCTGATTTTTAGCAGGAAATTTGCAGGCCAGGAGGGATGGAAGGCTCTCATTCAGATTTGACAGAGAAATCAAAAACTTTACAGAGAAGCAAAAGCTAACAGAATTGAGCACCATTAAACCATCTTTAAAACAATTGCTAAAGGAACTTCTCGAGGCAGAAAAGAAAAGGCCAAACTAGAAAGAAGAAAATTGTTAATGGGAAAGCTTACAGGTAAAGGCAAACATACAGTAAAGGTAGTAAATCATCCACACACAAATAAGATATCAAAACCAGCGATCGTGAGGAGAGTACAAATGCAGGACACTGGAAATGAATTTGAAATTAAGAGACCAGCAACATAAAAAAATCCAGTATATATATATAGACTGCAATACCAAAACCTAATGGTAACCACAAAACAAAATTCTATAATAGATATACACACAACAATCCAAACACAACAATAAAGATAGTCATCAAATCACAAGAGAAGAGAAAAAGAGGAAGGAAAGAAAAAAACGTACAAAAACAAATCCAAAACAATTAACAAAATGGCAAAAAGAACATACATAACAGTAATTAACTTAAATGTAAATGGATTAAATGCTCTAACCATAAGACATAGACTGACTGAATGGATACAAAAACAATACCCATATATATGCTGTCTATAAGACACCCATTTAAGATCGAGGGGCACATACTGAAAGTGAGCAGATGGAAAAAGGTATTCCATGCAAAAATAAATCAAAAGAAAGCTGGAGGAGCAATACTCATCTCTGACAAAATAGGCTTTAAAATATAGACTGTTAAAAGAGACAAAGAAGGGCACTACATAATGATCAAGGGATCGATCCAAGAAGAAGAAGATATAAAGATTATAAATATATATGCAGTCAACATAGGAGCACCTCAGTATATAAGGCAAGTGCTAACAGCCATAAAAGGAGAAATAGACAGTAAAACAATAATTGTGTGGGAACTTAACACCCCACTTACACCAATGGACAGATCATCCAGACAAAAAATCAATAAGGAAAGACAGGCCTTAAATAACACATTAAACCACATTAGACCATAATTGATATTTATAGAGCATTCCATCTGAAAGCAGCAGAATGCACATTCTCTACAAGTGCACATGAAACATTCTACAGGATACATCACATGATGGGCCATAAAGCAAGCCTCAGTAAATTTAAGAAAATTGACATCATATCAACCATCTTTTCAGATCACAATGTTATGAGATCAGAAATCAACTACAACAAAAAAACTGTAAAAAACACAAACATATGGAGGCTAAAATATATGTTACTTAACAACCAATGGATCACTGAAGAAATCAAAGAGGAAATCAAAATATACTTAGAAACAAATGACAATGAAAATACAACAATCCAAAACCTATGGGACCAGTAAAAGCAGTCCTAAGAGGGAAGTTTACAGCAATAGTGTCTTACATAAAGAAACAAAACACATCACAAATAAACAAGGTAAATTTACACCTAAAGCAACCAAAGAAGAAAAAAAAATAGCCAAAGTTACTAGAAGGAAAGAAATCATAAACACCAGAGAAGACTAGAGATGAAGAAAATAATAGAAACAATCAATGAAACTAAAAGCTGATTCTTTGAAAAAATAAACAAAATTGATAAACCTTTAGCCAGACTCATCAAGAAAAACAGGGAGAGGACTCAAATCAATAAAAGTAGAATTGAAAAAAAAGTTACAACTGAAACCACATAAATGCAAAGTAACATAAGAGACAACTACAAGCAAATATATGCCATTAAAATGGACAACCAAAAAGAAATGGACAAGTTTTTAGAAAGGTACAACATTCCAAGACTGAACCAAGAAGAAGTAGAAAATGTGAACAGAGCAATCACAAATACTGAAATGTAAATTGTGATTTAAAAACTCCCAACAAACAGAAGTCCAGGAACACATGGCTTCACAGGTGAATTCTATCAAAGATTTAGAGAAGAGTTAATACCTATCCTTCTGAAACTATTCCAAAAAGTTGCAGAGGAATGAACACTCCCAAATTCATTCTATGAGGTCACCATCACCATGATACCAAAACTACACAAATATACCAGATAAACGAAAATGAAAAGCCAATATCACTGATAAATATAGACGCAAAAATCTCCAACATACTACCAGCAAACCAAATCCAACAGTACATTGAAAGGATCATACAACATGATAAATTTGAGTTTATCCCAGGGATAAACAAATTTTTCAAAACCCAAAATTCAATCAGTGTCATACATCACATTAACCAATTAAAGAATAACAACCATATAATATTCTCCATAGATGCAAAAAAATTTTTTGACAAAATTCAACACACATTTATGATAAAAACTCTCCAGAAAGTGGGCATAGAGGGAACTTACCTCAACATAATAAAGGCCATATATGACAAACCTACAGCTAACATCATACTCAATGGTGAAAACCTGAAAGCATTTCCTCTAAGATCAAAAACAAGACAAGGATGTCCACTCTCTCCAATTTTATTCAACATAGTTTTGGAAGTCCTAGGAACAACAATCAGAGAAGAAAAAGAAATAAATGTGATCCAAATTGGAAAAGAAGAATTAAACTCTCACTGTTTGTAGATGACATGATACTATACACAGGAAATCCTAAAGATGCCACCGGAAATCTACTAGAGCTCATAATGAATTCAATAAAGTGGCAGGACACAAAATTAATATACAGAAATCTGTTGAATATCTATACACTAACAACAAAATATCAGAAAGAGAAATTAAGGAAACAATCCCATTTACCATCGCATCAAAAAGAATGAAAGACATAGGAAAAAAACTACCTAAGGAGGCAAAAGACCTGCACTCCACAAACTATAAGACAGTGATGAAAGAAACTGAACATGACACAAACAGATGAAAAGATATACCATGTTCTTGGACTGGAAGAATCTATTTGGTCAAAATGACTATACTACCCAAGGTAATCTACAGGTTCAATGCAATCCCTACCAAATTACCAATGGCATTTTTTGCAGATCTAGAAAAAAAAAAACTTAAAGGTTGTATGGAAACACAAAAGACCCCGAATAGCCAAAGCAATCTTGAGAAACAAAAACCAGGCTGGAGGAACCAGGCTCCCTGACTTCATACTACACTCTACAGCTAAAAGAATCAAAAGAGGATGGTACTGGCACAAAGAAAGACTTCTAGGTCAATGGAACAAGATAGAAAGCCCAGAAATAAAACCACACACCTAGAGGTGATTACTCTATGACAAAGGAGGCAAGAATACAGAATGGAGAAATGACAGTCTCATCAATAAGAGGTGCTGGGAAAACTTGAAAGCCACATGTAAAAGAATGAAATCACAACACTCTAACACCATACAAAAAAATAAACAAATGGGACCTAATTAAACTCAAAAGCTGTTGCACAGAAAAAGAAACAATAAAGAAAATGAAAAGACAACCCACAGAATGGGAGAAAAGTTTTCCAAATTATGTAACTGACAAGGGATTGATGTCCAAAATGTACAAAAAGCTCATGCAGCTCAATATCAAAAAAACAAGCAACCCAATCAAAAAATGGGCAGAAGATCTAAATAAAAATTTCTACAAAGAAGACATATATATGGCCAAAGAGAACATGAAAAGACGTTGAACATCTCTAATTATTAGAGAAATGCAAATCAAAACTGTAATGAGGTATCACCTCACACTGGTCAAAAAGTCTACAAACAATAAATGCTGGAGAAAGTGTGGAGAAAAGGAAACCCTCCTACACTCTTCGTGGTAATGTACAGGCACTATGGAGGACAGTATGGTGGTTCCTTAAAGAAACTAAATATAGAACTATTATACAATCCAGGAATCCCACTCCTGGGCATGTATCTGGAGAAAAACATACTTCAGTAAGGTATATGCACCCTAGTATTCATTGCAGCACTATTTACAATAGCCAAGACATGGAAGCAACCTAAATGTCCATAAACAGAAGAATGGATAAAAAAGATGTGGTACATATATACAATGGAATATTACTCAGCCATAAAAATGAAATAATGCCATTTGCAGCAAAATGGATGGACCTAGGGATTATCATACTAAGTGAAGTAAGTCAGATACAGAAAGACAAATATCCTATGATATCACTTAAATATGGAATCTAAAAGAAAGATACAAATAAACTTATTTACAAAACACAAACAGAGTCACAGACGTAGAATACAAACTTATGCTTACCATAGGGGAAAGGTGGGGGGAGGGATAAATTATGAGGTTGGGATTAACATATACACACTACTCTATATGAAATAGGTAATCAACAAGGACCTACTGTATAGCACAGGGAACTCTACCCAATACTATATAATAACCTATACGGGAAAAGAATTTGAAAAAGAATAGATACATGTATATGTAAAACTGACACACTTTGCTGTACACCTGCAACTAACACAACATTGTAAATCAATTATAATCCAATATAAAATAAAATTTCTTTAAATAAATATTTTTTAAAAAAGATTCTCTCTTTGTTGCTGTCTGTTGACATTTTGGTTGTGGTGGCTTTAAGCATGTATCTCTTAGAGTTTGTCTACCTTTGAGTTTGGTGAACTTGTTGGATGAGAATATTAATGTTTTAGAACAATATTTTGCAAGCTTTTGGTCATTGCTTCTTCAAATAATCATTGGTGCCCTTGCACACTCTCTGCTTCTTCTGGTACTCCAATTATATATGTGCTGTTATGTTTAATGGTATTCCATAACCTCTGAAATTCTGTTCATTTTCTTAATTATTTTTTTTCTTTACCTCAGAATGAATATTCTCAATTCATCTGTGTTTAAGTGCACCAATTCTCTTTTCTACCTGTACCTTGTAGTGAATTTTTCATTTCAGTTACTGTACTTTTCAACCACATAATATTTCAGCGGTGGTTCTTCTTTACTAATTAAATAAATTACAATTTAAATTTTATATAAATATATTTAAATATTTGAAATAGCTAATTGAAAATCTTTTTCAAGATTGGATCAACATGGCGGAGTAGAAGGATGTGCTCTCACTCCCTCTTGTGACAGCACCAGAATCACAACTAACTGCTGAACAATCATTGACAGGAAGACACTGGAACTCACCAAAAAAGATAGCCCACATTCAAAGACAAAGGAGAAGCCACAAAGAGATGGTACGAGGGGCACAATCACAATAAAATCAAATCCCATAACTTCTGGGTGGGTGATTCACAAACTGGAGAACACTTATCACACAGAAGTCCACCCAATGGAGTGAAGTTTCTGAGCCCCAAGTCAGGCTTCCCAACCTGGGGGTCCGGCAATGGGAAGAGGAATTCATAGAGAATGAGACTCTGAAGGCTAGCAGGATTTGATGGCAGGACTAAAACAGGACTGGGGGAAAGACTCCACTCTTGGAGGGCAAACACAAACTAGTGTGCACATCGGGACCCAGGGGAAAGAGCAGTGACTCCATAGGAGACTGAACCAGACCTACCTACGTGTGCTGGAGGGTCTCCTACAGAGGTGGGGGCTGGCTTTGGCCCACCATGAGGACAAGGACACTGGCAGCAAAAGTTCCGGGAAGTACTCACTAGTGTGAGCCCACCCAGAGTCCACCATTAGACCCACCAAAGAGCCCAGGTAGGCTCCAGTGTTGGGTTGCCTCAAGCCAAACAACCAACAGGGAGGGAACACAGCCCCATGCATCAGCAGACAAGCGGATTAAAGTTTTACTGAGCTCTGCCCACCAAAGCAACAGCCAGTTATACCCACCACCAGTCCCTCCCATCAGGAAACTTGCATAAGCCTCTTAGATAGCCTCAACCACCAAAGGGCAGACAGCAGAAACAAGAAGAACTACAATCCTGCAGCCTATGGAACAAAAAACACATTCACAGAAACACAGACAAGATGAAAGGCAGAGGGCTATGTACCAGATGAAGGAACAAGATAAAACCCCAGAAAAACAACTAAATGAAGTGGAGAGAGGAAACCTTCCAGAAAAAGAATTCACAATAATGATAGTGAAGGTGATCCAGGACCTCAGAAAAAGATCGAGAATATGCAAGAAATGTTTAACAAACACCTAGAAGAATTAAAGAAAAAACAAACAGAGATGAAAAATACAACAACTGAAATGAAAAATACACTAGATGGAATCAACAGGAGAATAACTGAGGCAGAAGAATGTATAAGTGGCCTAGAAGAAAGAATGATAGATTTCAATGCTGCAGAACAGAAAAAAGAAAAAAAGAATGAAAATAAATGAAGACAGCCTAAGAGACCTCTGGGACAACATTAAATGGAACAACATTCGCATTATAGCGGTCCCAGAAGGAGAAGAGAGAGAGAAAGTGCCAGAGAAAATATTTGAGGAGATTATAGTCAAAAACTTCCCTAATATGGGAAAGGAAATATCCACCCAAGTCCGAGAAGCCAGAGAGTCCCATACAGGAAAAACCCAAAGAGAAACACGCAGAGACACATAGGAATCAAATTGGAAAAAAATAAAGACAAAGAAAAATTATTGAAAGCAGCAAGGAAAAAATGACAAATAACATACAACAGAACTCCCATAAGGTTAAGACCTGATTTCTCAGCAGAAACTCTACAAGCCAGAAGGGAGTGGCATGACATATTTAAAGTGATGAAAGGGAAGAACCTACAACCAAGATTACTCTACCCGGCAAGGGTCTCATTCAGGTTCAATGGAGAAATCAAAAGCTTTACAGACAAGCAAAAGCTAAGAGAATACAGCACCACCAAAACAGCTCTACAGCAAATGCTAAAGGAACATCATTAAGTGGGAAACACAAGAGAAGAAAAGGACCTACAAAAAAAAATTAAGAAAATGGTAATAGGAACATACATATCAATAACTGCCTTGAACATGAATGGATTAAATGCTCCAACCAAAAGACACAGGCTCACTGAATGGATACAAAAACAAGACCCATATATATCCTGTCTACAAGACACCCACTTCAGACCAAGGTACACATACAGATTGAAAGTGAGGGGACGGAAAAAGATATTCTGTGCAAATAAATGTCACAAGAAAGCTGGAGTAGCAATACCCATACCAGATAAAAGAGACTTTAAAATAAAGAATGTTACAAGAGACAAGGACACTACTTAATGATCAAAGGATCAATCCAAGAAGAAGATACAACAATTATAAATATATATGGGCCCACTATAGGAGCATCTCAATATATAAGGCAAATGCTAACAGCTATGAGAGAGGAAATCTAGAGTAACACAAGAATACTAGGGGACTTTAACACCTCACGTACACCATGCATTGAAAGACCATCCAGAAAGAAAATTAATAAGGAAACACAAGCTTTAAATTACAAAATAGACGAGATGATTTACTTGATATTTATAGGACATTCCATCCGAAAACAGCAGATTACAGTTTCTTCTCAAGTGGGCATGGAACATTCTCCAGGATAGATCACATCTTGTGTCACAAATCAAGCCACAGAAAATCTAAGAAAACTGAAATCATATCAAGCGTCTTTTCTAGTCACAATGCTATGAGATTAGAAATCAATTACAGGGGAAAAAACAGAAAAAACACAGACACAAGGAGGCTAAACAATACGTTACTAAATAAACAAGAGATCACTGAGGAAATCAAAGGGAAAGTCAAAAAATACCTAGAGACCAATGACAATGAAACAAGATGATCCAAAACCTATGGAATGCAGCAATAGCAATTCTAAGAGGGAAGTTTATAGCAATACAAGCCTACCACAAGAAACAAACAAACAAAAAATCTCAAATAAACAATCTAACCATACACCTAAAGGAACTAGAGAAAGAAGAAAGAACAAAACCCAAAGTTAGCAGAAGGAAAGAAATCTTAAAGATCAGAGCAGAAATAAATGAAATAGAAACAAAGAAAACAATAGCAAAGATCAATAAAACTAAAAGCTGTTTCTTTGAGAAGATAAACAAAATTGATAAATGATAGGCCAAACTCATCAAGAAAATGAGGGAGAAGATCAAAATAATAAAATTAGAAATGAAAAAAGAGATGTTGCAACAGACAGCACAGGAATACAGAGCATCCTAAGAGAATACTACAAGCAGCTGTCAAAGAAATGGACAAGCTGGAAGAAATAGACAAATTCTTAGAAAGGTATAACCTTCCAAGACTGAACCAGGAAGAAAGAGAAAATATGAACAGACCAATCAAAAGTAATGAAATTGAAACTATGATTAAAAATCTTCCAACAAACAAAAGTCCAGGACCAGATGGCTTTTCAGGTGAATTCTACTAAACGTTTAGAGAAGAGCTAAGACCCATCCTTCTCAAACTTTTCCAAAAAATTTCAGAGGAAGGGACACTCCCAAACTCATTCTATGAGGCCACCATCACGCTGATACCAAAACCAGACAACGATATTACAAAAAAACAAAATTACAGACAAATATCACTGATGAATATAGATGCAAAAATTCTCAACAAAATACTAGCAGACAGAATCCAACAACACATTAAAAGAATCATCTGCCAAGATCCAGTGGGATTTATCCCAGCGATACATGGATTCTTCAATATATGCAAATCAATCAGTGTGATACACCATATTAACAAATTGAAGAATAAAAACCATATGATCATCTCAATAGTTTCAGAAAAAGCTTCTGACAATATTCAAACTGATTTATGATAAAAACTCCACAGAAAGTGCACATAGAAGGAACTTACCTCAACATAATAAAGGCCATATATGACAAACCCACGGCAGACATCATTCTCAGTGCTGAACTGAGAGCATTTCCTCTATGATCAGGAAGAACACAAGGATGTCCACTCTCAGCACCATTACTCAACATAGTTTTGGAAGTCCTAGCCATGGCAATCAGAAGAAAAAGAAGTAAAAGGAATATAAATTGGAAAAGAAGAAATAAAACTGTCACTGTTTGCAGATAACATGATACTATACATAGAGAATCCTAAAGATGCCACCAGAAAACTACTAGAGATAATAAATTAATTTGGTAAAGTTGAAGGATACAAAATCAATGCACAGAAATCCCTTGCATTCCTACACACCAATGATGAGAAATCTGAAAGAGAAATTAAAGAAACACTCCCATTTACCACTGCAACAAAAAGAATAAAATACCTAAGAATAAACCTACCCAGGGAGACAAAAGACCTGTATGCAGAAAATGATAAGACACTGATGAAAGAAATTACAGATGATACAAACAGTTGGAGAGCTATACCATGTTCTTGGTTTGGAAGTATCAATATTGTGAAAATGATATACTACTCAAAGCAATCTACAGATTCAATGCAATCCCTATCAAATTACCAACAGCATTTTTTGCTGAACTAGAACAAAATATCTTAAAATTTGTATGGAGACACAAAAGACCCCAAATAGCCAAAGCAGTCTTGAGGGAGTAAAAAATGGAGCTGAAGGAAGCAGACTCCCTGAATTCAGACTATACTTCAAAGCTACAGTAATCAAGGCAATATGGCACTGGCAGAAAAATAGAAATATAGATTAATGGAACAGGATAGAAAGTCCCGAGATAAATCCATGCACCTATAGTAAACTAATCTATACCAAAGGAGGCAGGGATATACGATGGAGAAAAGGGAGTCTCTTCAATATGTGGCGCTGGGAAAACTGGACAGCTACATGTAAAAGAATGAAATTAGAACACTCCCTAAAACCATACACAAAAATAAATGGATTAGAGACTTAAATGTAAGACTGGACAGTATAAAACTCTTCGAGGAAAACATAGGAAGAACACTCTTTGACATAAATCACAACAAGGTCTTTTTTGATCTACCTCCTAGAGTAATGGAAATAAAAACAAAAATAAACAAATGGGACCTAATGAAACTTAAAATCTTTTGCAAAGCAGCGGAAACTACATACAAGAAGAAAAGACAACCGTCAGAATGGGAGAAAATACTTGCCAATGAATCAACGGACGGAGGATTAATCTCCAAAATATATAAACAGCTTATGCAGCTCAATATTAAAAAAACAAACAACCCAATCCAAAGAAGGGCAGAAGATCTAAATAGACATTTCTCCAAGGAAGACATACAGATGGCCAAGAAGCACATGAAAAGCTGCTCTACATCACTAATTATTAGAGAAATGCAAATCAGAACTACAATGAGGTATCACCTCACACCAGTTAGAGTGGGCATCATCAGAAAATCTACAAAAAACAAATGCTGGAGAGGGTGTGGATAAAAGGGAACCCTCTTGCACTGTTGCTGGGAATGTAAATTGATACAGCTACTATGGAGAACAGTATGAAGGTTCCTTAAAAAACTAAAAATAGAATTACCATATGACTAAGCAATCCCACTACTGGGCATATACCCTAAGAAAACCATAATTCAAAAAGAGACATGCACACCAATGTTCATTGCAGCACTATTTACAATAGCCAGATCATGGAAGCAACCTAATGTCCATCTAGAGATGAATGGATAAAGAAGTTGTGGTACATATATACAATGGAATATTACTCATCCATAAAAATGAACGAAATTTGGTCATTTGTAGAGACGTGGATGAATCTAGAGACTGTAATACAGAGTGAAGTAAGTCAGAAAGAGAAAAACAAATATCATATATTAACGCATATATGTGTAATCTAGAAAAATGGTATAGATGAACCAGTTTGCAGGGCAGAAATAGAGACAAAGATGTAGAGAACAAACGTATGGACACCAAGGGGGGAAAGTGGTGGGTGGTGATGAAGTGGGAGATTGGGATTGCCATATATACACTAAAATGTATAAAATGGATAACTAATAAGAACCTTCTGTATAAAAAATAAATAAAATAAAATTCAAAAATTGAAAATAAAAAAGAAAGAAAATATTTTTCTATGAAGTCCAATGAATGTGTTTCCTCATGGACAGTCTCTATTTAATTTTTTTTCTGTGTTGATAGGTCATGATTTATTTCTTTGCATGTCTCATGTTTTTGTTCTTGCAAAGTTAGCATTTTAAATAATACAATGTGACAACTTTAGAAATCAAAACCCCCCTCCTTTCTTGTTGTTGCTGTTCATTTACTGACTTTGTGCACTATTCTATAAAATCTGTATTCTTTGTCATGTAAAGCCACTGAAATCTCTAGTCAGATGGCTTAGTGGTCAGCTAATGATTGGACAGAGATTCAGTTAAATGGTTTAAACCTATAAGGATCCTAGCCTTTGTTGAAGGGCTCTGTGTGTGTGTGTTGCTGTACACCTTCAATAGTTACCCAGTTGGTTTATACCTCTGCATTAGTTTTAACTTGCAGCTTGTACAGAGCTTCAAGGTCAGCCAGAGGTCAAAGATTAGAGCCTTCTCAAGTCTCTTTGGACATGAGCAAAGCCCTACACATGTGCATGACTTTCTATATTTCTAGAAATATGTTGCAACTTTCCAAGCTCTCTATGGACATCTCATTCTCCAGTTTTTCCGGACAGGTTTATTTTTCAGCTTCATGTTTGCTACTATTCTTTTTACTGCCTGAGGCAACTGTGGTGCTAAACAATTATCACTAATTGTTTTTGAAAATGCCCTGAAAAAAATCTATTTGCAGTTAGTCATCTCTTAGTTAATTCAAATAAGAGAAGACCTAAAATCATACTTTTCAGCTTTAGAGGAACTTCAGACCCATTCTGCGCTCTCCAATGGCTGCTAGAGTGATGGGTTTTACAGCTTCCATGAATATGCAGCTGTTAGTTTTAAGGGTACTGTGGAGCTGGAGAGAGGGGGTGCGAATAAAGGAAATAAAAACATCACAGAGTTCACTGTTCTTTCAATTATCTAGCATTTTTCCTGAATAAACACACCTTATATTGTTGCAAATTTCTGTTAATTTCTAGAGGTCTTAAAAAGTTGTTTTGGGCAATTTTTGCCAGTGTTTTGAGCGCTTTTATGTAGGAACAGCTTTTCTGAGGTCATGTCTTAACCAATTCCACTGAGGTCAGAGCTTTTTGATCCTTACTTTCAATTAACAAGAACTTCAATAATTGTTAAATCAATTAAGTTACTGAGTCAAGGAAAATATCACTGTTCAATATCTGGTTTCTAAAAGGCCTTAATGTAAGGCCAAATATTGATGATCAGAAGACTTTAAAAGCTCATTGAGGTATATGACAACAGGCAAGAAGGATTTGCAAAGTCAAGGTAGTTTCTGCCTTCTGGTCCCCTACTATCTACATGGCTCAGACTTTTACAGATACTCTACCTTTTTCTACCTAACTCATTTTATTTGAAAGGAGACTGGGGTCGAGAGATGGGAACTGACTTGCCCAAGGTCACACAGCTAGCTGTACAGTCATAATGGAACCTTAAATGAATACTTGCTCTAACTGCCTTAAGATAACAATGTGTCTCCAATCACAACCAAAGTACCTCTGTGATATACTTTTCTCTATCTAATTGCGCCACAAATAGTGTTTTCCTTACCCGAAAGGTCTCATATTCATTCTTCTTTGCTCATGTATATAGTGAGGTGAGAAATGCTTCAAGGGCTACATCAAGAAGTTTGGACCATAGTTACTTATAGCTTAGAGTCACGGAGTCCTGTAAGACCTCTTACTGGTATATTTTTAACCAAACTCATGGATTATTACATCCCCTTCTGAGAGACAGCCCTGCAAATGGCTCTCTAGATTCAATGGAATAAAAACAAAAGCTTTAGTAAGATCATACTATCCATTAGAGTGCTGTGGGAGAGAATGAAGAGCAGGGAGAGGGAGTTGAACGCTTGCCCTCTCTTCAGATGAGAGGAAAGGTAACTAAGAAACCTGGCTAGAGAAGGAAGGCCTGCAAAACCACCACTGTCATCACCATGACCATCAACAAGAACATTGCCTGCACTACCAGCACTAAAAAGCATGGCTTACAAAACTGAATGCAATACTCTTCAATAATGTTTAGCAGTCCTATAGCATTAAAAAGTTAGCCCAGCAAGAATGAACTAACTTCAGAAAATTTCAAGGGAGAAAAGAGCAAAAACTTAAGAAAGGGGAGAGGAAGGGAAAGGCACTACACTAGATGCTTCTCAAGTCTTCTATTGTTTATCATTATCACTTTATTAAAGAGAAAACTGAGGTTCAGCAAGGTCAAATAATACAGTGTCTTCCAAAGGAGCTGTAAATTTCCAATGAAGGCTAACAATATTGACCAAAACACTTACTATTGTTTATCTCCTTTTAGCCAGGAAATTCACTTCTGGGAATCCATGTCTGAACAATAATCCTGGATACAGGGGAAAAACTTTATGCCCAAAAATAAGCACACAACAGTATTAATGATAATGAATAACTGAAAAAAAATAAAATGTCCAATGACTGGGGAAAGCTTAAGTACACCAATTTAATGGATTTCATTACAGCCGTCAAAAAGGAGCAGTAGGGCTTCCCTGGTGGCGCAGTGGTTGAGAGTCTGCCTGCCGATGCAGGGGACGAAGGTTCGTGCCCCGGTCTGGGAAAATCCCACATGCCGTGGAGCGGCTGGGCCCGTGAGCCATGGCTGCTGAGCCTGCACGTCCGGAGCCTGTGCTCTGCAACGGGAGAGGCCACAACAGTGAGAGGCCCGTGTACCACAAAAAATAAAAGTAAAAATAAAGGAGTAGTACACAAACTTTTATGAACAAAGCAGAATGCCTATGGTGAAAAATTATACGAAAAAGTAGAATAAAAAATGTACACAAAAAGTATACATAACTACAAATATGTATAGAAAACTATGTTCAGGCCCCCCCCAAAAGCACTGGAAGGAAATATATCAAAATAGTTCAGGTTATTTTTTCTGTGTGTATGGTATCTCCCATTGTTTTATTTCTTTTTTTTTAAATACAACTTTATTGGAGTGTAATTGCTTTACAATGTTGTCATAATTTCTGCTCTACAACAAAGTGAATCAGCTATATGTATACATATATCCCCACGTCCCCTTCCTCTTGCAACTCCCTCCCACCCTCCCTATCCAACCCCTCTAGGTGGTCACGAAGCACTGAACTGATCTCCCTGTGCTATGCAGCTGCTTCCCACTGCTATCTATTTTACATTTGGTAGTATATATTAGTCCATGCCACTCTATACTTCGACCCAGCTTCCCTTCCCCCTCACCGTATCCTCAAGTCCATTTTTTACATCTCCACCTTTATTCCTGTCCTGCCCCTAGGTTCTTCAGAACCATTTTATTTTTTTAAATTCCATATATATGTGTTAGCATATGGTATTTGTTTTTCTCTTTGTGAATTACTTCACTCTGTATGATAGTCTCTAGGTCCATCCACCTCACTACAAATAACTCAATTTCAATTCTTTTTATGGATGAGTAATATTACATTGTATATATGTGCCACATGTTCTTTACCCATTCATCAGTTGATGGACACTTAGGTTGCTTCCATGTCCTGACTATTATAAACAGAGCTGTGATGAACATTGTGGTACATGGCTCTTTGAATTATGGTTTTCTCAGGGTATATGCCCATTAGTGGGATTGTTGGGTCATATGGTAGCTTGATTTTTAGTTTTTTGAGGAACCTCCATACTGTTCTCCATAGGGGCTGTATCAATTTACATTCCCACCAACAGTGTAAGAGGGTTCCCTATTCTCCATACCCTATCCAGCATTTACTGTTTGCAGATTGTTTGATGATGGCCATTCTGACCAGGGTGAGGTGATACCTCATTTTAGTATTGTTTTGCATTTATCTAATGATCAGTGACATTGAGCATCCTTTCATGTGTTCGTTGGCAATCTGTATATCTTCTTTGGAGAAATGTTTATTGAGGTCTTCCACCCATTTTTGGATTGGGTTGTTTGTTTTTTTGATATTGAGGTGCATAAGCTGCTTGTATATTTTGGATATTAATCCGTTGTCAGTTGCTTCATTTGCACATATTTTCTCCCATTCTGAGGATTGTCTTTTCATCTTGTTTATGGTTTTCTTTGCTGTGCAAAAACTTTTAAGATTCATTAGGCCCCATTTGTTTATTTTTCTTTCTATTTCCATTAATCTAGGAGCTGGGTGAAAAAGAATCTTGGTGTCATGGATGTCACAGCATGTTCAGCCTCTGTCTTCCTCTGAGAGTTTTATAGGGTCTGGCCTTACATGTAAGTCTTTAATCTGTTTTGAGTTTATTTTTGTGTATGGTGTTAGGAAGTGTTCTAATTTCATTCTTTTCCATGTAGCTGTCCAGTTTTCCCAGCACCACTTATTGAAGAGGTCGTCTTTTCTCAACTGTGTATTCTTGCCATCTTTGTCAAAGATTAGGTGACCATATATGCATGGGTTTATCTGTGGGCTTTCTCTCCTGTTCAACTGATCAATATTTCTTTTTTTGTGCCAGTACCATACTGTCTTGTTGAGTGTAGCTTTGTAGTATAGTCTGAAGTCATGGAGCCTGACTCATCCAACTCCGTTTTTTCCCCTCAACTTTGCTTTGGCTATTCGGAGTCTTTTGTGTCACCACACAAATTGCAAAATTTTGTGTTCTAGTTCTGTGACAACTTCCATTAGTACTTTGATAGGGATTGCACTGAATCTGTAGATTGTTTTGGGTAGTATAAACATTTTCACAATGTTGATTCTTCCAATCCAAGAACATGGTATATCTCTCCAACTATGTGTATTGTCTTTGATTTCTTTCATCGGTGTCTTATAGTTTTCTGCATACAGGTCTTTGGTCTCCTTAGGTAGTTTTATTACTAGGTATTTTATCATTTTTGTTGCAATGGTAAGTGGTAGTATTTCCTTTATTTCTCTTTCAGATTTTTCATCATTAGTGTATAGGAATACAAGAGATTTCTGTGCATTAATTTTATATCCTGTTTACCAAATTCATTGATTAGCTCTAATAGTTTTCTGATGGCATCTATAGGATTTTCTATGTATAGTATCATGTCATCCACAAACAGTGGCAGTTTTACTTCCTCTTTGCTAATTTGGATTCCTTTCATTTCTTTTTGTTCTCTGATTGCTGTGGCTAAAAGTTCCAAAACTATGTTGAATAATATTGGTGAGTGTGGGCACCCACTGTTGTTCCTGATCTTAGAGAAAATAGTTTTAGTTTTTCACCATTGAGCATGATGTTGGCTGTGGGTTTGTCATATATGGCCTTTATTATGTTGAGTTAAGTTCCCTCTATACCTACTTCCTGCAGGGTTTTTATCATAAATGGGTGTTGAATTATGTCAAAAGCTTTTTTTTGCATCTATTGAGATTATCATAGGGTTTCTATCCTTCAGTTTTTTAATACGGTGTATCACATTGATTGATTTGTGTATATTGAAGAATCTTTGCATTCTTTAGGATAAATCCCACTGGATCATGGTGTAAGATCCTTTTAATGTGCTGTTGGATTCTGTTTGCTAGTATTTTGTTGAGGATTTTTGCATCTGTATTCATCAGTGATATTTGGCCTCTAATTTTCTTTTTTGGGGACATCTTTCTCTAGTTTTCACATCAGCCTGATGGTGGCCTCGTTGAATGAGTTTGGAAGTGTTCCATCCTCAGCTACATTTTGGAAGAGTTTGAGAAGGACAGGTGTTAACTCTTCTCTAAATGCTTGATAGAATTTGCCTGTGAAGTCATCTGGCCCTGGGCTTTTGTTTCCTGGAAGATTTTTAATCACAGTTTCAAGTTTTCTGCTTGTGATTTGTCTGTTCATATTTTCAACTTCTTCCTGGTTCAGTACAGGAAAGTTGTACTTTTCTAAGAATTTTTCCATGTTGTCAGTTTCATTGGCACATAGTTGCTTGTAGTAGTCTCTCATGATTCTTTGTATTTCGAGGCATCAGTTGTTACTTCTCCTTGTTCATTTCTAATTCTGTTGAATTGAGCATTCTCCCTTTTTTCCTGATGAGTCTGGATAATGCTTTTGCAATTTCGTTTATCTTCTCAAAGAACCAGCTTTTAGTTTTACTGATCTTTGCTCTTGCTTCCTTCATTTGTTTTTCATTATATTTCTTATCCAATCTTTATGATTACTTTCCTTCGGCTAGCATTGTGGGGTTTTTTTGTGCTTCTTTCTCTAATTGCTTTAGGTGTAAGTTTAGGTTGTTTATTTGAGATTGTTCTTGTTTCTTGAGGTACGATTCTATTGCTATAAACTTCTCTCTGAGAACAGCTTTTGCTGCATCCCAGAGGTTTTGGATCAGCGTGTTTTCATTGTCTTTTCTTTCTAGGTATTTTTTGATTTCCTCTCGGATTTCTTCAGGGATCTCTTGGTTATTTAGTAGCATTTTGTTTAGCCTCCATGGGTTTGTATTTTTTACAGTTTTTTGTCCTGTAATTGATATCTAGTCTCATAGCATTGTGGTAGGAAAAGCTGCTTGATGCAATTTCAATTTTCTTACATTTACCAAGGCTTGATTTGGGACCCAAGATGTGATCTATCCTGGAGAATTTCCATGAGCACTTGAGAAGAAAATGTATTCTGTTATTTTTAGATGGAACGTCCTATTAATATCAATCAAGTTTATCTGTTCTAATGTGTCATTTAAGGTTTGTGTTTCCTTATTTATTTTTTGTTTGGAAGATCTGTCCATTGGGGTAAGTGGGGTGTTAAATCTCCTACTATTATTGTGTTACTGTTGATTTCCTCTTTTATGGCTGTTAGCATTTGCCTTATGTATTGAGGTGCTCCTGTGTTGCTTCCATAAGTATTTACAACCGTTATATCTTCTTGGATTGATCCCTTGAGCATTATGTAGTGTCCTTCCTTGTCTCTTGTAATAGTGTTTATTTTAAAGTCTATTTTGTCTGATATGAGTATTGCTACTCCAGCTTTCTTTTGATTTCTACTTGCATGGAATATCTTTTTCCATGCTCTCACCTTCAGTCTGTATGTGTACCTAGGCCTGAAGTGGGTCTCCTTTAGACAGCATATATACAGGTCTTGGTTTTACATGTATTCAGCCAGTCTGTGTCTTTTGGTTGGAACATTTAATCTATTCACATTTAAGGTAATTATCAATATGTATGTTCCTATTGCCATTTTCTTAATTGTTGTGGGTTTGTTTCTATGGCTCTTTTTCTTCTCTTTTGTTTCCTGCCTAGAGAAGTTCCTTTATCATTTCTTGTAAAGCTGTTTTGGTGGTGCTGAATTCTCTTAGCTTTCCTTGTCTGAAAAGTGTTTGATTTCTCTGTCTAATCTGAATGAGATCCTTGCTGGGTAGAGTAATCTTGAATGTACGTTTTTCCCTTTCATCACGTTAAATATGTCCTACCACTCCCTTCTGGCCTGCAGAGTTTCTGCTGAAAAAATCAGCCGATAACCTTATCGGGACTCTCTTGTATGTTATTTCTTGCTTTTCCTTTGTTGCTTTTAATATTTTTTTCTTTGTATTTTATTTTTGATAGTTTGATTAATATGTGTCTCGGTGTATTTCTCCTTGGGTTTGTCCTGTATGGGACTCTCTGCACTTCCTGGACTTGACTGACTATTTCCTTTCCTATGTTAGTGATGTTTTCTAGTATAATCTCTTCAAGTATTTTCTCAGATCCTTTATTTTTCTTTTCTTCTTCTGAAACGCCTATAATTCGATTGTTCTTGCATTTAATGTTGTCCTCAGTTGAGACTGTCCTCAATTCCTTCCATTCTTTTTCCTTTATTCTGCTCCATGGCAGTTATTTTCGCCATTCTATCTTCCAGCTCATTTATCCATTCGTCTGCCTCCATTATTCTGCTATTGATTCCTTCTAGAGAATTTTAAATTTCATTTCTTGTGTTGTTCATCATTGTATGTTTGCTCTTTACTTCTTCTAGGAATTGTTAAACGTTTCTTGCATTTTCTCCATTCTATTTCCAAGATTTTGGATCATCTTTACTGTCATTACTCTGAATTCTTTTTCAGGTAGACTGCCTATCTCCTCTTCATTTGTTTGGTCTTGTGGGTTTTTACCTTGCTCCTTCATCTGCTGCATATTTCTTTGTCTTCTCATCTTGTTTAGCTTACTGTGTTTGGTGTCTCCGTTCCGCAGACTGCAGGGTCATAGTTCCTCTTACTTCTGTTGACTGTCCCCAGTGGGTGAAGTTGGTCCAGAAGCTTGTGTAGGCTTCCTGGTGGAGGGGACTAGTGCCTGTGTTCTGGTGGATGAGGCTGGATCTTGTCATTCTGATGGGCAGGGCCACATCCATTTGTGTATTTTGGTATGTCTGTGAGCTTAGTATGACTTTAGGTAGCCTGTTTGCTAATGGTGGCATTGTGTTCCTGTCTTGCTAGTTGTTTGGCATGAGGCGTCCAGCACTGGACCTTTCCAGTCCTTTGGTGGAGCCAGGTCTTATTGTTGAGACAGAGATCTCTAGGAGAGTTCTCAATGATTAATATCCATGGGGCCAGGAGTTCTCTGGTGGCCCAACATCTTGGACTCAGCTCTTCCACCTTGGAGCCTCATGCCTTTTCCCTGGCCAGGGCACCAAGACCCTGCAAGCTGCACGGCGTGGAATAAAAGGAAAAAATATAAATAAACGGAGAGACAAAACCCCAAGACAAACATACACACACTTACAGCAGGAAACGAAAAAGAGGAAACAAAGAAGAGAGCAACCAAACCAATAAAGAAACCCAAAAATGAAAACAAACACTAAAAACTAAACTACAAACACATAAAACCAGAAACAAATCAAATGCAGAAAGCAAAACTGAACTGAAGGATTTGCTTGGCCCAGTCAGCTGCCTTGTTATACTCAGATGGACCCTGGTCAACTTGATCTGGCTGCTCTTCAGGTGAAACATCCAGATGGCCCAAATAATCTGCTTCTCCTGCAGTTGTTCAGTTGTTCTGCATGGACAGGCTTAATTGGCCAGAGGGCTGGTTAAATCCTGGGATTCTTCACAGGAAACAGGAGTGAGGACAATCAGTTCCAAGGCCTCTCTTCTTTGTGTTTTGTCTAGTTTCACTTGCCTATAGGGTGCTGTGTGCAGAAGCCTTGCCCCTGTCATTTTAGACCAGAGTTCCTAGCACGGTGAAATGGCTGTGCTGACACCTAAGCTCTGTGGGCAGATGTGTGGAGAAGTGCTGCACCCAGCCCCTCTCAGGCATAAGCAAGGCAAGGGAGCTCCTGGGCAAGGGGTCCTACCAGGTCACATAGACTCCTGGACTCTCTGATGTCCTTTTATTCCTTTGCTCTTAGTCTAGTTTCACTTGCTCATAGGGAGCCATGTGAAGAGGCCTCGCAGCTGTTCCTTCAGACCACAATTGTGGTTCTTTGAGTGGAAAGCATAAGTTTATATACATATATATATATATATATATATATATATATATATATACACACACACATATATATATACACACACACACATACATATAAACTTTAGATACAAGAAAAACTGATTTAAAATTCCACTTAAGCTAATTACTAGCTATATTATCCTGTGCAAGTTTCTTTTTCTTTTTTTTTTAATTAAAGTATAGTTGATGTACAATACATAAGTTACAGGTGTAGGATACAGTGATTCAGTTTTTAATGGTTATATACCATTTATAGTTATTATAAAATATTGGCAATATGCCCTGTGTTGTACAATACACCTTTGTAGCTTATTTTATACCTAATAACGTGTACCTCTTAATCTCCTACACTTATATTGCCCCCCCTTCCATTTCCCCACTGGTAACCACTAATTTGTTCTCAATATCTATGAGTCTGCTTCTTTTTTGTTATATTCACTAATTTGTTGTATTTTTTAGATTCCACATATAAGTAATATCACATAGTGTTTGTTTCTCTCTCTATGACTCATTTCACTTAGCGTAATATCCTCAGGTCCATCCATGTTGCTGCATATGGCAAAATTTCATTCTTTTTATGTCTGAGTAGTATTCCATTTTGTGTGTGTGTGTTTCTGTGTGTGTACACACAAACCCCACATCTTCTTTACCCATTTATCTGTTGATGGATAATTGGTTGCTTCCACAACTTGGCAACTGTAAATTATGCTGCTATGAACTTTGCGGTGCATGTATTTTTTCAAATTAGTGTTTTCTTTTTATTAAGATATATACCCATGAATGGAATTGCTGAGTCATATGGCAGTTCTACTTTTCATTTTTTTAAAGAAAGCTCCATAATGTTTTCCAGAGTGGTGCATCAATTTACATCCCCACCAACAGTGTACAAGGGTTCTCTTTTCTCCACATCCTTGTCAACATTTGTTATGTGTGTTCTTTTGGATGATAGTCATTCTGAGAGGTGTGAGGTGATATCTTATTGTGGTTTTGATTTCCATTACCCTGAAGGTAAGTGATGCTGAGATTGCTTCATGTGCCTCTTGGCCATCTGCATTTCCTCTTCAGAAAAATATCTATTCAGTTCTTCTGCCCATTTTATTTTTTTATGTTGAGTTGTATGAGCTGTTTATATATGTTAGATATTAATCCCTAATCAGGCATATCATTTGTAAATATATTATCCCATTCAGTAGGTTGACTTTCCATGTTGTCAATGGTTTCCTTTATTATGCAAAAGCTTTTAAGTTTAATTAAGGACCATTTTTTTTTTCTTTTATTTCCTTTGCTGGAGTTGATAGATCTGAAAAATATTGCTATGATTTATGTCAAAGAGTGGTCTGCCTATGGTTTCCTCTAGGAGTTTTATGGTTTCGGTCCTACGTTTAGGTCTTTAACCCATTTTCAGTTTATTTTTGTATATGGTTTTATGAGAATGTTCTAATTTCATTCTTTTACATGTAGCTGTCCAGTTTTCCCAGCACAACTTATTAAAGAGATTGTCTTTTCTCCATTGTATATTCTTGTCTCCTTTGTCATATATTCATTGACCATAAGTACGTGGTTTTATTTCAGGGCTTTCTATACTGTTCCATTGATCTATTTGTCTGTTTTTATGCCAGTACCATACTGTGCCAATGACTGTACTTTTGTAGTATAGTCTTAAGTCAGGAGGCATGATTCCTCCAGATCTGTTCTTTCTCAAGATTGCTTTGGCTATTTGTGTTTCCATAGAAATTTTAAAATTATTTGTTCTAGTTCTGTGAAAAATGTCCCTGGTATTTTGATAGCAATGGCATTGAATCTGTATATTGTCTCAGGTAGTATAGGAATTTTGACAGTATTAATTCTTCTAGTCCATATACTTCCAACTGTTTGTGCCATCTTCAATTTCTTTCACCAGTGTGTTATAGTCTTCCGAGAACAGGTCTTTTATCTCCTTAGACAGGTTTATTCCTAGGTATTTTATTCTTTCTGATGCAATGGTAAATGGGATTGTTTTCTTCATTTCTCTTTCTGATAATTTATTGTTAGTGTATTGAAATGTAACAGATTTCTGTATATTAATTTTGTATCCTGCAGCTTTGCTGAATTCACTGATGAGCTGTACTAGTTTTCTGGTGGCATCTTTAGGACTTTGTATGTATAGTATCATGTCATCTGCAAACAGTCCCTTAACCTTTCTTAGCCTCAGTCAACCTCTTAAGAATTGCTCTGAATATTAGATAATGCATGCAAACCATTTTGAACATAATAGGTACTCAGCAAATGAAACTTTTAATATTCTGTTTTCTCTTTTTCCACATTTTTATTATAATGCAGAAATGCCAATAAACTCGATATTTATTTTTTAAAATGAAAACTAAGATCACATAGCTAACAAATGGATAGGTCAAAATCTGTACCCAGATCCAGCCACCTAAAAGACCATGTGCCTAACTCCTATCAACTCTCCATAGAGAACCAGTGAGCCAAGGCGTTAGAAGGGTCATTACCAGGGATATAAGATAGTGGCAAAGACAAGGTAGAGAGGAAAGCTCAGAGTGTGCAATTACAAGAGTCTATGTGACCTTTATGATGGGGCAGGAGTGAATGGCAGGCAGGCCTGAAGCCTGAGCCTCTTGAAGGATGTTCCTGGGAAACTGACATTCACTTCACCTAATCTCGCAGTCCACAATCAGGAATGTGTTGGGATTGTTTTAGACCACTTACTCAATGCTAGCTGGCACCTAAGCAGCAGTCTACAGATAAGTTAGATGGGAAGCATGGCAGGAGGGTATGAAAAGTCCATGAGAATTTGAGAGGGTGACACTCATGCCTTGAAGTCTCCTCATTCTGCATGGGTGTCATCTTTTCAATCAACACCTCCATGGGAAGAACTCAGAGGGCCCTGGGAGCTGGCACTTCCCTTTGAAAGCACTCTGGGTTATGCCCTGCATTGTGAATCCTAGATCACTGGCAATGTTGAACATACTTTGAACCCTGGGCTCCAGGACAGCAGAGACTATTAAGAAACACCCTTTCATGTTCTGAAAAACAACTAAACCACAAAGGACCATCTCCATCCTCCCTCATGACTCCCATAAGACTCACAGATGACTTCCTTGTTTATCTGCCTCTATAATACCCCCAAGTTTCCTCCCTTTTCTTTAAAATATTCCTCATTAATGAAGGTTTTCCCTGTGGTAACAATCTGAATACAATGACCTCCTTAAACTAGCTACTGCACAGTTTTGGTACTTTGGATTTTATCATTTGAGTTGCACAGAAAGCATTGTCAAATCAAAAGAAATACTTAGCCTTCCCTGGGTTAAATCTGTATAGGTAAAATGTTTTAATACATATATTTCAGATATTATATGCTGTACAGGAAGCTCCTAGAAAATTGTCAATGCCCTCATTGTCCATGATATGTTTCTATTTATCAGAGTCCTGGTGCTACCTTGCCTGATATTACAAAACAGTATAGTGTCATCAGTTGCAATTTATTTTAAATGGCAACTTAATTATAACATTAATTCTTTAACTTGAAATCAGCATCTTCAAATCAGTGGTTTTAATTGGGCACTCATTTCTCTTACCTTTGGAATCTTATTAATATAGAGATGTTTAGGACTACTCCAGATTATTGTTTCTAATTTCATGATATTCTTAATTTATTCTTGGTATATTCTAACTATATGGTTGGCATATTATGCCAGTATAATTACCGTATATCTGAAGATTTTTTGTAAATATTGTATTCAACCATTTTTATAAATTAGATGTAATATCCACTCTTCTTTGGACATAGACATCATTATGTTTACAAATATTTTGTCCAATACCTTTTTTTGCATTAATTTTTATCTTGTCCTGCATACCACAGAAATAGTCACATGCCCTTGTCAGTTGCATTATTATTCTTATAATGAACTCTCATCATATCTTTCACTTTTGAAAATGACCAGTAGTAAGTTAGTCACAGCTATGTAAATTTCTTCCTCATCTATAGATACTTAATGTTTTATTCTAATGCATCCCTGAAAGCACTTGTAATTGTCTATAGGCCAGAGTACTTCATTGTTAACAAAGAAGGACTTTCTCAGAACCCCAGAGAAGAGGACTGTACCGATCCTTTTGTGTACAGGTTTCTGATGGCACCCTTTAAAGACCTTTGAAATCATACCAGTGAATTAAGTCAGGATTCTGAGAACTCTGAGAATCAGATGAATTCATGAGTTTGCTAATGCAAGGTCTAGTAAAACAAGAACTACTTAGGACTGAATGAACTAATGAAGGATGATTAAGGGTTTTGTTTGGAATATTACTGATGTTATAGTGTTCTATTTTTTGAATATATAAGGAACCCATTTCTCTTATGTTGTAAGTTATCTATAACTCATAACAGTTTAGAAGATTATGCTTTTGTAAGTTGAAATGAAATGACATTCATTTGTAAATGACATTTGTAAGTGACATTATCTCTGCCTAATCCCATCTAGGATTCAGAAACTCATATTATTCTTATTTCCATAATAATATAATTATTTACATAGGTTTAATTAGAGTCTGTCCTCTTTATTATCAGGAAAGGGTTGGAACACTGGTTTTTGCAACCAAGGCCTTACCTGGAATGACATATATGAAAATGATGCTCATTGAGTCAGATATGACCAGATACTTTTAAGGAGCAAGGTTGACTTTATGGAGCCAACAATGCTTACAAAGCCCTCACGGAGAAACCAGGCTGACACCTGGCTTACAGAGTTCTTGGCCTTATAGGTGAGTAAGGAAAGTCTCTTCCTGGCAGACCCAAAAACTTTAGGATATGCTGGGCATCTAGAGAAGAATTCACCCAAATTTTTAGGTACTTCAGGTGAAATCCAGTGGATAATTCTTGGCTTGGCTTCTTAGCCTCAAAAGGCTTTTAAAAGTTCAATCTTAGGGCCTCCCTGGTGGCACAGTGGTTTAGAGTCCGCCTGCCGATGCAGGGGACACGGGTTCGTGCCCCGGTCCAGGAGGATCCCACATGCTGTGGAGCGGCTAGGCCCGTGAGCCATGGCCGCTGAGCCTGCACGTCCGGAGCCTGTGCTCCGCAACGGGAGAGGCCACAACAGTGAGAGGCCCGCGTACCTCAAAAAAAAAGTCCAATCTTAGATTCTTTTTGAAAACTTCCAGCAAAGCAAACTTAAATAGACCCATATGGCAAATAATTATCCTTGTTATGAGTACAAATAATTAGGCCAAATCTCATGAGACCAGCCTTATTTTTTTAATCAAGAATATTTTTTCCTTGAGATTAACTTTCATCAAAAGGGAGAATTTTTGTGATTCAATGGAAAATGATGTATTGTCTATAGCACACCCTCTTGGATTATCAGTTTTGCCCTGTTCTTTGTCTTTGAGCTAGTTGAACTTCTGCATCTCTTGTTAATTGAGGGTAACTTATAAACATGCACACCCTGTCTTGTCTGGTTGAGATTTAAATGAATTCCTCCTCTTCTGTCAAAAAAAGTTTTGGTATCTATCTGTAAATTGAACTGGATCCAGCCACCTTTCCCAATTTGTAAATATTTAGCAAATTTTCAATCCCTTCTATTTTTTCCAATATTTAGTTATAATCCTCCAAACTAGCAATTCCAATTTTCCCCTTCCCATATGATCTGGAGTCATGGAGAACTAGGACCTGATGATCCAGATCCCTATAAGGATTCCAGGTCACCTTGTAATTGAACCTTTCCCCATGACATGAAGAAGACCTGTGAACTGAAACCCGGTGACTTGATATAAACCTCTAAGTGCTCACCACCACAGCAGACCATGCACTGGGCTAGAATTTTCCCTGGAAAACCACTGTCTGGACTAAGGAAGTTGGGTGAAATGCTCAATTCATATATGCCCTTATATGAAAGATTGCCAGGACTGTGGACAATGTCACAAAGAGGACTGACATCCCACCTTGAGAGCTTCAAGAAACTCCAATGAGCGGCACTACATAATCAAAAAAAATTTCCACCACTGACCCCTTAGAAATCACTGGATCCTCAGGGTTCAAATCCTGGCTCTTTTCTTTAATACAAACTTTTGTGTTAAACAACAAGGTCCTACTGTATAGCACAGGGAACCATATTCAATTCTTGTAACAAACCGTAATGGAATAATATGTAAAAGAATATATGTGTGTGTGTGTGTGTGTGTGTATATATAACTGAATCACTTTGCTGTACACCAGAAACTAACACAACGTTGTAAATCAACTATACTTCAATAAAAAATAATTTTTTTAAAAAAATTTAACTTTTATATTAATATTTTTCTTTTTCATTTAGGGTATACCTCTTCTTTTAGGATGTCTGATTTTCAGGACCCTAAAACAACTGACCTTTGCAACCTCAAAAGGTGGTCAGAAAAACACCAACAGAAGTCCCCAAGCAACTATTTCTTAAGCCCTGCTACAGCCCAATCAGTTTTATGATTGCCTGTGAGCTATCAGCAGTGAATAATATTCATGTTGAATAAAAGTTTGGGGGTTGGGGGGAATAGATAATGTAGAATTTTACCTGAGTCCTCTGCTCCTATAAAGCAGTAATGGTTGGCTGATGGAACTTTCTACCTGCAAGTTTGACCTTAAATCAATCTGCTTGTTCCACAAAGGAGTTTTTTCAAATATGTTATGATGACTAGACTAGAAATTTGATTTGCAGTCTGAGATTTAAAAACACTGCATTTTCTTTCTCCAGGCATAAACAAGAAAACTGATTCATTTCACCTAACACGGGTCCTGAGACTCTGGATCAACAAGCTCTCCAGGTAATTCTGATACAAAGCTATATTAGGAATAACTGAACTAGACCCCTGTAAACACTGACATCTCATTTTACATTTTCCTCGTGTAGTTAACGTGGGAAATATAGTTTCAAACTAACAGCTTTCTCCAAAAATTAGGTTCTACCACCTTCCTAGTAGGATCACCAGGCACTGAGACAAATGATTTATATACACCCTCTGATACATGTATTTATCTGATTTACTCCTCACAATTCTGGGAAGTAGGTTATACTGCCTACTTTACAAATGAGGAAAACAGAGACCCAACAAGCTCAAGTAATTTTGCCAAGATCTCATAGCCAATAAATAAAACTCAAATCTGAAGGAGATACAACACTACCTAAACACTTGGCATTTCATTTTGTTACTGGGCCATAGAGGTAGAGAAAAGGCCAGGCAATGCTAATTGAAAGCATAGATGTCGCACTCTAAAGCAGTGACAAATGTCATGGTCAGGGCAGTGAGATACTTCCTCCCACTTGTCTCTGTTGTACACAGACTGTGAGGTCCAAGAGCTGACCATCAAGGGAAGGAACTCTTCAAAGAAGCTTCAGGCTTTCCCTTACATCCTCTAGGAGTCACTACCATCTCTGTTACACAACTGGAATCTACAATGGGGTTAATGCTACTGATTACTTCTTGCAGCAACCATGAAAAATCTATTATGGTGAGAACTGCAAGGCCCTCTTCACATGTAATGTGAAATCTAAAAGTTCAGCCCAAAATTCCATCCTAACTGTACCTTTACCAGTTTTTCCACTGAAACAGAAGGGCCAGTAGTGCTGGCAATTGGAGGGCATGGCACACTCTGTTCTTTCCACTTCCAAAGCAACTGTTCTTTCCCAACAATAGCCTGCCAGTAGGATCTCGAAGATTGCTTCTCAGAGCCTCTAAGGAGCTTCAGTCTCAGCCGGTGGAGCATCGGTTGTTCACCTCACTAATACCACACGTCCCAGCTTTCAAAATGACAAAATCAACAAAGCCAATGACTATGACAGGCCATTGAAATTCTCAAAATCTCTTTTCAGTCCCCATCAATAAACGTCAGTTCATGAGTCAGCATCACTAAAAGCAATGGTCAGATGATAACTAGGAGTTTCTGGAATTGGCAGGCAAATGATAACTGAGTCAAAGGGTTACTGTAAAGCATACATTAAGAAGCAAATATGTCACAGCCAGCAGACATCCACAAGAACCTGGCAGCACCAGGGGGACTTTTTTTTTTTTTTTTTTTTTTTTGCGGTACGCGGGCCTCTCACTGTTGTGGCCTCTCCCGTTGCGGAGCACAGGCTCCGGACGCGCAGGCTCAGCGACCATGGCTCACGGGCCTAGCCACTCCGCGGCATGTGGGATCTTCCCGGACTGGGGCATGAACCCGCGTCCCCTGCATTGGCAGGTGGACTCTCAACAACTGCACCACCAGGGGAGCCTAGTCTGACATTTTTTAGTAGAAAAAAGACATATTTACGAAATTCCACATACCATGCATCTGCAATCTTCAAGGTTACCAATTGATAGGCAAGTAGTAGTTATTTTTAAGAAAGAAATATGTTTAGTTTGGGATGCTATAACAAAATACCATAGATTGGATGGTGTATAAACAATAGAAATTTCTCACAGTTCTGGGGGCTGGAAGTCCAATATCAGAGTGCCAGCATGGTTGGGTTCTGGAGTGTGCCCTCTTCCATCTTATAGACTGCTGATTTCTTGCTGTATCCTAACATGATGGAAAGGGGGCTAGAGAGCTCTCTGGGGTCCCTTTCATGAGGGCACTAAAACCATTCATGAGGGTTCTACCCTCATGACCTAATCGTTTCCCAAAGGCTCCACCTCCTGGTACCATCACTTTGGGGACAGGCTTTTAACATGAATTTGGGGGAGATACAAACATTCAGTCTGTTGCATTCCATCCCCTGCTCCATAAAATTCATGTCCTTCTCACATGTAAAATATATTAATTCCATCCCAACAGCCCTACAAGTCAACTCATTCCAGTATCAACTCTTAGGTCTAGAGTCCAAAATTTCATCTAAATATCTAAATCAAATATGGGTGAGACTCAAGGTACAGATTATACTGAGGCAAAATTCCTCTCTAGCTGTGAACCTGTGAAAACAAACAACTTATGTGCTTCCAAAATACAATGATGGGACATGCATAAGATAGACATTCCCACTCCAGAAAGAAAGAAGGAAGGAGTGATAGGTCCCAAGCAAGCCCAAAATCTAGCAAGGCAAGTTCCATATGATCTTAAGTCTTGAGAATAATGCTCTTTGGCCTGCTGCTCTGCTTTCTAGACCCACTGGCGCAGCAGTCTAGACTTCTGGACCCACTGGAGTAGCAACATCACCCCCACAGTTTGGTGGAGGGCTGCCCACACTGTGGCTCTCTGCAATGGCCCCACACATTTTGGCTCTCTGTCTGGAGGAGGCATGGGGAGAGAGGTTTGTGTGTATCCTTAGGATTCTGCAGAGTGGCCCTACCCCTACGCCTGGGGTGGGAGTGGCAGCCCTGATGATCTCTGAATCACCTTCAGGGTCCTTCTTCCCTTGTTTTGAAGAAGAATAGTGCAGGTTCACATTGCTCTATGGTCTGGTCCTATAGGATCTAATAAGTTTTCCTTCATTTTGTCTTGTTTTCTGTTTCCTTTAGTCCTAGCTGGCAGTGTTTCTGCTGGTATAATCCCATCTCTATTCCTAGGTTTTGTTGAGATGGTTGATTAAATCCATGGTTCACACCCACATTAATCTCCTTATCAAATTGTACGTCTACCATACCTTTAGTGCTTTCTTCCAAATACACGTTCTCATTTTTTGTAATATGGATAAATCTTTAAGTTCTGGTTCCTTTTTGCTTAAAACTTTCACCTTCTCTTCATTTCTCTCCTCTGACATTTTAGTATAAGCATTCAGGGTAAACCAAGCCACTCCTTTAACACTTGCTTAGAAACCACGTTAGCCAAATATCCAATTTCATTGCTTGCAAGTTTCACCTTCCAAAAAACACTAGAACACAAACAGTGCAGCCTAATTATTTGCCTCTCTATAACAAGGATCACCTTTCTCCATTGTCCCATAACATGTTCCTCCTCTCTGTCTGAGACCTCCTCAAAATGGACTCTACCATCTATATTTCTACCAATATTCTGTCCATGATTACTTAGGTATTGTCCAAGAAGACTGAAGCTTTCTCTACCACTCTTTCTTCTTTCAGAGCTCTCACCAGAATCACCTTTAAAATTCCATTCACAGCAATCTAGGCTTTCTCTGTCATGCACCTCAAAATTCTTTCAGCTTCTGCCCATTACCCAGTTCCAAAGCCACTTCCACATTTTTAGGTATCTGTTATAGCAGCACCCCAGACTTCTCAGTACCAATTCGTGTTTAACTGAGTTCAGGACGCTATAGCAAAATACCATAGACTGTGTGGCTTATAAACAACAGAAATTTATTTTGCACAGTTCTGGAGGCTAGAAGTCTGAGATCAAGGTCAGGTTCTCCTGAGAGCTCTCTCCCAGGTTGCAGACTGCCAACTTCTCACTGTATCCTCACAGGATGGAAAGAGGGTGAGAGAGCTTTCTGGAGTCTCTTTTATAAGGGTACTAATCCCATCCATGAGGGCTCCACCTTCATGACCTAATTACCTCCCAAAGGCCCCACCTCCTAATACTGTCACATTGGAGGTTAGAATTTCAACATATGAATTTGTGGAAGACACAAAAACATTCAGTCCATTGCAAGGTACAAAGTAACCAAACCTTATATTAATAATAATGATTAAATAACTAACATTTATTTAAGCACTGTGCACATGTGGCATTGATCACCTCATCCCCATATTACAGATGAGAAATGTAACACTCAGAGAGGTGAAGTCACTTGCCAAGGTTACACAGTTAATAAGCTTCAAAGCTAGAGTTCAAACTTGGACTATCTGACTCTCACAATATTAACTTTTAAATAAGCCATGCCCTTAGACCAAGATAGATTTGCAGAAGTAGAATGAAGCGGAGTGAATAAAGAAATAATCCAAATGCAAATGTCTGCCTCACTAGTTACACTGCCACATTTATCCAAAACATTAGTCATCAACCTCATAAAAATACTTATTGCAGTATTATTTATGATCATGAAAAATTGGAAATAAGCTAAATTTCTAACAACAGTTGAAGAGTATATAAAGTATAGCTCCTATAATAATGAAACTCAAATGCATCCGTTACTCATTCATTCAACAAACATGTATTGAGCATCTACTATATTGCTAGGTACTCCTCTACATGCTAGGGAAATAGTAATGAACAAAACAATGTTCTTGCCCCATCCAATGAAGCTTATGAAAATTTTTAAATGACATGAGAAAATACTTGATGAAATGTCAGGTTAAAATTAGATAAAATTATGTATTTAGTATGAACTAAATTACACATACACAAAACAGATACATGTACAAAAGAGAGTTAAAAGACAATATGCCAATACATCCAATACATTGCTTCTGTGCTGAAATATCTTATGATTAAAGGTAACTTTATACTTTTATATATTATTCATATTTACTGCAAAGAGCATTTAATATAATAATAATACATTTTATATTTTAGTTCTTGGGCTCATAAATATAATTGTTTTGGTGACATTAGATCATTCACACTATTTCTGTGCTCTCATCTAGCAAATGCTTTACACTAACTCTTGAATGTGGTACTCCAAGGACAATGGTGCTTCAAGGACAAAGGACAACCCTGCCTGAAAAAGTTTCAGCATTACAATCCCTACCCGACTCTTAGTCTCCCTCCCCACCATGTCACGATGGTTACAAAATTCCTGAGCCCACCTGGGCGACGCCCACCTGGGCAACTGGACCTGTCCCAAATAAGGAAAGGCATATGCCCTGCCCCACTCCCACCCTATAGAAGGAAGGTATATGTGCCTCGACCAATAAGTAAACTAAATTTTCACCTCGGACTATTCCTTTGTTTTCTGGCTATAAAAACTGATCAATAGCACATGTTCCGGCTCGACTCTCCCAGACTACTAGGAAGTCGGCCTGCGGTTCGGGGAGCGACCTTTCCCTCTAATAAATTCTACCTTCTTTACATTCTGCCTTGTGTCTGGAAATCCTTTTCTAACCCGCGTTCGGACCACGACAATTAACTCAGTGGTTACCAAGCTTTTTTTTCAATGGCCAGAGGGCAAATATTTGAGGCTTTGAAAGTCACGCAGTCTCTGCCACTATTACTCAATGCTGCCGTTGTACTACAAAATCACCCACAGACAATATTTAACTGTATTCCAGTTAAGCCTGTGTTCCAACAAAACTTTATTTACAAAAAAATGTGGCAGAGAAGATTGGCCCAAGGGCCATAATTAACTTCATAACAAACACAAAGTTCTTACTTCCACTGTTCAATCTCCTAATTGTAACATCCTTGAGAGATAAATATTAACCACATTTTACAGAGGACAAGACTAAGGCTCAGAGAGAGGAAATATCTTGTCCAACATCATGCAGCTCACAGAGCGAGTTATTAAGTTCAGCTCCCAAGAGAGATGCCAAATCTCCTGTTGCCTTAAAAGCTGTACATATATAAATGCTAATTTTAAACTTTCTCGGGGATTTTGTTCCTTAGAAGAACCTTACTCTAAATTATTTTGTGAAAAAAACAAACAAACAAAAATCACTCTTTATCCTTCACAAAAACATCTATTTTCGTGTGTTAGCTTCTTTAAAGAAAAATTCCCCTGCAGGCTGAGTCAAAGACCTCAATGGAGGTTTAAGGGATATCTTTTGATTGCTTTTGTGTGAGGAGGAAATGGGACTATGAGGGAATGTTTCTTTATGTTTCTTAAGCAGTCTCCCAGGAGCTTGGCACAACAGGGGACAGCAGGGAATAAAGATGCCCAAGTTTTCTATACCCACAGAACAAGGAGGCTGCTTTTTCTCAGACCTGATATGAGAGGCACATGGCCCTATGTAGCTGAAGACTTACCAATGTTAATCTCGTCATCAGTCAGAGTGTCTCCAATGAAATCAAACTGAAAGGACTGCAACGTTTGGGAAAATTTCTGAACAGCAGAGGAGTAATCTGTAAAGGAAGGGAAACAGGAGAAATGGTCAATACTGCTGGCTTTTGTCTGATTTCCTCATCTCTGTTAGAGCAGACAGGAGAAAAACAAAGGGAAGTGCTCCTAGCAGGTAGCAAATTGCATTGCAAGCCATTAAACCAAAAACCAGACCTTCAGTAGAAAATTTGAGCAACAAAAACCACACATTAAAGATGAAGTAGGGCAGCTTAGTGAAGTCCTTCGTTTAAGTCATGGTACATGTTTTATCTTCAATCCCTGTCCTATATGACCTGTTCTACCCAAAGCCTGTAAGACCTAAAGCTACTTAGTTGTACTCCTAAGAGACTCTCCTTAAGCTTTATTGAGTGCCTATTATGGACACTGGACTAGATGCTTTCTTACCTCTACCAAACAAATATCCACAATCATTGTACAAATAAAAAAAAAATAGCTCCAGGTTCCAGAGCTATCTGGAAGAGCTGGAACTAGAAGCCCGGTGGTCTGTCTGCGTCTCTAGGGCATTTCCCATGACAACATAGGTAGTAACAGCTGGACATTTTACACATTAACCAGATGGCAGCCTGGGTTAAGATACTACCTGGCAGAGTGAAAAATTTAACTTGCTCACAGAGCATTCACTAAGGGACCTAAAATAAGGAGATAAATGATGAAAAATTGAGGGTGGTATGGCCAGACAGATGTTTTTATTTTTGGTCAATGATTTTGAATTTTATTACAAAGAAGTTTAATGATGATGTAAAATTAAATCACAAATAGCTACCCTTTTGACAAATTATCCTTATTGAAATTTTTAAAATATGACTTTCACCAGTATATCCAGCCAAACCTCCAATCTTGCTACGCCAAGAGTGGTTCTCAGGCCAGCAGTATCATCATCACCTGGGAGCTTGATAGAAATACACATTCCCAGGTCACACCCCAGACCTACAAAATAAGCAACTGCATTTTTATACAATCCCTAGGGGATTCATATGCTCTTTAGAGGTTGAGGAGCACTGCTCTCACCAACTAAAGTAACACATTAAGACCATATTCTAGGAAAGATCAAGCTTCTTGGTAATTTTTGGTCCCCTTTTCCTATTTCTTCTTTCACTCCTTAGTTTCATCATCCCCCACCTTCATATCGATCAGATATACAAGCTACTGAAAGTTTCTGCTCTCACCCTAACAGAAAGGGATACAATGCAAACAACAGTACTTTCAATGAAAAGTTATCATGGTTAGGCTATCATGGTTAAACACAATAAAACATGCTTAGGCATTTGTCTGGAGCAGATAAACATGCCAAGAATTTTATTACCTTCTTGTCTATGTCCCATTTTCAGAAGTACTTATTTTTACTATTTAGATCCTTGACCCTCTGAACACATAATTGGCAATAATAATAACAACAATAACAATAATAATAATACTTTACAGAGATTGGAGACTGCAGACCAGGTTATCATTCCTTTTCAAATTTCCACATTTTAGAATCACATTTTCCACTTCAAATCGGGCCACATAAATGTGAGAGGAGCATGCACACCCTGCCTTCCACATTTCATCAGCAAAGAGAACACAGAACTGGTTCCATATCTGGTAAACTTTTCTCTGGCCTCTTTGGCCAGCAGCAAAAAACAAAAGCAAGGCCAGAGTTTCCCATGTGCTCCATTTTACTCAGGGAAATTAAATATAATATTCATTGTACTGTCCTTTCACAAATACCAGGATTTCGTAAATTGAGCTGAGCAAGGTACAGTTATAAATCACTCCTCAGAATTATATGAACATTTTAGAAACCACAAATATTATGATTTTCAACATTTACAGTATTTTGTAAGTAAAGGCATGGAGTGAGAAAGGAGTTATATTCATTCCCTTTCTCATTATTTGCACCAACACTCTTCTCCAGATTTCTCGGACTTCAAAACACTACCTTACACCTGCACAGAGCTTGAAAATGTTTATGAAGGACTTTGCACACTTTTCATTTACTCTTCCAAAGTATCTAAAGGTAGGTATTACTATCCTCACCTTATAAACAAACCCAAAAAATGAGACCATGAAGCAAATTACATGCACGAAAATACAAACACAAATTAACAGCTCTTCATGGAAAGAAGGTCTCATTTATTTGGCCTCTGTACTGAGGGAAATGCCAGGGAAGACATATATTTTAGATAAATGTGTTGGGTGACTTCTTGACTACAAAGAATCAACAGATAACCTAGAAATGCTTACCATGGATGGGACATTTATTTCCTTATCGTCCTAAAATTCACTGCACCACTCCAAACCATGTAAATTCATCCTTATATCCTCCCTGATACTGCCCCACCTCTGCCCACAAAGCCACTATCTCATAATTTTTCAAGCTGTTTTGTCAGTTCTCCCTCAATCACCTTCTTATTTATTCGTGTGCCTTCTATGATGTTTTTCCCTCATCTTTTCCTAACTCATTTTAGAATGTAGTTGGATAGTGCCTTTTAGGCAACTGAAGCTTCCGGGGAATGAGGCAGAATATAAACGGGATTGATTAGTTAACTAATTCATATTATATAGATCCCAATATGGTTTTTTATCACTATAGCTTTCTACAGAATCATATGGAATATCCTCTTTTATTTCCAACTTATTTAAGTCTGAAGGATGTCTTGGTAATTCATGAATCAGTAATTCATCCTTTTTGTTGCTAAGCAGTATCCTATTGTGTAAATATACAATAATTCATTCATTCACCTATTCAGGGACTTTTGCGATGTTTCTAGCTTTTCACTATAATGAATAAAAACTGCTATAAACACTCATGTAAAATTATTTCTGAGACATATGTTTTCACTTCTCCCAAGGAGTGCACCCTAGGAGCTCAGTGAATGTGTTTTATGGTTAGTTGGTAAATGTATATTAAACTATATAAGAAAAGGTTAAACTGTCTTCCAAAGCCATTGTACCATTTTGTATTCTTATCAACCATGTATGAGAATTTCAGTTGATCCACATACTTTCCAGCCTCTGGTTATTTACTTCCTAATTTTAATTTTAGCCATTCTAATGGGTGTGTAGTGGTATTTCCTGATGACTAATGCTGCTGAGTATCTTATCATGTACTTATTGGACATTTGTAATATTTTTTCTTATAAAGGATCTGTTCAAATTTTTGCTTGTTTTATGATTGAGTTGTTTATTTTCTTATTATTGAGCTATAAAATTTCTTTATATATTCTGGATCCAAGTTTTTTGTCACATATATATATATATATATATATATATATATATATATATATATATATATATCACAAGTACTATCTAAATTAACAAAAGCTTAACAATCTAAGGGCTGTATATTCAAAACAAAAGAGTGAATTTTTTATAAAAACAGTGAATTTTGTGATATATTAAGTTATCCTAATCAAATCACCTTCTCTCCAGCTCTGCAATCTCTGCAAGAACGCTAAAAACCAACAGCCTCACAACTAGAGTATCTATGAAAACCAACACTTTAGCAGCCACTGGAGAGGGCAGAAGCGGGTTGGAGGTTCACAAGGCCCCACTCTCAGAGAATGATTACTATTTGTCCAGTCTGACAGGAGAAAGCTCCATTCTTAGAGTTTGTCTTTGCTTCTCTTAATGCAAAGTTCATTCTGTGTAAACTATGCTGCCATTGGAGCATTTATAAAAATAATCATCTGAAATTGTTTAAGACTGTGGTGACCTGAAGTGATGTACAAATTGGACTTATAAACTGGCTGAACAAAACACCTGCTAAGAAAAAAAAAAAAGAATGACAAATTAGAGAAAGACATACCCATAGGGGTCTTTGCAAAGGTGAAAACTATTCCAAGAAATCTAGAAAGACACTTAAATGCAAAGAAATGTATGCACACTCTGGGTTGTGTGTCTGCCCACAGAAGACTTAAAAAGGCCTTAATCTCTCTCTTCTGCCTGAATTTGAGGCCCTGTACAAGCAGGGAGAGAATGGTAAGGCAACGTTGTAAATTTATTGCCCAAATGTTGAAGGCATGCCTTAAAACACACACAAAGCCTTGCAGCAAAAGCTGGAAGACTTGCTGGTTAAAATTGTTTAACAAAATCACTGTCCAATCATTAGCAGAATACTAAGCTAACCTATCAAAGACTTCAGTGGCTTCACACAACACCAAGTACAGACTTTAAGACAGATATAGTCCAGGAGGTCAAAAAAAAAAAAAAAGAACAATAAGACTTACTTATAAAACACCCTGGGAGGGAGACAGGATCTAGTTTTCAGAGTTGTCACAATGCACCCTTTCCAACAAGAAATTACAAGACACACAGAGAATACTGCCCCATACTCAAGAAAAAAAAAAAAAAGGTTATCAATAGAAACTATTAAGGAGGAAGCGCAGACATGGGACTTTCAAAAAAATTTTGAATTAACTATTTTAAATATGTTCAAAGAATTAAACTATACCATGCCTAATAACTAAAGAAGAGAATGAGAATGATGTGTCACCAAATAAACAATAACAATAGAGGGCTGGAGATATTTTTAAAAGAGCCAATTAAAACTTCTGTAGTTAAAAAGTACAAGGAATCAATAGCAAAGACCAATAAAACTAAAAGCTGGTTCTTTGAGAAGGTAAACAAAATTGATAAACCATTAGCTGCACTCATCAGGGAAAAATGGGAGAAGACTCAAATCAAAAGAATTAGAAATTGAAAAGGAGAAGTAACAACTGACACCACAGAAATACAAAGGATCATGAGAGATTACTACAAGCAACTATGTGCCAATAAAATGGACAACCTGGAAGAAATGGACAAATTCTTAGAAAAGCAAAACCTTCTAAGACTGAATCAGGAAGAAAGAGAAAATATAAACAGACCACTCACAAGCACTGAAATGGAAACTGTGATTAAAAATCTTCCAACAAACCAAAGCGCAGGACCAGATGACTGCACAGACAAATTCTATTAAAAATTTAAAGAAGAGTTAATACTCATCCTCCTCAAACTCTTCCAAAATACAGGAGAGGGAGGACCACTCCCAAACTCATTCTATGAAGCCACCATCATGCCGATACCAAAACCAAACAAACATGTCATGAAAAAAGAAAGTTACAGGCCAATATCACTGATAAACACACAAACGAAATACTAACAAACAGAATCCAACAGCACATTAAAAGGATCATATAAAATGAGCAAGACGGGATTCCCCCCGGAATGCAAGGATTCTTCAATATATGCAAATCAATCAATGTGAAACAGCATATTAACAAACTAAAGGATAAAAACCATATGACAATCTCAAGAGATGCAGAAAAAGCTTTCAACAAAATTCAATACCAATTTGTGATAAAAACTCTCAGGAAACTGGGCATGGAGGGAACCAAACTCAACATAATAAAGGCCATATATGACAAACCCACAGCCAAGGTTATTATCAATGTTGAAAAACTGAAACCATTTCCTCTAAGATCAGGAACAAGACAAGGGTGCACACTCTCACCAATATTATTCAACACAGTTTTGGAAGTCTTAGCCACAGCAATCAGAGAAGAAAAAGAAATAAAAGAATCCAAATTGGAAAAGAAGTAAAACTGTCACTCTTTGCAGATGACACGATACTATATATAGAAAATCCTAAAGATGCCACCAGAAAACTACTAGAGCTAATCAATGAATTTGGTAAAGTAGCAGGATAAAAAAATAATGCACAGAAATCTCTGGCATTCCTATATACTAATGATGAAATATCTGAAAGTGAAATCGAGAAAACACTCCCATTTACCACTGCAACAAAAAGAATAAAATATCTAGGAATAAACCTACCTAAGAAGACAAAAGACCTGTATGAAGAAAATTATAAGACACTGATGAAAGAAATTAAAGAGGATACAAATAGATGGAGAGATATACCATGTTCTTGGATTGGAAGAATCAACACTGTGAAAATGACTCTACAACCCAAGGCAATCTACAGATTCAATGCAATCCCTGTCAAACTACCACTGGCTTTTTTCACAGAACTAGAACCAAAAAAATCCACAATTTGTAATGGAAACACAAAAGACCCCGAATAGCCAAAGCAATCTTGAAAACGAAAACGGAGCTGGAGAATCAGGCTCCCTGACTTCAGACTATACTACAAAGCTACAGTAATTAAGACAGTATGGTACTGGCACAAAAAGAGAAAGATAGATGCATGGAACAGGATAGAAAGCCCAGAGAGAAACCCATGCACATATGGTCACCTTAGTTTTGATCAAAGAGGCAAGAATATACAATGGAGCAAAGACAGCCTCTTCAATAAGTGCTGCCGGGAAAACTGGACATCTCCATGTAAAAGAATGAAATTAGAACACTTGCTAGCACCATACACAAAAATAAACTCAAAATGGATTAAAGACTTAAATGTAAGGCCAGACACTATAAAACTCTTAGAGGAAAACATAGGCAGAACACTCTATGACATAAATCACAGCAAGACCCTTTTTGACCAACCTCCTAGAGTAATGGAGGTAAAAACAAAAATAAACAAATGGGACCTAATGAAACTTAAAATTTTTGCACAGCAAAGAAAACCATAAACAAGATGAAAAGACAACCCTCAGAATGGGAGAAAATATTTGAAAATGAAGCAACTGACAAAGGATTAATCTCCAAAATATACAAGCAGCTCATGCAGCTCAGTATCGAAAAAATAAGCAACCCAATCCAGAAATGGGTGGAAGACCTAAATAGACATTTCTCCAAAGAAGACATACAGATTGCCAAAAAACACATGAACAGATGTGTAACATCACTAATCATTAAAGAAATGCAAATCAAAACCACAGTGAGGTATCACCTCACACCAGTCAGAATGGCCATCATCAAAAAATCTACAAACAATAAATGCTGGAGAGGGTATGCAGAAAAGGGAACCCCCTTGAACTGTTGGCGGGAATGTAAATTGATACAGCCACCATGGAAAACATTATGGAGGTTCCTTTAAAAACTAAAAATAGAACTACCATACGACCCAGCAATCCCACTACTGGGCATATACCCTGAGAATACCATAATTAAAAAAGAGTCACATACCACAATGTTCATTGCAGCACTATTTACAATAGCCAGTACATGGAAGCAACCTAAATGTCCATCGACAGATGAATGGATAAAGAAGATGTGGTATATATATATACATATATATATATATATATATATATATATATATATATATATATATATATATATACAATGGAATATTACGCTGCCATAGAAAGCAAAGTAATTGAGTTATTTGTAGTGAGGTGAGTGGACCTAGCCTCTGTCACACAGAGTGAAGTAAGTCAGAAAGAAAAAACAAATACTGTATACTAACGCACATATATGGAATCTAAAAAACTGGTACTGATGAACCTAGTGGTGGGGCAGGAAGAAAGATGCAGATGTAGAGAACGGACTTCCGGACACGCAGGGGAAGGGGAAGCTGGGACAAAGTGAGAGAGTAGCACTGATAATATATACACTACCAAACGTAAAGTGGATGGCTAGTGGGAAGCTGCTGCTTAGCACAGGGAGATCAGCTCGGTGCTTTCTGACAACCTCGAGTGGTGGGATAGGGAGGGTGGGAGGGAGACGCAAGAGGTAGGGCATATGGGAATAAATGTATACATATAGCTGATTCACTTTTTTGTACAGCAGAAGCTAACACAACATTTTTGTAAAGCAATTATACTCCAATAAAGATATAAAAAGTACAATAATAAGTAAATAAAAATTTTACTACAATGGCTTAAGATTAAATTTCAGCATGCAGAAGAGTCAGTGAACTTGAAGACAGGTCAATTGAGATAATCCAGTCTATGAAACAGAAAGAAAAGAGAATGAAGAAACATAAACAGAACCTCAGAGACCTGTGGGACACCAACAAGAGTGACACTACACACATAGTGGGAATCCCAGAAGAGGAGAGAAAGAAAGGGAAAGAAATAACATTTGCCACATTTGATGAAAAACATTAATCTGTACTCCCATCAAGCTCAACACACTTTAAGGAAGACAAACTGAAACACACACACACCTAGAAACATCACAAACTACTGAAAGAAAAAGAAAGAGAAGCTTAAAGAGAAGAAAAATTGACTCATTATGTACAAGAGAGAGCCTCAATAAGATTAACAGCTGACTTTTCATCAGAAAGCACAAAGGCCCCAAAACAGTGAAGTGACATATTCAAAGTTCTGGGGGAATAAAAAGTATCAAAAATACTCTATATCTGTCAAAATTAATCTTCAAAAATGAAGAAAAAATTAAGATATTCCCATATAAACAGAAACTGAAAGAATCTGTTGTTAGCAAAAGTGCATTACGATAAATACTGAAGGGAGTCTTCCAGGTGAAAATCGAAGGACAGTAAACAGTAACTTGATCTACATGAGGAAGTGAATGCCACCAGCAAAAGAAATACACGCAAATACAGAAGATAGAGTAAATGTATTTTGTTTGTTAGTCTTTTCTCTTTATGTATGAGTCAAGAGAAAACTGTGCATAGCAATAGTTATAAAACTATGTTGATGAAATTATAATGTATAAAGTGTAACTTGTATGAAAATACTAGCACAAAAGAAAGGGGAGGTAACGTAGCTATATTGGAGAAAAGTTTTTATGTATTACAGAATTCGTATTAATCTGTCCTACATTATTAAGGTTAGATATCAATTGTATTTCCCAGAACAACCAATAAGTAAACAGCTGAAAATATATAGTAAAATAAATAGCAAACTAAAATTGTCTACTCGAAAATCTTTTTTACACAAAAGAAGACAATAGTAGAAGAATAGAAGAATAAGAGAGATACAAGGCACACCACAAATAAATAGCAAAATGGTAGATGTAAATCCCACCTTGTTAATATTAAATTAAACATGAATGTACTAAAAATTCCAATCAAAGCCAAGGAGTGGTAAAATAGATTTATAAATTAAAACAAAAAAATACAACGATCCAAAATCTATGGGATGTAGCAGAAAACAGGTCTTAGAGGGAAGTTTATAGCAATACAAGCTTACCTCAGGAAACAAGAAAAATCTCAAAAAAACAACCTAAACTTACACCTAAAGGAATTAGAAAAAAAGAACAAATTCCAAAGTTAGTACAAGGAAAAAAATCAGAGCAGAAAGAAATGAAATAGAGACTGCACCCATATTTTAATTGGGATGAAACTCAAGTAGCCAAATTTCATTATGACTCAAAATCTGATGGATGCATTTCTACTTCTTAAGCATATTAAACAGTGGAA
Source organism: Mesoplodon bidens (assembly GCF_964165515.1). Lineage (NCBI taxonomy): Eukaryota > Metazoa > Chordata > Mammalia > Artiodactyla > Ziphiidae > Mesoplodon > Mesoplodon bidens. Next base: position 84,604,776 of record NC_138163.1, on the reverse strand, counting down.
TGCCCAAGGGATTGCCAGGCTTGATGGTTTTTGCTGCTTTCAGTTTAAAAAAAAGTTGTTCCCTTAATATATGCATCCCTTTGCACTTAACAATTTATTAGCTTAAATGAATCCTCATATTAACACCTGGTAGGGCTGTGTGTTTTTCCAAGGCAGAATGAGGTAGTGGAAAGATCACTAAGACTGCAGTTTTAAGTCTTGGCTCTGGCACTTATCAGCTTTGTGGGTATGGGCAAGTTACTTCACCCCTCTGGGCCTTGATTTAAAAGAATCCTTACTACTTACCAGCTACTATGATTGCCTTCAGTTTATATGTAAAATTATAATATCGTCTACCTCAGAGGGTTATTGGGGAGATTAAGATGTCATACTTTAAAAACTAGAGATCACTTTATAAATGCCAACTATTTTTATTTTAAAATTGGGCTATTGTTCCTATTAATAAGACTGCTATGAACATCTAATGAAAATGTCCTATAAAAATTAAAATAGAATTAGACAAACAGTGGCTCTTGCATTTTAAAGACTTGTTGAGAGTATGATAAAATATACAGATTTTCTTCCCAGAAAAATGTATATATATATACACATCTGTAAAATCTCAAGTTCCCAGAAGCTGTGATGTCCAACTTAAGAACTCTCCAACAAGAAAATCTTTAAGGTCTCTTCTAGCTCTCTCAGCCTTGAGTGTATGACTTTGACTCTTTTAAATAAAGCACCCACTCAATAAGTCAGATTGATTCAACCAATAAACCCTCCTCCTAATCCAAACACATAGAAATGTTAAGTAAAATGCAACAAGTGTGTGTGTGTGTGTGTGTGTGCCTTTTAAAATATCCAACAGACATAGAAAGGAAGCAAAACTCTCTGGACTTCCCTGGTGGTCCAGTCGTTAAGAATCCACCTTCCAATGCAGGGGACGTGCATTCGATCCCTGGTCAGGGAACTGAGATCCCACATGCCACGGGGCAACTAAGCCCGCATGCCACAACTACAGAGCCCACGTGCTCTGGAGCCCGCGCACCACAACTAGGGAGCCCATGCACCACAACTAGAGAGAAGCCCACACAATGCAATGAAAGATCCCGTGTGCTGCAACTAAGACCCAATGCAGCCAAAAATAAATAAATATATATATAAATAAATATTTCGTGGGGGGAACTCTCAAGTACCAGAAATGAGGAGAAGAGGAAATTCAAAACCAGAGGAGAGAGCAGTAGCTGAGACCAAGTAGCCAGCGGAAAGGTATGAGAACTAGATACAGTTGATTCTCATCATTTGCAGATTCTGTATCTGCGAATTTGCCTACTCACTGACATATATTTTCCCAGCAGAGGTCATGAAAATCAACACTGCTTTCTTGTTTCAACTCTCATACTGTAAACAAGTGTCTTTTTTGTGGTCTGTTTATTGTCATGATTTCCATATTTTTTGTGCTTTTTGTTGGTGATTGAGCTGTTTAATATTGCCCCTAAGCATACTGCTTAAATGCTGTCTCATGTTTGTAAAAATAAGAAGGTAGTCCTGTGCCTTACAGAGGAATTTCATACATTAGATAAGCTTAGAGTAGGCATGCATTATAGTGCTATTGGTCATGAGTTCAATGTCTTTAAAAAGAAACACAAAAAACAAGGTTATGTATTGATCAGTTGATGAATATGTTGTGACAAGAAGCTTAAAGAAACCTCTGTATTCCCTCAAGGAGCAATGGTTCAGTATTCACAAATTCAGTGTTTCTAATGACTTTAAAAATGTAATTACCATGAATAAAATGAAGTGACTGTATGTAGGAGTTGGGATTTTATCAACAAGCAGGGGGAACATTCTGTTGGAGTTGGGAGCTAGAATGAGGTTCCTGCATGAAACCCACTGACCTAGGATGCTGCAGGGAATATAGAAGACAGTCAGTCTCAGTCTCACACTGAACTAAAATCAACAGTGACCCAGAACCACAAGCTTTTGTTGATTCAAGTTCAAAATTGTACTGCACACATAGGTTAAAAGAAATTAACTTCAAAACTGATCCTGAACCAGCAGCAGCAAGCTCCAAGAGGAAGTAAAAGAAAAACTGCCCCCTAAGGATGCCTCCACAACCCAGGGTACATGAGGAATTCTCAAAGAAACAACTTCTACCCAGGAGAACTTAATAGTCAGAAATTACAAATAATACTAGGAAAGTAACATGAGAGCCAAAATAAATGAGTGGATTCCTTTCTTTGAGAATGAGAATTACAGTGCAACCGAAAAGGTATTTTAATAGTTATATTTACGATATTCAGAGATGAAGTAAGAAATAAATCCAATCATCTCAGAAGGGACAATAAACAGACATACATTTTCTCATCAGCAATAACCAATGTTAATAAAATGAAGTATTAATTTTAACATGCTGAGATAAAATAGCAATCAACCTACTGGTACTGAATTGGAAAACAGATCTGAGGATATCAACCCAGAACAGCATAGAGAAATAAACAATGAGAAAATATAAAAGAAAATAAAAGAGACAGAAGGACAAGAGGCCCTAATAGGAATAACAAAAGAAGGGAGTAAAAGGCATGGGGGTAGAGGTCAGTAAAATGGCAACCTAGGAAGCTCCAAGCTCTTAGTTCCCCACAGAAACATCAAAACAAACAAACAAAAAACAACCAGAATCTGTCTAAACCAACTTTGAAGGAGCTCTGGAAAACAAATGTTTACTGCAACCAAGCAAAGGCCAAATCAAGAAAAATTCTCTTAACTGGAAGTCCTAACCACAGCAATCAAAGAAGAAAAAGAAATAAAAGGTATACAAATTGGAAGGGAAGAGCTACAATTCTCACTATTTGAGGAGGACATGATACTTTATATAGAGAACCCTAAAGTGCCCACTCCAAAAAATTAGAACTAACAAATTCAGGAAGGTTACAGGATACAAGATTAATACACAGAATACTGTTATTTTTATATACTAATAATGCAGTATCAGAAAGGGAGAGTTAAGAAAATATCACTTAAAATTTCATCAAAAAGAATAAAATACCTAGGAATAAACTTAACCAAGGAGGTGAAAGACAAATTCTCTGAAAACTATAAAACACTGATGAAGGAAATTGAAGATGATACAAAGAAATGGAAAGATATTCTGTACCTTTGGATTGGAAGAATATTGTTAAAATGGCCATATTACCCAAAGCAATCTACAGATTCAATGCAATCTTCATCAAAATACTCATGACATTTTTCACAGAACTAAAACAAATAATCATAAAATTCATAGAGAACCATAAAAGACCCCAAGTGACACAGCAATATTGAGAAAAAAAGAACAAAGCTGGATATATAAACCTCCAAGAGTTCAGACTATATTGAAAAGCTACAGTAATCAAAACAGCATTGTGCTAGCACAAACACAAACACATAGATCAATCGAACAGAATAGAGAGCCCAGAAATAAACCCACACACGTATGATCAAGTAATCTACAACAAAGGAGGCAAGAATATACAATGGAGAAAAGACAGTCTCTTCAAAAAGTGGTGCTGGGAAAACTGGCCAGCCACATGTAAAACAATGAGATTAGAACATTCCCTCACACCATATACAAAAATAAATTGAAAATGGTTTAAAGACCTAAGTGTAAGAATGGAAACCATAAAACTCCTAGAAGAGAACATAGGCAGAACACTCTTTGACATAAATCACAACAATATTTTCTTGGATCCGTCTCCTAAGGCAAAAGAAACAAAAGAAATAATAAACAAATGGGACTTAATTAAACTTCAAAGCTTTTGCACAGAAAAGGAAACCTTTGGCAAAACGAAAATACAACCTACTGAATGGGAGAAAATATTTACTTTGTGACCACCTAGAGGGGTAGGATAGGGAGGGTGGGAGGGAGATGCAAGAGGGAGGGGATATGGGGATATATGTATACATATATCTGATCCACTTTGTTATACAGCAGAAACTAACACAACATTGTAAAGCAATTATACTCCAATAAAGATGTTAAAAAAAAGATACAGGATTGGCCAATAATTCTAACTGAGATGGAAAAATACTTAAATTGGTCTTAAACATTTTTTTAATTGGAAAAGTTATTTAGAAACTATCATTTGGGTGAAGGTGGTCAAAAAGGACAAACGTTCAGTTACAAGATAATTAAGTTCTGAAGATGTAATGTACAACATAATACGGTTAACAATACCATACTGTGTATTCAAAAGTTGCTAAGAGAGTAGATGCTAAAATTTCTCATCACAAGAAAAAAAAGTTTTAAATACGTGAGGTGATGGATGCTGACAAAGCTTATTGTGGTAATCACTTTGTAATATATACATATATCAAATCATTATGATGTACATCTTAAATTTATATTGTGTTATATCACTTATATGTCAATAAAACTGGGAAAAAAAGGAATGCACATTATAAATTTTTAAAACTTCATATTTTCCTGCTGCCTCAACATCCCCACAAGCCTACTGTGAGCCCTCTGACCATGCAACAAGGTGGCCCAGTGTTATAAAGCTGGTCCCCACCACACGTTTCCCTTTTTGCCCTCCCCTGATTTTGACTTAGCAATGTTCAGTCACATCAATGAAATCCCATCATGCCTTTTGTTTGTGTACTGTACCTTAAACCCAATAAAGTCACTTGCCACTTTTCTCTTAGTTTTTCTTCGCTTCTCCTCTCCTCCCTTCTCTCTCTCAGCTCCCCATCTGCTTGGTTGACCCCATTCACTTGAAGCTACTCCCACATGGCCACTTCATGAAGGGCAGTACTCCCTATTCCAGGTCCTGTGAGGATAATAAATCTCTTTAACTTTCATACAACTCTCCCTGGTTTTATTCCAAGTTTGCACCTGACTGATGTAAGGAAAAAAAAAGCATTTTTAGTAACATAATTATTCCTGACAACACACAATGAACTACTGATACATGCTACAAAATAGATAAATCTTGAAAATGCAATGTTAAGTGAAATAAACCAAAGGACAAATATAGTATGATTCTACTTATATGAGGTATCTAGAATAGATAAATTCATAAAGACAGAATATAGAATATAGGCTACCAGTCATTGAAGGAAGAAGGCAATGAGGAGTTACTGTATAATGGGTACAAAGTTTCAACTGGTATGATGAAAACGTTTTGTAAATGAATAGTGGTAAACATTACACCACATTATGAATGTACACAATGTCACTGAATTGTACACTAAAAATTATGAAAATGGTAAAATTTATTTTACATATTTTATCACAATAAAAAAGAGAATAGGGCAAGAAAATAGTCAAGGATGTTATGCTAACTGTAAACAAAATTAACTCTAATAATTATTAATAGTATCTAATGGGGGAGTAAATGATAAAGTGAAACTAAAATACCAGTCATCAGTGAAATAGAAGACGAGAAATGGTAGCTCAATTTAAGGTGTTCTAAGGTCCTTGTCTAGTCATAAAATATTTAAGTGTATCTGTTAAAAGGAAACAAGTGGAATTGGTGGGAAAAAATAAGATACAACAAGATTGAAGCAGGAGTGACAGAAAAGGAAATAAAAAGTATGGTCATTAGGATAAAAACAAAATAAAATGGCAAAAGTAAATCTAACTATATAAAAAGTGCAATAAATGTACACTCACGTAATGAAACAGAGATAGAAATATTTTTTGTTACAGTCTGGCTAGATCCTGTTTATAGGAAGTACAACTAAACATAAACACTAAAAATGGTTGAAAATAGTATAATGGAAAATAAATACACCAGGAAAATACCAACCAGAAGAAAGCTTAAATAGCAATATAGAATCAGACAAAAATAAAGCAAATAAACATATTAAAAAGGCTAAAAATAGATTTTACTCAGTAAAAGGGATAGTGAACCAAGAATATATGTCTAAAATCTATATATACCTAATAAAATGTCCTCATGTATATATGTACATATAGATATTTGACAGAATGAAAAGAATTGAAAACTTCATAACCATAATGTGAGAATTTAACTGTGCTGATAGATCAAAAAGAAAAACTATTTGTATGAATATTTAAAGATTTGAACACGACGACAAGCAAAATCTAAATAGTAAATACATATATTGTTTTGGTGTGATATATATATATATATATATATATATATATATATATATATATATCTGTGCCCAACATTCTAATTTTTAAAATATATTTGTAACATTAACCAAAACTGACCACATAAGAGACCACAGAACAGTCTCAGCAGGATCCCAAAACTACCATGCAAATTTGGGACCACAAAGTAACAAATTCAGAAAGCAATAATAAAGATAGCAAAAAGATACAATATAACAAAGATAAACTTCTAAATAATGTATACATTAAAGAAGAAATCATTTTAAAAACTGCAAAGTACAGGGACTTCCCTGGTGGTCCAGTGGTAAAGAATCCACCTTACAATGCAGAGGACATGGGTTTGATCCCTGGTCAGGGAACTAAGATCCCACATGCCATGGGGCAACTAAGCCAACACACCGCAATTACTGAGCTCACGTGCCTCAACTAGAGCCTGCATGCCACACACTACAGAGCTCATGCACCCTGGAACCTGCACCACAACTACAGAGCCCACGTGCCCTGGAGCCTTCATGCCACAATTAGAGAAGAGAAAACCCACACTCCACAACTGGAGAGAAGCCCATGCACCACAACGAAGAGCCCACATGTGGCAACAAAAGATCCCACATGCCTCAACAAAGATCCCGCATGCTGCAACTAGGACCTGACGCAGCCAAAAATAAATAAAATAAATAAGTACATAATAAATAAATCTTTAAAAAATAAAATAAAATAATGAAAATTGCAAAATACAATGAAGGACGAAAACACTACATACCAACAGTTTCAGTATGCAGCTGAAGTGATTTTTATGAGAGATTTATACCTTAAATGGATGTATTAGAAATAAGTGAAAAGACTGGCATGCCATTTTAAAAACTAGGAAAATAAACTAGTCTTCAAAAGAATGCAAAAGAAATGGAATAATACGTATAGAAGCAGAAAATAATGAAAAAGAAAAGAGATATGAAGGACCAACAAAATTACAAACTAGTTTTTGAAAAGACTAAAAATACAAACATCTAGCAAGAATGATCAAGAAAATACAAATAAGCAAGATTAGGAATGAAAGGGGGATATAACTACAGATGTAGGGGAGCTTTTAAAAGCATAAAAGGATTATATAAAAAGTTATGAAAATACTTTCCAAAATAGTAAAATGGGCAATCACTTAAACATTGTTTACAGAATTATTTATACCAGGACAAACAATTTGCAGTAAAAATGTAAAGTAACTAGGAATAAGGCAGACAAAAGTGGGGTAAATACATTTACAAATTCTAAAATAATTTTCAAAAAAGCTTCACTTTAATAAACATTGAGGTAAATCATTTTCACAGACAGGAAAATTCAACATCATCATTATGTAAACTAACAACAACAACAAAAACCAGGAAATCTGAATAGGACAAATAAACACTAAAATAGTTAAATATTCAGTATAAACTACAGTCAACCCACTGGCACCTTTACCATTTTCCTGTAACAAAGACAGAAAATTCAGGCAGTTTTACAGGTGAATGTTAACAAGACTTCAAAAATCAAATAATCGGGCTTCCCTGGTGGCACAGTGGTTGACAGTCCGCCTGCTGATTCAGGGGACACGGGTTCATGCCCCGGTCCGGGAAGATCCCACATGCTGTGGAGCGGCTGGGCCCGTGGACCATGGCTGCTGAGCCTGCACGTCCGGAGCCTGTGCTCCACAACGGGAGAGGCCACAACAGTGAGAGGCCCGCATACCACACACACACACACACACACACACACACACACACACACAGAATCAAATAATCTAAATGTTTTACAAGTTGTTTCAGAGAATTAAAAAAATAAAAGAAGAAAGGGTTTTTGTCTCTAGAATGACAAAGAAGACATAATTTTCCCTATTCCTCCTGCTAAGTAACGTTAAAAACCATGGATATTATATGTGAAACAAACATAAGACTCTGAAAAGAAGAGAAGAAAGTAATAGTACTAGGTTTAAAGTACTGAAAGAGAAAAGATAGCAACCTACTAGTAGTAAATTAGAAAACAGATCTGAGGAAATTACCCAGAGTACAACACGGAGAGAAAAACAGCTGGAAAATACATATTAAAAGAGAGAGAGGGAAAAAAAAAGATAGAACAAGAAACCCTGATAGAAACTCTATTAGAAAACTGAGACTGTTATAAAGAGTGAAGAGAGTCAGAAAGAGAAAAACAAATATCGCATATTAACGCATATATGTGGAACCTAGAAAAACGGTACAGATGAACCGGTTTGCAAGGCAGAAATAGAGACACAGATGTGGAGTAAAAATGCATGGACACCAAGGGGGGAAAGTGGCAGGGGTGGTGGTGGTGGTGTGATAAATTGGGATATTAGAATTGACATATATACACTAATATGTATAAAATGGAAAACTAATAAGAACCTGCTGTATAAAAAAAATAAATTAAATTTTAAAAAAAGGAAAAAAGAAAACTCTATCAACTACAACAAAGGACACTGGGTTGAGTTCCCTGGGTTACATTTTGGCTTCATATATCCCAGCCTAGGTGCTGAAGAAGCCAGCAATCTGGAAATGTCAAGGGACTCAAGCAAAATACAGGCCATGAAAAACCTGCTCTCTCTAGACCAAGGAACAGAAAAGAAGCAGCCTAGCAAGACAGAAAACCTTTAGACAATAACCAGTCTATACCAGGAAACACCACAGAAAAACATCATGCCCCCCTCCCCACAGCAACAAAGGCTGAATTGAGAGCCTGTAACATAGTACTCCAACCCCAATCACATCATCATGGCAATGTCAGAGAAGGCCAAGTGGGACTCTCATCCCTGCAGGGATGTAACGAGCCACCTACTCCACATGTTATCACTGTAGACTACAAATATGCCCGGACATCCACTCTCACCCAGCAGTACTGTACCCATCACTCTCCCCATTAGGGTAGTGTGAGAGGAGACCTAATGGAGAGCCAAGACTGGACTTCCACGCTCACCCAGGAATAACAAGGCCATCCCGTCCCCATAATGTAAATGGAGGCTCATGGGAAGCAGTACTGAGCCACTCCTGCCCATCCCAGAAAAGATGGTACTAGTGGAGGCCTAGTGGGAAGCTGAATATCTATCCCCCCACCCCAGCAGAAAGGAGTATAGTATCTCTGGGCCACAAGAGTTGAAGAGTAGGAAAACTGGACTTCTGCCCCCATCTGGCAGTAATGAGGTAGTGTGTGTCACCCAGAAGAGTGGTGTCATGATGGTGTGCTAAAACACAAGATTTAAATAAGATTCAAATTCTCATAATATCCAAAATGTCCAGAATTCAATTGAAAATAACTTGTAATATCAGAAACTGAGAAGATTTCAAGCTATATGAGAAAAGACAATCAATAGACATAGAGATGATACAGATGCTAGGATTATCCGACAATGATTGTAAACCATCAATCATAAAAATAAACAATCACAAACATGTTTGAAACAAATTTAAAAAAATAGAAAGTCTCAGCAAAGAAATAGAAAGTGCCAAAAAAGAAATAGAAGATATTTTTAAAATAATTAAGTGGAAAATACAATAACTAAGATTTTAAAAACTCAGTGGATCGGCTCAACAGCAAACTAGAGAGGACAAAGGAAGAATCAGTGAACTTGAAAATAGAACAATAGAATTTACTCAATCTGAAAAATTGGGAAGGGTGGGTACTTAGAGACCTGTGAAACTATAACAAAAGACCACATATTCATGACATTATAGTCCTAAAAATAGAGAAAGAGGAGAACAATGAAACAGTACTCAAAGAAACAATAGCTGAAATTTTTTAAAATCTGGCAACAAAAACCTACAGATTCAAGAAGTGAACCTCAAACCAGATAAACCCCCCCAAATACACGTCAAGACACATCATAATCAAACCACTGAAAATAAAAGACTAAGAAAAAATCTCAAAAGCACGAAGGGAAAAAACTAATGACAGCAGTTTTCTCATTCAAAAATTGAAGGCAAGAAGAAAGTGGCACAACATTTTGCAAGCACAAAAGAAAAGAACTGTAAACCCAGAAATCTATATCCATTGCAAAATCAAGACATTCGCAGATGAAATAAAACTAAGAGATTTTGTCACCAGATCTATACTAAAAGAATGGGTAGAGGAAGTTCTTTAAACAGAAAGGAAATGCAAAAAGAAGAGATCTTTGAACATGAAGGAAAGAATAGTGGTAATGGCAAAAATATGGTTAAATACAGTAAATTTACCTCTCCTCTTAAGTTTTCTAAATTATTTTTGACAGTTGAAGCAAAAATTATAACACTGCCTGGTATAGATCTCAATGTATATTTAGTACGTATTATCATATTGTAAATGGGGATAGGGAAAGGGACCTAAAAGTGGTAAGGTTTCTACACTTCACTAGAAATGGCAAAATGTGGACACCTATAGATTGTGAGAAAGTATGAGTGTATATATACAAATATGTTATATATACATAATATTTTACAAACATATGGATATATGGAAATATATATTTACAAATATAATTCCAAGAGCAACCACTAGGAAATCTATACAGAGATACACTCAAGCAGAGTCTCAAAGAGATATCTATATATCCATGCTCATAGCAGTATTATTCATAATAGCAAAAAGGTAGAAGCAACCAAAGTGTCCATAAACAGATTAATGGATAAAGAAAATGTAGTACATATATGTACAATGGAATAGTGGTCAGCCTTAAATAGGAAGGAAATTCTGACATGCTACAACATGGAAGAACTTTGAGGACGTTATGCTAAGTAAAATAAATAAGTCACAAAAAGACAATATTTGATTTCACTCACATGAGGTATCAAGAGTAGTCAAACTGGGCCTCCCTGGTGGCGCAGTGGTTGAGAGTCCGCCTGCCGATGCAGGGGATACGGGTTCGTGCCCCGGTCTGGGAGGATCCCATATGCCGCGGAGCGGCTGGGCCCGTGAGCCATGGCCGCTGGGCCTGCGCGTCCAGAGCCTGTGCTCCGCAACGGGAGAGGCCACAGCAGTGAGAGGCCCGCATACCGCAAAAAGAAAAAAAAAAAAAAAAAAAAAAAAGAGTAGTCAAACTCACAGAAACAAGAAGTTGAAGAGCAGCTGCCAGGGGCTGGGAGAGGGGGAAATGAGTCCTTGGGTAATGGGTATAAAGTTTGGTTTTGCAAGATGATAGTTATCAAGATTGGTTACACAACAATATGCATATACTTAACACTACTGAACTTAAAATAAGGTGGTAAATTTTATGTTATGTGAAGTATTTCACAATTAAATTTTTAAAAAGAGATACACTGAAAAACACTGCAAATAAATCAAAATGGAATTTTAAAGTAAGTTCAAGTAACCCAGAGAATTGCAGGAAAAAGAAATTATATAGAAACAGAAAGAACAAATAGAAAACAAACAATAAAATGACAGATTTACACCCTAACATATAAACAATTATATTTAATGTAAATGATCTAAATATTCCAATGAAAAGACAGAAACTGGTGGAATATAATAAGAAAATAAAACAATGCAAGAATATGATATCTATAAGAAGTTCATTTGAAATATGTAAGTAGGTTGAAAGTAAAGGGATGTAAAAAGATATACTATGCAAACATTAACTTTCAAAAACCAGGGACAGAGAAGGACATTACATAATGATAAAGAAATCCACCAAGAAGATACAGAATTCCTAAATGTGAACGCACAAGATGTTCAACATACATGAAGCAAAAACTGATAGAACCTTAAGAAGAAAAAGATAAATCACCCCTCTCTCAACAATTGATAGAACTGTACAGAAAATCAGCAAAGATATAAAAGAACTCAACAATACCATCAACCTAGAGGATCTAATCAACAGTATTAAACACTTCTCCCAACAGCAGAGCACATATCCTTTTCAAACAGCCATAAAACATATACTGATATTATAACATTGTATTCATTTTCTATTTGCTGCCATAAAAAATTACCACAAATTTAGGTGCCTAAAACAACACAAATATATCATCTTACAGTATGGGTGGTCAAAAGATTAAAACAGGTCTCACCAGGGTAGAATCAAAGTGTTGGCAGGGCTGCATTCTTTCTGGACACTATAGGAGGGAATCTCTTTCCTTGTCTTTTTCATCTACCCACATTCCTTAGCTTGTGGCCCAATTTCTCCACCTTCAAAGTCAGCAATGTCACATCAAGTCATCAGGTCTTTCGGATACTGCCATATCTCTAATTCTTTCTTTCCTGCTTCTTCTTCAAGTTATAAAGACGCTTATATAAACACTGGGTGCACCTGGATAATACAGGATACTCCCCCATCTCAAGGTCATCCCATTAGCAATCTTACCTCCATTTGCAACCTAACTCCCCTTGGCAATGTAATATAACATATTCACAAATTTCAGGGATTAGGATATGGACATGTTTGGAGGGTTATTATTCTGCCTATCACAACCACATTCTGGGCCATAAAACCAACTTCAGAAAATTTAAATGATTTGTAATTCTATACAGAATGTTGTCTAGTCACAACAGACTCAAACTAGAAATTAATAGTAGAAAGATATCAGAAAATTTTCTAAACACTTAGAAACTAAACAAAACACTCTGACATAATTTATGGGTCAAAGAGGAAATCTCAAAAGAAATAAAAAATGCATTTAACCAAATGAAAATGAAATTACAACATACCAAAACTGTTCCTATTGACGGATAAGTGAAGGCCTATGTAGAAAACAGCAAGTACTCTAAAATAACCCCCTTAGAACTATTAAGTGAATTCAGCAAGGTTCCACGATACAAGATCAATATACAGAAATCAATTGTATTTCCATATACTAGCAATGAATATGCAGATACTGAAATTAAAAATATAATTTTTATTTACAATTGCTCAAAAAGAAAACACTTAGGTATAAGTTTAACAAAACATATACATGATTTGTATGCTGAAAACAAAAGGGTGATGAAAGAAATCAAATATCTGATAAATGAAGGAACTTACCATGTTTATGGATTGGAAGACTCAACATAGTAAAGATGTCAATTATCCCCAAGTTGATATATAAGTTTAAGGCAATTCCTATTAAAATTCCCACCAAGACATTTTTCAATAGATATATAAAATAATTCTAAAATTTACATGGAAGGACAAAGAGAATAAAATAGCTAAAATAATTTGGGAAAACAATAAAATGGAAGGAATCACTTTGCCTGATTTTAGAATTTATTATATAGCAACAGTAATCAAGAATGTATGTTATTGGGCTTCCCTGGTGGCCCAGTGGTTAAGAGTCCGCCTGCCGACGCAGGGAACATGGGTTCGTGGCCCGGTCCGGGAAGATCTCAAATGCCGCGGAGCGGCTAGGCCCATGAGCCATGGCCGCTGAGCCTGCACGTCCAGAGCCTGTGCTCCACAACAGGAGAGGCCACAACAGTGAGAGGCCCGTGTACCACAAAAAAAAAAAAAAAAAAAAAAGAATGTATGTTATTATTCATAGATCAATGACATATAAAAGATAACCCAGAAAAATACCCAAATAAATATGTCTAACTATTAAAAATAAATTTCTTTAGAACAATTTTAGATTTAAAGAAAATTGCAAAGATACTACAGAGTTCCCATATAATTTACACCCAATTCTCCATCACTAACATTGTATACTATATGGTACATGTATTACAATTAATGAGCCAACAATCATACAAGATTATTAACTAAAGTTCATATTTTATTCGGATTTCCTTAGTTTTTACCTAATGTCCTTTTTATTTTCCAAGATCCCAGAGAGGCTATCACATAACATTTGTAGTCAAATCTCCTTAGGGTCCTCTGACAGTTTCTCAGTCTTTCCATTTTTTTTTGATGACCTTGAGAGTTTTAAGAAGTACTAGTCAGCTACTTTGTAGCATATCCTCCAGTTGGAATTTTCTGATGTTTTTCTAATGATTAGCCTAGGGTTTTAGGCTTCTGGGAGGAAGACATAGAAGTAAAGTGCCACCCTCATCACATCATATCATGGGTACGCACTATCAGCATGTTTATCACTGATGTTAACATTCACATTGACATCAATAACCTGGATGAGGCAGTGTTTGTCAGAATTCTTCACTGTAAAATTCCTCTTTCTTTCCTCCATTCCATACTGTTATCTTTAGAAAAAAATCACTACGTGCAGCCCACATTTAAGTAGAGGTGAGTTCTGCTTCACCTGCTTGAGGGTAAGGTATCTATGTAAGTTATTGTCCACCTAATTTTTATCAAAGTGTAAAAGCAATTGAATGAAAGAAGGATAGCTTTCTGGACAAATAGTGCGGGAGCTATTGAAAATGATGCATAAAAATGAACCTCAACACAGACCTCATACCTTACACAAAAAGTAACTCAAAATGGATCACAGACTTAGACCTAAAACAGTAAAATTTTTAGAAAAAAGCTTGGAGAAAATTTTTAGGTCCTAGTCCTTGCTTATGAGTTCTTAGGCTTGATAACAAAAGCACAATCTATAAAAGAAAAATATGTTTAAAATTAACTTCATCAAAACTTTAAAATTTTGCTGTGCAAAAAGTCCTTGTTAAGAGGATGCAAAGATAAGCTATAGACTGGGAGAAAATATTTACAAACCACATATCTCACAAAGGACTCATATCTAGAATATATAAAGAATAGCCAAAATTGAAAATTAAATATAAATATAACAGTCCAATCAGAAAATGGCCAATAGAAATAAAGAGATGTTTCACTGAAAAGACTATATGGATGGCAAATCAGCACAAGGTAGGATTCTCAACATCATTAGCTATTGGGGAAATGCAAAATGAGACTACAATGAGATAACACTGTACCTATCAGAAAGGCTAAAATAAAAAATAGTGGCAAGACCAAATGCTGGTGAGGATGCAGAAAAACTGAATGTCACATACACTGTTCCTTCAAATGTAAAATTTTAATACCAGTCTGGAAAATATTTTGATGGTTTCTTAAAAACACTTACCATACAACCCAGCAATTACATTACTGGACATTTACCCCAGAGAAATGAAAACACATACCTACCCAAAATTCTCTACATCAATGTTCATAGCAGCATTATTATAGCCAAAACTGAAAACAACCCAAATATCTTTCATCAGATGAATGGTTAAACAAAAGGTGGGACATTCATAGCATGGAATACTTCTCAGCAATAAAGAGAGATGAAGTATTGACACATGCAACAACTAGGAAGCATTTTCAGAAAATTGTGCTGAGTATTAAAAAAAAGCCAATCTCAAGAGATTTTATACTGTATGATTCCACTCATGTAGCATTTGCAAAATGACAAAAATATAGAGATGAAGAATTTATTCTTGGGAGCCAGGAGATAAAGATGTTGGCAGGGAGGTGATTGGGTGTGAATATAAAGGGGTAGCATGAAAGAGAGCTTTGTGGTAATGGACTAATTATAAATCTTGATTGAGGTTATAGTCACACAAATCTACATGTAATAAAATGCATAGAATTATACATATACATTGTACAAGTATAATTTTTCAGATTTTGCTATTGTACTATAATTATATAAGATGTAACCATTGGGATAAACTCAATGAAAGGTACAAAAGATATTTCTGTACTATCTTTGCAATTTCCTGTGAATCCATAATTATTTCAAAATAACACATTTTTAAAAAGAGGGAAAGCTATCCAATTATTTATCGTCCTGATAGCAAAACCAATTCTAGTTACAATGGCTTCCTTTCTGTTACTTGAATCCACCAGAAACATGCTCACTTCAGGGCCATTATAACTTCTCTTTCCCCCAGATGTCTTTACTGAAATGTCACCTTCTCAGAGAGCCTTCTCTGTAAATCCTTATCTAAGATTGCATATCTCCTATACCCACACATATACACATCCTATCCCCTTCCTACTTATTTCTTATTTCCAACATGCAACATAATATATATTTAATTAATTATTTTGTTTATGGTCTGTCTCCTCCCAGTAGACTACAAGTTTCAAAAGAGCAAGGATTTTTACTTATTTTATTTACAACTATAACCAATTGATTAGAAAAGTACATGGAACACAGTATATACTCAATAAATACTTGTCAAATGAGTGAATGATAAAATGTACAGGGAAAGAAAAACTATAGAATAATCACACTCATGGATATAGATGCAAAAATCCTAAACAAAACAAAATATGGGTGAATAAGCAATGTATAAGAAAGTCACTACAACAAGGAAAACTTGCCATTTGTGATAATATGGATGGAACTTGCGGGCATTATACAAAGTGAAATAAGTCAGACAGAGAAACACAAATACTTTATGGTCTCACTTATACGTGGAATAAAAAAAAAAAACTCGTAGAAAAAGAGATTAAAATTGTGGTTACCAAAGGCAAAGGTAAGGGGTGGAGGAACTGAATTAACATGGTCAAAAGATACAAACCTCCAGTTATAAGATAAATAAGTACTGGGGATATAATGTACAACATGATGACT
Organism: Mesoplodon bidens; assembly: GCF_964165515.1. Lineage (NCBI taxonomy): Eukaryota > Metazoa > Chordata > Mammalia > Artiodactyla > Ziphiidae > Mesoplodon > Mesoplodon bidens. Next base: position 84,588,213 of record NC_138163.1, on the reverse strand, counting down.
ACAGCTAACACTACTGTATGGTATAATTGAGAACTGTTAAAAGAATAGATCATAAGAGCTCTCATCACAAAAAAAGTATGTTTCTCATCTTGTGGTATACATATAGAAGGTGATGGATATTAACTAAACTTATTGCTGTATTCATTTCACAATATATGTATGTCAAGTAATTATGCTGTATACCTTAAATTTATACAGTATTGTATATCAATTACATCTCAATAAAAGTGAAAGAAAAAAAGAAAGTCACTATATATTATGTTCAAGTAAGGTTTATTCTAAGATTTCAAGAATAATTAAACATACAATCTATTAGTGTAATTTACCACATTTAAAGACCAAGAATACAAAAAAGCATTTGATAAACATGCAACACTCATTCATGATCATTATTACCAAAAAGGAATAAAACACAGCCTCAGACTAGAAAGGAACTTCCTTAACCTTAAAACCACTGTTTACGAAATACATTAAACACCAGACCTAACAGTTAAATTTTAAAAGCATTACCATATAAGTGTGGATCAAGTACAGGGTGCCACATAGCTCTTACTAATAAACACTGTATGGTGACCCTAGCCATTGCAGTTAGACAAGAAAAAGGAAAATGAAGTATAAAGGTTGGAAGGGAAGTCTTAAAATTGTGAATGTTTGTAGGTGACATGGTTTCCTACATAGAAAATTCAAGCAAACCTACAGGCAAACCATTAGAACTAATAATAGGGACTTCCCTGGTGGTCCAGTGGTTACGACTCCACACTTCCAATGCAGGGGGTGTGGGTTCAATCCCTGGTCAGGGAACTAAGATCCAACATGCTGTGTGGTATGGCCAAAAAAAAAAAAAGAAAGACAAAATAGAACTAATAAGAGTTCATCAAGGTTATGACATACAAGATCAACATATAATAATCAATAGAATTCAGGGTTATGATCAAGATGGTGGAGTAAGAGAACATGGAGCTCACCTCCCCCCAATGAACACATCAATAATACATCTACATGCAGAACAACTCTCACTGAAAACTAACTGCAAACTGGCAGAAGGACTCCTGTACAAAAAACACTATAAGAAAGATACACATGTCATCAGGTAGGAAGAGATCAGGTTGGGTCCTGTGCCCCTGGGAGGGTACTCAGAGGAAAAGCGAATTTACACAGGCAGAGACCCGCCTTGGGGAATGAGCAGTATGAGCCATAGATTGGATGTCCTCATTCTGGGGTCCTACACAGGGGGTGAGGAGCCCTCTTCGTTGGCTGGAGAATGGCTGAAATTAATAGAAGGGTTGTTGGAAGCCCAGACTCTGCTCATGAGGAGTATGCACATGAATGCCTACCCCTGAGGCAGCGGAAAGAGAGTTCTGCGCTGGTGGCTCCTGGATTCCCTGCAACAACCTTGCCACCCCCTAGCCCAATCCAACCAAATGCACAAGCCCCAGTCACTCCACATCGCAGCATGACACTGGAGATGGGATGACCATGACTGTGAAAAAGACTCAACCATGGGATAAACACGTGGCTAGGAACCAGGGTGGAGCATGGACAGGTCAGCAAAAGCCATTGTCATTGCTCATTCAAGCGGTGCCTCAGAAGCAACCAGTATCTATGACAGAGGTTACACGTCAGCTCACCCACCAACAAGCACAGAGAGGTGACATGGGTCCTGTCTGTACTGCAGAGCAATTCCATAACAAGGCAGCAATTGCCTAGGCTGGAGTGAGTTGCACCAGAGGCTGCTTCTGAAGGGACATGCAGGAGCCTGCACAGGCAGTTCATCAGGTCTCTGTCTGTGGTTTTAAATGACACAAACAACCAGTTGGACTTAAAATATTTCTACAGGCCATTACATCCAAACACAGCAGAATACACATAGTTTTCAACTGCACATGAAACATATCCAAGATAGATCACATGCTAGGCCACAAAGCAATTCCCAACAAATTTAAGAGGACAGGAATTATATCAAGATCTTTCCCAACCACAACAGTATAAACCTAGAAATCAATTACAGAAAGAAAAATGGAAAAGCACAAACACGTTGAGACTAAAAACATGCTAAAAGATGACTGGGTCAATGAAGACATCAAAGAGGAAATGAAAAACATATCTCAAGACAAATGAAAATGGAAACACAACACCCAAAATCTACAGGATGTAGCAAGAGCAGTTTTAAGAAGAAAGTTCATAGTGAAAGAGGCCTTCCTCAAGAAACAAGGAGAATCTTCAATAAACAACATAACCTACCACCTAAAGGAATCAGAAAAAGAAGAAATACAAAGCCCAAAGTTAGCAGAAAGGAAGTAATAAAGATCAGTGAGTAAATAAAGAAAATAAAGATTACAAAATAGAAAAGATCAATGAAACCAAGACCTGGTTTTGTGAAAAACAAAACTGATAAAATTTGATCCAGACTGACAAACAAGAAAAGAGAGGACCCAATTAAACAAAATGAGAAATGAAAGAGGAGAGGTAAGAACTGATATCACAGAAATACAAAAAATCATGAAAGGATACTATAAACAGTTATACATCAATGATTTGAAAAATCTAGAAAAATTGGAAAAACTTCCAGAAACACACAGCCTGCCAAGACTGAGTCAAGAGGAATAGCTAATTGGAACAAACCAATCATAAGTAGTGAAATTGAATTTGTAATAAAAAACTTCCATCAAACAATGGTCCAGGATCAGACAGCTTCACTGTTGAATTCTATGAAACATATACAGAAAAACAAATACCTACCCTTCTCAAATTATTCCCAAAAAACTGAAGAGAAGGGAACACTCCCAAATTCATTCTAAGAGGTCACCTTCACCTTGATACCAAAACCAGACAAAGACAGTACAAAAAAGGAAAATTACAGGCCGACATCTCTGATGAATATAGATATAACAATCCGCGCAAAATATTACAAAACTGACACCAATATATCAAAAGGATCATACATCATGATCAAGTCGGATTTATTCAAAGAAGGAAAGAATGGTCCAACATTCACAAATCAATCCACATGATATGCCACATTAATAGAAGAAAGAATAAAGAGATTGGTTCAAGATGGCGGAGTAGAAGGACGTGTGCCCACTCCCTCTTGCTAGAGAACTGGAATCACAAATAACTGCTGAACAATCATTGACAGTAAGACACTGGAACTCACCAAAAAAATACCCCACATCAAAGACAAAGGATATGCCATAATAAGTTGGTAGGAGGGGTGAAATCACAATAGAATCAAATCCCATAAATTATGGGCGGGTGACTTACAAACTGGAGAACACTTACACCATAGATGTCCACCCACTGGACTGAAAGTCCTGATCCCCACACCAGGATTCCAAAATTGGGGGTCCGGCAAGGGAAGGAGGAATTCCTAGAGAATCGGACTTTGAAGGCTACTGGAATTTGATTCCAGGAATTCAACAGGAGTGAGAAACAGAGACTCCACTCTTGGAGGGCACACACAAAGTTGTCTGCGCATTACGACCCGGGTGAAGGAACACTGACCCAACAGGAGACAGAATTACACCTACCTACTGGTGTTGGATGCTCTCCTGCAGAGGCAGGGGCGGATGTGGCTCACCAAGGGGACAAGGACACTGGCAACAGAAGTTCTGGTAAGTACTCCTTGCTGTGAGGCCTCATGGAGTGCACCATTAGCCCCACCAAAGAGCCTGTAGATACCAGTGCTGGGTCGACTCAGTCCAAACAACTAACAGGGAGGAAAACCAGCCCCATGCATCAGAAGACAAGTGGATTAAAGTTTTACTGAGCTCTGCCCACAAGAGCAACACCCAGCTCTACGCACCACCAGTCCCTCCAACCAGGAAGCTTGCACAAGACACTAAGAGAGCCTCATCCACCGGAAGGCAAACAGCAGAAGCAAGAAGAACTACAATCCTGCAGCCTGTGGAACGAAAGCCAGATTCACAGAAAGACAAAGTGAAAACACAGAGGGTGATGTACCAGGTAAAGGAACATGATAAAACCACAGAAAAACAACTAAATGAAGTGGAGACAGGCAATGTTCCAGAAACAGAATTCAGAATGATAGTGAAGATGATCCAGAACCTCGGAAAAAGAATGGAGGCAAAGATCGAGAACATGCAAGAAATGTTTCACAAAGACCTAGAAGAATTAAAGAACAGACACCTAGGAGAAATAAAGAACAAATAAACAGAGTGAACAATAAAATAAATGAAAAATACACTAGAAAGAATCCATAGCAGAATAACTGAGGTAGAAGAATGGAGAAGCGACCTGGAAGACAGAATGGTGTAATTCACTGCTGTGGAACAGAATAATAATTAAAAAAAAAGAACGAAAAGAAGTGAAGACAGCCTAAGACACCACTGGGACAACATTAAACACACCAACATTCGCACTATAGGGGTCCCAGAAGGAGAAGAGAGGGAGAAAGGACCTGAGAAAATATTTTAAGAGATTATAGTCAAAAACTTCCTTAACATGGGAAAGGAAATAGCCACCCAAGTCCAGGAAGTGTAGAGTCCCAGGCAGAATAAACCCAAGGAGAAGCACAGCAAGACACATAGTAATCAACTTGATAAAAATTAAAGACAAAGAAAACTTATTGAAAGCAAACAGGGAAAAATGACAAATAACATACAAGGGAACTCTCATAAGGTTAACAGTTGATTTATCAGAAGAAACTCTACAAGCCAGAAGGGAGTGACATAACATATTTAAAGGGATGAAAGGGAAGAACCTACAACCAAGATTATTCTACCCAGCAAGGATCTCATTCAGATTCGATGGAGAAATCAAAAGTTTTACAAACAAGCAAAAGCTAAGAGAATTCAGCACCACCAAACCAGCTCTACAGCAAATGCTAAAGGAACTTTTCTAAGTGGGAAACACAAGAAAAGAAAAGCACTTACAAAAACAAATGCATAACAATTAAGAAAATGGCAATAGGAACATACATATGGATAACTACTTTAAATTTGAATGTATTAAATGCTCCAAACAAAGGACACAGGCTCGCTAAATGGATACAAAAGCAAGACCCATATATACGCTGTCTACAAGAGACCCACTTCAGCCCTAGGGACACATACAGACTGAAAGTGAAGGGATAGAAAAAGATATTCCATGCAAATGTAAATCAAAAGAAACCTGGAGTAGCAATACTCACATCAGATAAAATAGACTATAAAGAATGCTACAATAGACAAGGGCGGACAGCATATAAGAAGAGAAGAAGATATCACAATTATAAACATATATGAACCCAACATAGGAGCACGTCAATACATAAGGCAACTGCTAACAGCTATAAAAAGGGAAATTGACACTAACACAATAATAGTGGGGGACTTTAACACCTCACTTACACCAATGGACAGATCATCCAGACAAAAAATTAATAAGGACACACAAGCTTTAAATAAAACAATAGACTAGATAGATGTAACTGATATTTATAAGACATTCCATCCAAAAACAGCAGATTACATGTTCTTCTCAAGTGCACAAGGAACATTCTGAGGATAGATCACATCTTGGGTCACAAATCAAGCCTTGGTAAATTTAAGAGAACTGAAATCATATCAAGCATCCTTTGCAACCACAATGCTGTGAGATTAGAAATCAATTACAGGGAAAAAAATGTAAAAAAACACAAACACATGGAGGCTAAACAATAGCAATAAATAACCAAGAGACAACAAGAAAACAAAGAGGAAAACAAAAAATACCTAGAGACAAATTACAATGAAAACAAGACGATCCAATATGCAACGGCAGGAGCAAAAGCAGTTCTAAAAGGGAAGTTTATAGGAATACAATCGTACCTCAAGAAACAAGAAAAATGTCAAATAAACAATCTAACCTTACACCTAAAGGAACTAGAGAAAGAAGAACAAACAAAACCCAAAGTTATTAGAAGGAAAGAAATCATAAAGATCAGAGCAGAAATCAGTGAAATAGACACAAAGAAAACATTAGCAAAGATCAGTAAAATTAAAAGCTGGTAATTTCAGAAGATAAACAAAATTGATAAACCTTTAGCCATACTAATCAAGAAAAAGAGGGAGAGGAGTGAAATCAATATAATTACAAATAAAAAAGGAGAATTTACAATGGACACCACAGAAATACAAACCATCGTTAAGACACTACTACAAGCAACTCTATGCCAATAAAATGGACAACCAGGAAGAAACAGACAAGTTCTTAGAAAGGTATAACCTCCCGAGACAGAACCAGGAAAAAATAGAAAATATGAACAGGCCAATCACAATTAATGAAATTGAAACTGTGATTAAAAGTCTTCCAACAAACAAAAGTCCAGGACCAGATGGCTTCTTAGGTGAATTCTATCAAACATATACAGAAGAGCTAACACCCAACCACCTCAAACAAGTCCAAAAAATTGTCGAGGAAGGAATACTCCCAAACTCATTCTACAAGGCCACCATCACCCTGATAGCAAACCGAGACAGAGATACTACAAAAAAAGAAAATTTCAGACCAGTATCACTGATGAATATAGATGCAAAAATCTTAAACAAAATACTAGCAAAAAGAATCCAACAACACATTACAAGGATCATCCACCATGATCAAGTGGGATTCAACCCAGGGATGCAAGGATTCTTCAATACATGTAAATCAAGCAATGTGATACACAATATTAACAAATTGAAGGATAAAATCCATAATATCATCTCAATAGATGTAGAAAAATCTTTTGACAAAAATCAACATCAATTTATGACAAGAACTTTCCAGAACGTGGGCACAGAGGGAAACTGCCTCAACATAATAAAGGCCTTATATGACAAACGCATTGCAAACATCTTTCTCAACAGTGAAAAACTGAAAGCATTTCCTCTAAGATCAGGAAGAAGACAATGATGCTCACTCTCACCTCTATTATTCAACATAGTTTTGGAAGTCCTAGACATGGCAACCAGAGAAGAAAAAGGAATAAATGTAATACAAACTGGAAAAGAAGTAAAACTGTCACTGGTTGCAGATGACATACTATATAGAGAGAATCCTAAAGATGCCACCAGAAAACTACTAGAGATAATCAATGAATTTGGTAAAGTTGCAGGATACAAAATTAATGCACAGAAATCTCTTGCATTCCTATACACTAATGATGAAAAATCTGAAAGAGAAATTAAGGAAACACTCCCATTTACCATTGCAACAAAAAGAATAGAATACCTAGGAATAAACCTACCTAGGGAGATAAAAGACCTGTATGAAGAAAACTATAAGCCACTGATGAAAGAAACTAAAGATGATACAAACAGATGGAGACATATACCATGTTCTTGGATTGGAAGAATCAATATTGTGAAAATGATTTTACTACCTAAAGCAATCTACAGATTGAATGCAATCCCTATCAAATTACCAATGGCATTTTTTATAAAGCTAGAACAAAAATCTTAAAATTTGTATGGAGACACAAAAGACCCCAAAGAGCCAAAGCAGTCTTGAGGGAAAACAACAGAGCTGGAGAAATCAGGCTCCCTGACTTCAGACTATACTACAGAGCTACAGTATTCAAGACAATATGGTACTGGCAAAAAAACCAGAAATACAGAACAACGGAAAAGGATAGAAAGCCCAGAGATAACCCACACACCTACGGTCAACTAATCTATGCCAAAGGAGGCAAGGATGTACAATGGAGAAAAGACAGTCTCTTCAGTAAGTGGTGCTGGGAAAACTGGACAGCTATATGGGAAAGAATGAAATTAGAAAACTCCCTAACACCATACACAGAAATAAACTAAAAATGCATTAAAGACCTAAATGTAAGACCGGACACTATAAAACTCTTAGAGGAAAACATAGGAAGCAAACTCTTTGACATAAATCACAACAAAATCTTTTTTGACCCACCTCCTAGAGTGATGGAAATAAAAACAAACATAAACAAATGAGACCTAATGAAACTTAAAACCTTTTGCACAGCAAAGGAAACTATAAACAAGACGAAAAGACAACCCTCAGAATCGGAGAAAATATTTGCAAACGAATGAATGGACAAAGGATTAATCTCCAATATATATAAACAGCGCATGCAGCTCAATATTAAAAAAAAAACTAACAACCCAATTCAAAAATGGGCAGAAGACCTACGTAGACATTTCTCCAAAGAAGACGTACAGACAGCCAGGAGGCACATGAAAAACTGCTCAACATCACTAATTATTAGAGAAATGCAAATCAAAACTACAATGAAGTATCATGTCACACCAGTTAGAATGGGCATCATCAGAAAATCTACAAACAACAAATGCTGGAGAGGGTGTGGAGAAAAGGGAACCCTCTTGCACTATTCGTGGGAATATAAATTGATACAGCCACTATGGAGAACAGTATGGAGGTTCCTTATAAAACAAAAATAGTATTACCATGTGAGCCAGCAGTCCCACTACTGGGCATATACCCAGAGGAAACCATAATTCAAAAAGACATATGCACCCCAATGTTCATTGCAGAGCTATTTACAATAGCCAGCTCATGGAAGACACCTAAATGCCTACTGACAGATGAATGGATAAAGAAGATGTGGTACATATATACAGTGGAATATTACTCAGCCATGGAAAGGAACAAAATGGCATCATTTGAAGAGACGTGGATGTATCTAGAGACGGCCATACAGAGTGAAGTAAGTCAGAAAGTGAAAAACAAATATAGTACATTAACACATATGTGGAATCTAGAAATAGTACCGATGAACTGGTTTGCAAGGTTGACAGAGACCCAGATGTAGAGAACAAACATATGGACACCAAGGGGGGAAGTGGCGGGGGGGGGGGTGGGATGAATTGGGAGATTGGGACTGACATATATACACTAATTTGTATAAAATAGATAACAAATAAGAACCTGCCATATAGAAAATAAACAAAGAAAAAGAAACGCGGAAAACGGACATCTTGTGAGAACACCTCATCATATAAGTCAGTTTGTTATTTTAAGCTGAGAGTTCCGCAAACACATCAATGATAAAATGCCATTTGAAAAGAAGCTGTGAAGGAGGTTAGCGAACAGTCATTGGAATAACTGACAGGTAGGAGGGAAGGCTTTCAGGCAGAGAGAATAAAATTTTTTAAATGATTATCAGTAAAAACAAAAACAAAAGAAAGAATAAAAATTGCCTGATCATCTCAACAGAAGCAGAAAAAGCACTGGACAAAATTCAACATCTATTCCTATAAAAAACTCTTATCACAGTGAGTATAGGGGAAAAAATATCTCAACATAATAAAGGCCATGACAAACCCACAGCTGAAATCTTACTCAATGGTGAAAAGTGAAAAGCCACTCCTCTAAATTCAGGAAAAAAGAAGGATGCTGACTCTTGCCACTACTATTTAACATAATATTGGAAATCTTAACCACAGCAATCAGACAATTAAAAGAGACAAAAGGCACCCAGATTGGGAGGGAAGATGTACAACTGTCACTATTTGCAGATGACATGATACTATATACAGAAAATCTTAAAGTCTTCTACCAAAAACTACTAGAACTAATAAATGAATTCAGTAAAGTTGCAAGATACAATTTTAATATACAGAAATGTGTTGCTTTTCTATACCCTAATAAAGAACTATCAGAAAGAAAACCTGAAAAAACAAATTGAATCAAAACTAATAAAATACCTAGAAATAAACTTAACCAGGGAAGACAAAGACTTATAATCTGAAAACTATAAAACACTGATAAAGGAAATTGAAGATCATACAAAGGAATGGAAAGATGTCTTGTACCCTTAGATTGGAAGGATACTGTTAAAATGGCCATATTACCCAATGCAATCTACAGAGTGAATGCAATCATTTTCAAAATACCCATGGAATTTTTCACAGAACTAGAACAAATAATCCTAAAATTCATATGGAACCACAAAAGACCCCAACTGACAGAGCAATCTTCATAAAAAAAGAACAAAGCCGCATATATAAGCCTCCCAGACTTCAAACTATATTACAAAGCTACAGTAATCAAAGCATGGTGCTGGCACAAAAACAGACACATAGATCAATGGAACAGAATAGTGAGCCCAGAAATAAACTCATGCACCTATGGTCAATTAATCTATAACAAAGTAGGCAAGAATATACAGTGGAGAAAAGACAGTCTCTTCAGTAAGTGGTGCTGGAAAAACTGGACAGCTCCACATAAAAGAATAATATTAGAACATTCCTCACACTATATACACAAATACACTCAAAAAGGATTAAAGGCCTAAATATAATACCTGAAACCATAAAACTACTTGAAGAGAAGATAAGCAGAACAGTCTTTGACATAAATTGTAGCGATATGTTTTTTGGATCTGTCTCCTAAGGCAAAAGAAATAAAAGCAAAATTAAACAAATGGCAATTAATTAAAATTTAAAATTAATTAAATTAAATTAAAATTTAAAGCTTTTGCACAGCAAAGGAAACCACTGACAAAATAAAGACTGCTTACTGAACCGAAGAAAATATTTGCAAATGATGTGACTGGCAAGGGGTTAATATCTAAAATATATAAACATTTCATACAATTCAGTAGTCAAAAAACCCAAACAACCAAATTAAAAATGGGCAGAAGACCTGAATAGACATTTTTTCAAAGAAGGAATACAGATGGCTAACAGGCACATGAAAAGATGCTCAATGTCGCTAATTATTAGAGAAATGCAAATCAAAACCACAATGAGATATCACCTCATGCCTATCAGAATGGCTATCATCAAAACATATACAAATAACAAATGTTGGAGAGGATGTGGAGAAAAGGGAACCCTTGTATACTGTTGGTGGGAATGTAATTTGGTGTAACCACTATAGAAAACAGTATGGAGGTTCCTCAAAACACTAAAAATAGGGCTTCTCTGGTGGCGCAGTGGTTGGGAATCTGCCTGCTAATGCAGGGGACACGGGTTCGAGCCCTGGCCTGGGAGGATCCCACATGCCACGGAGCAACTGGGCCCGTGAGCCACAACTACTGAGCCTGCGCGTCTGGAGCCTGTGCTCCTCAACAAGAGAGGCCGCGATAGTGAGAGGCCCGCGCACTGCGATGAAGAGTGGCCCCCGCTTGCCACAACTAGAGAAAGCCCTCGCACAGAAACGAAGACCCAACACAGCAAAAATAAATTAATTAATTAATTAAAAAAACACTACAAATAGATGTACCATAAGACTCAGCAATTCCACTTCTGGGTATCTATCTGAAATAAATGAAAACACCAATTCAAAAAGATACATGCACCCCAATGTTCATAGCACCAACAGCCAAGACACGGAAGCACCCAAGTGTCTGTCAACAGACAAATGGATCAAGAAGACATGGTACATATGAACATACATACGTACAATGGAATATTACTCAACCATAAAAAAAAGAAATTCTGCCATTTGCAGCAGTGTGGATGAACCTAGGGAATATTATGCTTAGTGAAGTAAATCAGATAGAAAAGACAAATACTCTGTGATATCACTATATGTGGAATGTAAAAATAATAATACAAATGAATATATAGCAAAACAGAAACAGACTCACAGTTATAGAAAACATACTAGTGGTTACCAGTGGGAAGAGGGAAGGGGGAGGGGCCGGTTAGACGTATGTGATGAAGAGATACAAACTACTATGTAGAAAATAAACAACAGGATACTGTACATTGTATAGCACAGGGAATTACAGCTACTAACTTATAATAACTTTTAATGGCATATAAACTAAAAATACTGAATCACAATGCTGTATATCTGAAACTAATATAATATTGTAAATCAACTATACTTCAATAGAAATTTAAAAACTAAACACAAAAAATCAATAGAATTCCTATATGTAAAAAATAAACAATTAGAAAATATAGTTTAAAGGGATTGATTGTAGCAACTAAAAGAATAAGCTACCTTGAAATACATCTAAGAAAAGATGTGCATAAATTTTATGTTAAATTTTTTAACAATATTGAAAGACACAAATAGCCCCTGATTAAGGAAATAATTATCCATTTCCATACATGGGAAAACATGACATCATAAGAGGTCAGTCTATAAGTTCGATGCAATTCTAATCAGTAGATTTTTTATGGAACTTGATAAACTCAGTCATTCAATAGAGCAGTCCCAATCCAAGAAGAGTTAGGAGAGTATTTATGAACAAGTTTGTCAGACTCTCCCTATCAAGAGGCTTGACTCATTACAAGCTATAATAATTAAGATAATATAAGTGCAAGGAGAGGAAAATAACTAGATGGAATAGAAATAGAAATTCCAGAAAATGATCCACATATATATGGAAAAACAGTATATTACAGAGGAGACACTACAAATCAGTGCAAAAAGGATATATTATTACATAAAAGATATTGGGACAATTGTCTATACATATAAAAATTTAGATACCTATTCACACCATGCACAAAAATAAAACTAGATGGATTCTGACCTAAACGTGAAAAGCAAAACTTTAAAACTTATATAAAAAACAAGAAAGTATCTTTCTAACTTCAGTGTAGGAAAAAATTTCTTAAGTAATATACAAAAAGAACAAATAATAAAGAAAATACCATATATTTAACAGTTTAAGACTTCTGTATGACAAAAGACACCATAAACAAAATGAAAAAGAAGGTCAACAAAGTGGTCATCTTTGGCAACAAAGGAGGCTAGGAATAAGGAGAAATGAATTGTAACATATTTCATGAATAAAGGATTAACTTCTGGAGTATACAAATAACACTTATAAATCAATAATAAAGGCCAACAACCCAAAAGAAAAATGGGAAAATGATACAAAAATAGGCAATTCACAAAAGAGGAAATATGAAAAACCAATAAACATATTGTAAAATTCTTAAGAAAATAAAAATTAAACAATAATGAGATTCCATTTCATACTCATCAGATTGGCAAAATTTTTAAGGTACGACAATATCAAGTGTTAATGATGATGTGGATAAACAGAGAATTTCATATTTGTTGGTGGAAGTACAAAGGAACATAACCATTTAGGAGTACAACTTGGAAATTATCTGGCAATTTTAAAAATGCTCATTACCTGAGAAACTCTTACACATTTCCCAGGAAGGCATATATGAGAATGTTCATTGGCACTTGATTGGCAATGATGAAAAATAAGAAACAGCCTACATTCCCATTAATAAGAAAATTAATAAATATGTTGTATATTGTAGGACTGAAGGTTCCTGGTTGCCACAAGGGAAAAACCTTTTCCTCTCTCCCTTTTCTTAGTTATTTCCTTAAGAAAATCTGTAATTGTAAAGCTGCCTTCTACCCCTTTGATATGTATGCAAATCTTTGTAAACGCTAGATAAGCCTCTTGCCAATGTTACAACCCAGGAATATTACTCTTAAGAACCCAGGAGCCATCTTTTTGAAATATTAACATCCAGGAAAATAGGTCCTATTTCCCTGTTACCCTGGAAGTTTAACCTAGGCCCCTAGCTAAGCCTTAACTGCCTGCTTGTCATAGAGATAAAGAAAAGTATCATTTTTTCCTTTGGACAAAGGCAATTAACTAATTCATGGCCACCTCAATTGCCAGGTGCATTTTGGATGAACTATGTATAGCAAATAGTGCTGTCAAGTCATTTTACTTGAGGACAATTTATGGTTTAGCTTGGAATATCTACATAATGGATTATATCTGGTTAGCTATATGATAGGGTAAGATTTCTTTCTGTCTTGGCAATCTGAGTGGATTGCCTTTCACTTACATCCCAGTTTGGTTTAATGCTTATTTAATCATAAAATGGTTTCCTTTCTTTTCTACATACATGAAAAAGATTTCCTGGGTTAGCAGGAAATTTTATATTTTTAATTTTCCCTAACAATATTCATAACAGAGGTACTAATCAGTATTAAAAGGGAAGGAATTACATATCTATACACACACACACACACACACACACACACACACACACCCATGTGGAAATGTCTAAATATCTAAGAGGAATAATGCTGAGTAAAAAAAAGTAAGTTCAATGGTACATGTTGATGATTCCTCTTGTGAAAAAGATCTATATATATATAAAATAATTCTAGGAGATATATGTGTATGCATGTGTATCCTAGAAATATATATATATATATATATATATATATATATATATATATATATCCATCCTAGAATATGACCAAGAAGGACAAACACCAAATTCAGGATTGTGGTTGCCTCTATTGGATACTGAATACCGGAGAGAGGAGTAAAAGCAGATTTCACTATCTCTGTAATGTTTTATTGAGAGAAAGAAAGTGATAAATGGAATATTTCCTGCCATATCAGTAAACAAAGAATGTCACAGTCATCAACGATTGCAACCCTCCAACGTGAGCCAGTGAGCCCTGAGGAAACTCACGGCTAAAAAGAATACCTGCCATCTAGCCGCCATAAGACTGCAGCCACTCTCTAAAGTGACCCTTGAGGAGACTCAGGATGTGAAAACACAGGATACTGGCCCCAGACAGCTGAGGTGCATAACAAAGGAATGATTTCAGTGAGCCCAGACTCTTGCACCTTCCCATACATAGAAAAAACACTAAATTCCTTAACTTGAGACACCTGGTTTTCTTTAATTAACAATAATATTTTGATGTTTAGTCTACCTGCTCTTTGTTGCACAACTTCTATATAATCTGGCTCCCCCCTCTAGCCTCCTCAGAGCAGTTTCTCAGAGCTATCTGAAATGCTGTCTCCCAGGCTGCAGTCCTCATTTTGCCCCGAATAAAACTTAACTCTCAACCCTCACGTCGTGCATTTTTTTGTCAACAATTATGGCAACCATGAAGGGACCCAGAGTGGACTTCTCTCCTTCGCCTGAACTCTATGAGGAACCAAAGCCTTGGTACCAGCAGAGGCCCCTTGCACCCGTCGGGCTCCTCGGAGAGTCCAGACGAATTTGGGTACATCTCTCCTGGTGTTCAAATCTCCAATGTTGGTTGATGATCCTGAGTTTTATTTGGTGGTATATAGCAGGTACCTACCCCTGCCCAGTTGAAAGATACTGAGCTGGGGGGGGGGGAAGCAGCTGAAAGATACCAGGGAATACCCACCAAGTGAAAGGTACTGGGGAGGGGGGTGCTGGTTGAAAGATACCAGGGTTTGCTTAGTTGTAGGAGACTGAGTGGTCTTGGCTGAGTGGTTAGGTAAGAGGCTGATCTGACACTTTTCCTCAGTTCAGCTGCCTTAATAGAATTTGTCAAGATAAAAATGAAGATATAACACGAAAGCAATGCTCCAAAGAAAAGGGACA
The DNA here is from genome assembly GCF_964165515.1 of Mesoplodon bidens. NCBI lineage: Eukaryota > Metazoa > Chordata > Mammalia > Artiodactyla > Ziphiidae > Mesoplodon > Mesoplodon bidens. Next base: position 84,572,944 of record NC_138163.1, on the reverse strand, counting down.
AGACTCCTCCCAGCCGGTTACGGCTTTCTCTGGTGACTGAGAAATTTACGGGAGTGGTGGAGGCAGAGGCCTCATACCATGCAGTGGTCCCATAGGGAAACCCTCTCATTAATTAAAACACTTGCTCATCCAAGGGCTGCAGATAAGAATTGGCTATTCAGAAATCCGGGTACCCACAGTGGTCTTAGACCACTGAAGGGAGATACTGAGACACGTAAGAGCACTGAAACGACTCTAGGGTGATACCTAGAGGGCTCAAGCTCAAAAGCAGCACACTGGCCCACCACACAACTTCATTAGTAAATTTTATCCCTGACAAATTCAACTTAAAATGGGAAATAGAATCTCTCAAACACAGAAACGAGGGACGTCAGAAAACCAACCTCCGACTAACACCCCAGACAGATTCATGTATAACACTGTACGGAGCTCATACTTGCAAGTACCTAGTTAATTGGGGAAATTATACTAAAGGAGGTCTGAACCTCAAATGGCCAAATTGGGGTTCTTCTGATATTCCAAAATTGCTATTTTTACACACACAGTTAAAAAAGCCTGCCACAAGATCAAACAGACTGAATGGAATGCTTATTTTGATTGGTACCTAGAAGCTTCTAATAGAGGAAATGATAGAGTAACTTTTTGCAACTATATCAGAACTAAAAAAGGCTGCTAGCACCCTGTCTCTGACTCTGTCTCTCCCTCTGCTCCTCCCATGTATCCTCTTCTATCAGAATTGCCTGGCCCAGATGCTATCTCTTTTTCTCTTCCAACTCTTCCACCTCCTGCTGCTCCCTCTTCCCCAACAAAGGAAAATAAAAAAGTCAGAAGTAATTATAGCTCCCTTTAAGGAGAAACCTATTACAGGGAGAGGTGAGCGATCCTCGGTGCTTATGTACACACCATGGACCCGAGCAGAACCTAGAGCCTTGGCTAAAGAATTTCCCGATCTGAGTCAGGATCCACAGGAATTTGCTAAGAAATGTGAGTTAACCATCCAGGCCTATAAGCCTGGGTTTTCAATTTTATATCAATTGCTTTTTACTTAATTGGAAATTAAAGGAAATCTTGACCTAGTGTATTTCAGATGTAAATGTTCTACCTGATCTTCCTCCCTGTGTGTGTGTGTGTGTGTGTGTGTGTATGTATGTGCTTTGAAAACTTGACCTCTGCCATACTGTTTGAGAGTAAACTCTGCAGATTTTACTTAGGTTACATCCTTCCCCACTCTCTTATGGGGAAGCCTCTTGCATCTTAATAGTTTGAATCAGTATAAATATATATAATTTATTAATGGCCAAATGATGGATCCTTTTAAAATTGGAGAAACTAACAAATTTGTGAATCTAGAGCACTCTCATTATAAACAGCTGTTTTACTGGTACCTATGAAAACAAACAAAAAAAATCAAATTAAAGGTGGAAAAAAGAAATATATCTAATGATTAACCTAAGAAATTCTTTAGTTTAAAACAAGTAAGAAAAACTGGTTTGGGAAGCTTCATTTGTGGTCTGTGCTTTCCCTCAATGGGTCTTACAGATGCTAATAAAAGCATTACAATAATTAATGTTAACAGGAAAAATCCTGTAAGGAAAATCTAGATACTATTTCCAACAAGATAGAAAATTTAAAGGAATTATCTCAAATGAATAAAGAAATATTTAGATGGTTATTTAAAATGGGATAAATAAAATGGACATTTATGTGATTAAAACACAAGGTTTTGATATTACTACATTACCTAAGGTTAAATGGGCCAAAAGGAACCCCATACTAGCCCCCAACATTAAAAGCCAAACACGTCTGCTCTATTTATCCCAGTTTTAAAATATATTTAAGGGGCTAGAAAAAAATTTTTCTCTACACCAAGATACCTGACCAACGATTATTTGGGACAACAATTAGGCCAAAGGGTCTGAGTTCATTGGCTCAAGCCCACTCTGGGGATCCCAGAGCCTGTAACAGGGAAGAGCAAATTCTGACTCCATGTTGGTTCTGTTTCTTTTACTTTAACCTTTGCTTTTTGTTCCTTTTGTTAGTATTATAATCACTGTCTATAGCTATAAGCATACATAATGGCCTGCCACAGGGAACCTTGCCCCTCTGCCTGTTAAACTAAAAGGCCTTTGTTCAGCTCTCAGAGAGACATTCTGACCCTGCCCACCTGTGAATGGCTGCAGAAAAGAAGAAATTACCATATCCCCTCACCAGTGTAGACCAAGCAAGGAGATACCTTGCAAGGTAAATGGCCTTTTACTTTACTCCCTCACCTCCATTCCCTCTCTGTTCTATAAAAGAAACTGGCATCCAGACCCTGATAAGATGGTTTTTTGGGTACACTAGTCTGCCATCTTCTCAGTCTGCCAGATTTCCAAATAAAGTCACTATTCCTTGCCTCAACACCTCATCTCCTGATTTATTGGCCTGTTGTGCCAGGCCAACAAGCAAAGTGAGCTAGGACTCAGTAACAAGACTTTTATATAAAAATAGATAAAATGAACAGGGAACACAAAGAAGAAAAACTTCTAGAACTCCTCCTGTAAGCTTGTTGATTGGGCCCTAATGAAAAGTAAAGTTAAAGGTATAAAGTTGATGGAAATGAGATGAAAGTATATAAAATTGGCATATATAAATGAGTTTTATATAAGATGGATACATCTTTTTTGGTTAATTATATTGGGGGATAGGCATGTTTCACTGGGAAATACTTCCCCTGCATGGAATTATAAGACAAGGCATATAAATCTTCCCCTCAGGAAATATTAATTGAACGTACTAAAAGACATCAGTAGGGTTACTTGAGCCATACAAATAAGGAAAACTGGGAACTAACAATAAAGAGCTAATAAAAATAAAAAATAGTGATTTTGCTCTGGGTTTAACTTGTAAACTCAGAAAGAAGGTCTTTGCTGAATGCCTTATACAAACCTTTGAAGGCATGATAAACTAAACTCTAAAGTTCTACAACATAGAACTCATAAAATAAGTTAGAAATCTTGTCACTGATAAAATCTTTTAGTATCTTATGGGTGACAGACCTGTACTTTTTTTTTTTTTTTTTTTTTTTTTGCGGTACGCGGGCCTCTCACTGCTGTGGCCTCTCCCGTTGTGGAGCACAGGCTCCAGACGCGCAGGCTCAGCGGCCATGGCTCATGGGCCCAGCCACTCAGCGGCATGTGGGATCCTCCCAGACCGGGGAACGAACCCGCGTCCCCTGCATCGGCAGGCAGACTCTCAACCACTGCGCCACCAGGGAAGCCCAGACCTGTACTTTAGGAAACTAAAAGCAACCATCTTTCTCTTGCAAATCTCTACAAACCAGAAATGTAAATACAGGCCACAAGGACCTGAGACTGAGCCTAATTAGGTCAACCTGGCAAGCCCTGAAACCAAGGGGAAAACAATGGCAAAGTGGCACTTTTAAAATTTAAACCACGGGGAAAGCTCCCTCAGCTAATCTTTACAAATAGTAAAGCCTTAGTCATCTAAGCAAGCAACTTTAATGTGTTCCAACTGTCCTTTGTAAACTAGTAAGTTTATATTGTAATACCTGATTCATAACTAAGTTTTCTTTTAATGAAGCCATGAGATCTCTAGTTTTGCCTGTTTATGTCCGTGTACACATTATACATATGAGATATCTCTACTTCTGCAAAGTATTATGAAAATTGAATTTATAAGAGCTCTATTTAATATTTTTTTAAAAGCACTTACAAATAAAGAAACCAGCCGAAATGACTTTCAGGTTCACGTGAACTGGGACATATTCAATATTAAGTTGACATCCCGTATTAAAGTTTGTTTGTTGATCTAATTAATATAGACATGCCATTAGAGTCATAAATATTAAGTGTAATACTTTATTGTACCTAGGTTTAATAGAAGTCAAATAAGACCTTATGTCTGTTGCAAGAAAAATAACTTGATATGATGAGACTGAATATAAGTGAGATAAGAGCTTTTGGGTAAACTCTTTAAAAATAGATTTTAGAAATGTCTACTTAAAGTTATCTCTTCAGATATCTGATAACTTCTAGAGTTGTGCTAATTTAAGTGCTGAAAGTTTATTGAATAGCTAGATAATTTCCACAAAAAATGAGATACTGAGGCATCAATTACTAAGTAGAGAAACTAAAGGTATTTAGGACTACTAATGACAATGTTTGGTGCCACCCTGAGATGGCCTCTATAAGAAAACAAATGTTTTTAGAAATCATCACTGATATTTATGTTCATCAATGTACAGAATACTAATGTAAAAGACAGTTCACAGTTGCTTACTTCTTAACTTTCAATAGAAATTAAGGTTTTTAAGAGTTGATGATTCTAATTTAAACATGTAATTAAAGTTAATAGGAATAATATGGAAACAATTCAGTGTACAGTAGGAAAAGAGAATGTGTGTTTTTAGTAAAGAAGGTATGAGGAATAGAATTACATTTTATTGAGGGAAAAGAAAGAATGTCTTGGTTTATTTGGATAGAAAAATAAAGGACAGGCTGATATGAATACAGAAGGTGATGAAAGATTGTGGAAAGAAACCATGAGGGGGAAAAAGTTTTATGCATGGTCAGGATTAATTAAATTTAGATTGAAGTTAACTAAGTAAATAGATTTTGTTGTTAAGTAAGCTGGTACAAGACTGGGATTTGAACAAAGTTTCTTAGAGTGCTCCTTTTTGATAACAGATTTTGTGAGTTTCTATGCCCTTAAGTAATGTTTCTGAGACGTTGGTTAAATGAATAAGTATTGTTTCAGAGTGACCTGTTGTGTTTTAAAACCGTCTTGATATTTTTTAACAAACTTACCAAATATTAAAATCCAACTAAAGCTCTCTTAGCCTCCAGCTGACTCTGGGCTGCTCTGAAGGAACATCTCTGAGACATCTTAAAGAGGAATGTTAAATTAAGTTTATTTGGTATGTTTAATTACTTCAGAAAATGTGTCAAGTGATTGGAGATGAAACTTAGGTTGTAGTGTATGGATAAGTGTCATTAATATAGATATTCCAAAATTGATATGGAATTCCTAACATCTGATATGCCCTGATATAATGTTATCAGTCATAATTCTATTTATTCTAAAATGTTATATGTCACAGAAATATCCAAGTTTCCTACTAATTGCATTGTATTCTAATCTTTAAACCTTGCTATTTTAAGTTTTGTCCTGATGCTTTTACAAAATGAAGATTTTCAAGAAGACTCATAAACAGAACTTTTTTGTAATAAACATAAGTTTCTGATGGCCTTTAGATAATACCACTGATCTGTATAACAAATGACAGAAAACCTGAATACTTCATCCAGATCGATAGGAATCAATTACATGGAACTGAATGCACTGATGAATATGATTTATAACTTTATGACTTTGGGAAATATACTAGCTTTAATCTTTGTTTTTCAGAAAAACCTTTTATCTTACGCTATAACCTACAAGTTGATAAAGTATACCTTTGTAAAACAAAGATAAAACATTTATCTTTTTCTCTCTACCTGACCCTGCCAGAATTTGGCTTTTCCACCTGGCTCTCCTATGAACTTGATGGTTTATTGCAACTGAATTACAACTAATCGGGGTTTTTTTTCTTTTTTTTTTTTTTTTGGCTGCGTTGGGTCTTCGTTGCTGCATGCAAGCTTTCTACGGGTGTGGCAAGTGGGGGGCTACTCTTCATTGAGGTGTTCACGCTTCTCATTCTGGTGGCTTCTCTTGTTGTGGAGCATGGGCTCCAGGCGTGCAGGCTTCAGTAGTTGCAGCATGTGGGCTCAGTAGCTGTGGGAGGTGAGCCCTAGATGCATGGGCTTCATTAGTTGTGGCATGTGGGCTCAGTAGTTGTGTCTCACGGGCTCTAGAGCACAGGCTCAGTAACTGTGGCACACAGGCTTAGTTGCTCTGCAGCATTTGGGATCTTACCAGACCAGGGATTGAACCCCTGTCCCCTGAATTGGCAGGTGGATTCTTAACCACTGTGCAACCAGGGAAGTCCCCTAATCATTGTTTTAATTTGCTCTTTGTTTCCAAATTGTTATGATTTGTGTCTCCTCCCTGCACTATGACTTTGTCAATATTACTAACTGCATTACTTATATCCTGTCTATTTTATAAGATGGTTGTCTCTTATAGTACTCAATGTGTAACCAGGCCTCCAACAAATTTGATGATGGCTAAACATCTTGAGAAAATAGATCACATTTGTGACTCATAAAATTATTTTAATACTGTGATTCTATATATGAGAAGAAGCAACAAAGGAAAATATTTCCTGCATCATAGTAGACTAGTAAGACAGAGGATCCAGAGAATCTTTAATTGTCAACAGGACCTAATCCAGAAATTAACACCTGGTGTGGGATATCAACAAGAACTTTCACCTGATCTAGGATGAGGCTCCCAGTACCATGGAACAAAATTTGGTCATGAAATGTCTGCCAAACATTGGTTGAAATTCCAACCAAGAGAAGGGACTGATAAATGGAATATTTAAACAAAGGATGTCACAGTCATCAATGATTGCACCCCTCCAACGTGAGCTGGTAAGCCCTGAGGAAACACACGGCCAAAAATAATACCTGCCATTTGGCAGCCATCAGACTGCAGCCACTCCCTACAATGAGCCTTGAGGAAACTCAGGATGTGAAAACACAGGATACTGGCCCCAGATAGCTGAGGTGCAGATCAAAGGAAGGATTTCAGTGAGCCCAGACACTTGCATCTTCCCATACATAGAAAAAGCACTAAATTCCTTAACTTAAGATATCTGGTTTTCTTTAATTAACAATAATCTTTTGATGTTTAGACTACTTGCCCTTTGTTACAAAACTTCTATATAACCAGGCTACCTGCCGCTCACCTCCTTGGAGCAGTTTCTCCGAGCTATCTGAAATGCTGTCTGCTGGGCTGCAGTCCTCACTTTGTCCCAAATAAAACTTAACTTGTAACTCTCACGTTGTGCTTTTTTTTTTTTTAAGTGAACAAGAGCAATGAAGCAAATATGACAAAATGTTCATCTTCAAGGGTAGGTCCAACAATGATTTTTATATGACCCACCGTACTTTAAAATTTGCATTAATAAGAGACGTTCAAGACGGCGGAAGAGTAAGATGTGGCAATCAACTTCCTCCTCACAAATACATCAGAAATACATCTAAACGTGGACCAACTCCTACAGAACACTTACTGAACGCTGGCAGAAGTCCTCAGGCTTCTGAAAAGGCAAGAAACTCCCCACGTACCCAGGGAGGGCAAAAGAAAAAAGAATAAAGAGACACAAAATGATAGGGACGGGACCTGCACCACTGGGAGGAAGCTGTGAAGGAGGAAAAGTTTCCACACACTAGGAAGCCCCTTCACTGGAGGAGACGGGGGTGGCAGGGGGGAAGCTTCGGAGCCACAAAGGAGAGTGCAGCAACAGGGGTGCAGCGGGCAAAGCGGAGATATTCCTGCACAGAGGATCGGGGCCGACCAGAACTCATCAGCCCCAGAGGATTGTCTGCTGACCTGCCAGGGCTGATGGCGGATGTGAGTTCAGGCTCGGGCTTCAGAGGTCAGATCCCAGGGAGAGGACTGGGGTTGCATGTGTGAACACAGCCTGAAGGGGGCAAGTGCGCCACAGATAGCCGGGAGGGAGTTCGGGGAAAAGACTGGACCTGCCTGAGAGGCAAGAGACCATTGTTTCAGGGTGCAGGGGGAGAGGGGATTCAGAGCACAGCCTAAACAAACTCCAAATATGGGTGCAAGCTGGGGGTACAAGTGCAGACACCAGAGACGGGCATGAAATGCTAAGGCTGCTGCTGCAGCCACCAAGAAACCTGTGTGCAAGCACAGGTCACTATCCACACCTCCCTTTCTGGAAGCCTGTGCAGCCCAACACTGCCAGGGTCCCATGATCCAGGGACAACTTCTCAGGTAGAACACATGGCATGCCTCAGGCTATTGCAACATCACGCCAACCTCTGCCACCACAGGCTCACCCCACATTCTGTACCCCACCCCCACCCGTGCCTGAGTGAGCCAGAGCCCCTTAATCATTTGCTACTTTAACCCAGTTCTGTCTGGGCAGGGAATATATGCCCTCAGGCGACCTAAACGTAGAGGTGGGTCCAAATCCAAAGCTAAACCTCCGGAGCTGTATGAACAAAGAAGAGAAAGGGAAATTCTCCCCAGCAACCTCAGGAACAGCAGATTAAACCTCCACAACCAACATGATGTACGCTGCATCTATGGAATACCTGAATAGACAAAAAATCATCCCAAAAGAGAGGCAGTGGACGTTGGGAGCAATGATAAATATATATTTTTTTCCTTCTTCTCTTTTTGTGAGTGTATACGGGTACGCTTCTTTGTGTGATTTTGTCTGTATAGCTTACCTTTCACCATTTGTCCTATGGTTCTGTCTGATTTTGCTTTTTTTTTTCTTTTAAGTAGTTTTTAGCGCTTGCTATCATTGGTGGATTTTTTTTTTTTTTTTTGGTTTGGTTGCTCTCTTCTTTTTTTTCCTTTTTTTTTTACTTTTTAAGAAATATTTTTTATTTTTTACTTTAACAACTTTATTTTACTGTGTTTTCTTTCTTCTTTTCTCCCTTTATTTCTCAGCCATATGGATGACAGAGTTTGGTGTCCCAGCCGCAGGTCATGCCTGTGCCTCTGAGGTGGGAGAGCCGAGAGTTCAGGACATTGGTCCACCAGAGACTTCCCAGCTCCACATACTATCAAATGGCGAAAGCTCTCCCACAGATCTCCATCTCAATGCTAAGAAGCACCTCCACTCAATGACCAGCAAGCTGCAGTGCTGGACACCGTATGCCAAACAAGTAGCAAGAAAGGAACACAATCCCACCCACTAGCAGAGAGGCTGCCTAAAATCATAACAAGGTCACAGAGAGCCCAAAGCACAACACCATACATGGTCCTGTGCACCAGAAAGATCCAGCCTCTTCCACCAGAGCACAAACAATAGTCCCCTCCACCAGGAAGCCTACACAAGCCACTGACACAACCTCATCCACTGGGGGCACACACCAAAAACAACAGAAACTACGGACCTGCAGCCTACGAAAAGGAGATGCAAACACAGTAAACTAAAACAAATGAGAAGACAGACAAACACACAGCAGATGAAGAAGCAAGGTAAAAACCCACAAGACGAAACAAATGAAGAGGAAATATGCAGTCTACTTGAAAAAGAATTCAGAGAAATGATAGTAAAGATGCTCCAAAATCCTGTAAATAGAATGGAGAAAATACAAGAAATGATAAACAAGGACATAGAAAAAAACAAGAGAAAACAAACAATGATAAATAACAAAATAAATGAAATTTAAAATTCTCTAGAAGGAATCAATAGCAGAATAACTGAAGCAGAAGAAGGGACAAGTGACCTGGAAGATAAAATAATGGAAATAACTACTGCAGAGCAGAATAAAGAAAACAGAATGAAAAGAATTGAGTACAGTCTCAGAGACATCTGTGACAATATTAAACACGCCAACATTGGAATTATAGGGGTCCCAGAAGAAAAAGAGAAAAAGAAAGGGACTGAGAAAATATTTGAAGAGATTATACTTTAAAACTTCCCTAATATGGGAAAGGAAACACTAAATCAAGTCCAGGAAGTGCAGAGTCCCATACAGGATAAATCCAAGGAGAAAAATAACAAAACACATATTAATCAAACTATCAAAAAATAAATACAAAGAAAAAATATTAAAAGCAGCAAGGGAAAAACAACAAATAACATACAAGGGAATCCCCATAAGGTTAACAGCTGTTCTTTCAGCAGAAACTCTGCAAGCCAGAAGGGAGTGGTAGGACATACTTAAAGTGATGAAAGGGGAAAACCTACAATCAAGATGACTCTACCCATCAAGGATCTCATTCAGATTCGACAGAGAAGTTAAAACCTTTACAGACAACCTAAAGCTAAGAGAATTCGGCACCACCAAACCAGCTTTACAACAAATGCTAAAGGAACTTCTCTAGGCAGAAAACACAAGGGAAGGAAAAGACCTACAATAACAAATCCAAAACAATTAAGAAAATGGGAATAGGAACATACATATTGATAATTACTGTAAATGTAAATGGATTCAATATTCCAACCAAAAGTCATAGACTGGCTGAATGGATACAAAAAAAAAAAAAAACACTTGTATATATGCTGTCTACAAGAGACCCACTTCAGACCAAGGGACACATATAGACTGAAAGTGAGGGGATACAAAAAGATATTCCATGCAAATGGAAACCAAAAGAAAGCTGGAGTAGCAATTCTCATATCAGACAAAATAGACTTTAAAATAAAGACTATTACAAGAGACAAAGAAGGACACTACATAATGATCAAGGGATCAATCCAGGAAGAAGATATAACAATTGTAAATATTTATATACCCACCATAGGAGCACCTCAATGCATAAGGCAAACACTAACAGCATAAAAGGGGAAATCAACAGTAACACAATCATAGAAGGGGACTTTAACACCCCACTTTCACCAATGGACAGATCATCCAAAATGAAAATAAATAAGGAAACACAAGCTTTACATGATACATTAAACAAGATGGACTTAATTGATATTTATAGGATATTCCATCCAAAGACAACAGAATACACTTTCTTCTCAAGTACTCATGAAACATTCGCCAGGATAGATCATATCTTGGGTCACAAATCAAGCCTTGGTAAATTTAAGAAAACTGAAATTATATCAAGTATCTTTTCCAACCACAATGCTATGGGACTAGATATCAGTTACAGGAAAAAAAAAACTGTAAATGATACAAACACATGGAGGCTAAAAAATGCATTACTTAATAACCAAGAGATCACTGAAGAAATCAAAGAGGAAAGCAAAAAATACCTAGAAAGAAATGACAATGAAAACACAATGACCCAAAACCTATGGGATGCAGCAAAAGCAGTTCGAAGAGGGAAGTTTATAGCAATACAATCCTATGTAAAGAAACAAATAACACCTCAAATAAACCACCTAGACTTACACCTAAAGCAATTAGAGAAAGAAAAACAAAAACAACCCAACTTTAGAAGAAGGAAAGATATCATACAGATCAGATCAGAAATAAATGAAAAAGAAATGAAGGAAACAGTAGCCATTATCAGTAGAACTAAAAGCTGGCTGTTTGAGAAGATAAACAAAATAGATAAGCCATTAGCCAGACTAATCAAGAAAAAAAGGGCGAAGACTCAAAGCAACAGAATTAGAAATGAAAAAGGATAAGTAACAACTGACACTGCAGACATACAAAGGATTATGAGAGATTACTACAAGCACCACTATGACAATAAAATGGACAATCTGAAAGAAATGGACAAATTCTTAGAAATGCATAACCCTACGAGACTGAACCAGGAAGAAATAGAAAATATGAGCAGACCAATCACAAGCACTGAAATTGAAACTGTGATTTAAAAAATCTTCCAACAGGGCTTCCCTGGTGGTGCAGTAGTTGAGAGTCCACCTGCTGATGCAGGGGACGCTGGTTCATGCCCCGGTCCAGGAAGATCCCAAATGCCACAGAGCGGCTGTGCCCGCGAGCCATGGCTGCTGAGCCTGTGCGTCCAGAGCCTGTGCTCTGCAACGGGAGAGGCCACAAGAGTGATAGGCCTGCGTACCGCAAAAAAAAAAAAAAAAAAAAAAAAAAAAAATCTTTCAACAAACAAAAGCCCAGGACCAGATGTCTTCACAGGCGAATTTAATCAAACATTTAGAGAAGAGCTAACACCTATCCTTCTCAAACTCTTCCAAAATATAGCAGAGGGAGAAACACTCCCAAATTCATTGCACGAGGCGACCATCATGCTGATACCAAAACCAGAGGAAAATGTAACAAAGAAAGAAAACTACAGGCCAATATCACAGATGAATATAGATGCAAAAATCCTCAGCAAAAAAAAAAAAAATTCCACTAGCAAATAGAATCCAACAGCACATTAAAAGGATCATACACCCTGATCAAGTGGGGTTTATCCCAGGAATGCAAGGATTCTTCAATATACACAAATCAATCAATGTGATACACCATATTAACAAACTGAAGGAGATAAACCATATGATCATCTCAATCGATGCAGAGAAAGCTTTCAACAAAATTCAACACTGATTTATGATAAAAAGCATCCAGAATGTAGGCATAAAGGGAACTTTCCTCAACATAATAAAGGCCATATATGACAAACCCACAGCCAACATTGTCTTCAATGTTGAAAAACTGAAAACATTCCCACTAAGATCAGGAACAAGACAAGGTTGCCAACTCTCACCACTATTATTCAACATAGTTTTGGACATTTTAGCCACAGCAATCAGAGAAGAAAAAGAAACAAAAGGAATCCAAATCAGAAAAGAAGAAGTAAAGCTGTCACTCTTTGCAGATGACATGACACTATACATAAAGAATCCTAAACATGCTACCAGAAAACTACTAGAGATAATCAATGAATATGCTAAATTAGCAGAAAATAAAATTAATGCACAGAAATCTCTTGCATTCCTATACACTAATGATGAAAAATCTGAAAGTGAAATTAAGAAAACACTCCCATTTACAACTGCAACAAAAAGAATAAAATATCTAGGAATAAACCTACCTAAGGAGACAAAAGACCTGTATGCAGAAAATCATAAGACATTGATGAAAGAAATTAAAGATAATACAAATAGATGGAGAGATATACCATGTTCTTCGATTGGAAGAATCAACATTGTGAAAATGAATATACTACCCAAAGAAATCTACAGATTCAATGTAATCTCTATCAAACTACCACTGGCATTTTTCACAGAACTAGAACAAAAATTTCACAATTTGTATGGAAACACAAAAGATCCCGAATAGCCAAAGAAATGTTGAGAAAGAAAAATGGAGCTGGAGGAATCAGCCTCCCTGCCTTAAGACTATACTACAAAGCTACAGTAATGAAGACACTATGGTACTGGCACACAAACAGAAATATAAATCAATGGAACAGGATATAAAGCCCAGAGATAAACCCATGCACATATGGTCACCTTCTCTTTGATAAAGGAGGCAAGAATATACAGTGGAGAAAAGACAGGCTCTTCAATAAGTGGTGCTGAGAAAACTGGACAGCTACATGGAAAAGAATGAAATTAGAACATTCCCTAACACCATACACAAAAATAAACTCAAAATGGATTAAAGACCTAAATGTAAGGTGAGACACTATCAAACTCTTAGTGGAAAACATAGGCAGAACCCTCTATAACATAAATCACAGCAAGATCCTTTTTGACCCACCTCCTAGAGAAATGGAAATAAAAGCAAAAATAAACAAATGGGACCTAATGAAACTTAAAAGCTTTTGCACAGCAAAGAATACCATAAACGAGACGAAAAGACAACCCTCAGAATGGGAGAAAATATTTGCAAATAAAGCAACTGACAAAGGATTAAGCTCCAAAATTTACAAGCAGCTGATAGAGCTCAATATCTAAAAAACAAACAACCCTATCCAAAAATGGGCAGAAGACCTAAATAGACATTTCTCCAAAGAAGATATATAGATTGACACATGAAAGAATTGCTCAACATCACTAATCATTAGAGAAATGCAAATCAAAACTACAATGAGGTATTACCTCACACCAGTCAGAATGGCCATCATCAAAAAATCTACAAACAATAAATGCTGGAGAGTGTGTGGAGAAAAGGAAATCCTCTTGCACTGTTGGTGGGAATGTAAACTGATAGAGCCACTATGGAGAACAGTACAGAGGTTCCTTAAATACCTAAAAATAGAACTACCATACAACTCAGCAATCCCACTACTGGGCATATACCCTGAGAAAACCAGAATTCAAAAAGAGCCATGTACCAAAATGTTCATTGCAGCTCTATTTACATTAGCCAGGACATGGAAGCAACCTAAGTGTCCATCAACAGATGAATGGATAAAGAAGATGTGGCACATATATACAACAGAATATTACTCAGCCATAAAACGAAATGAAATTGAGTCATTTGCAGTGAGGTGGATGGACCTAGAGTCTTTCTTACAGAGTGAAGTAAGTCAGAAAGAGAAAAACAAATACCGTATGCTAACACATATATATGGAATCAAAAAAAATGGTTCTGAAGAACCTAGAGGCAGGATAGGAATAAAGATTCAGACATAGAAAATGGACTTGAGGACACGGGGAGTGGGAGGGGTAAGCTGGGATGAAGTGACATAGTGGCATGGACTGATATATACTACCAAATGTAAAATAGATAGCTAGTGGGAAGCAGCTGCCTAGCACAGGGAGATCAGCTCAGTGCTTTGTAACCACCCAGAGGGGTGCAATAGTGAACGTGGGAGGGAGACGCAAGAGGGAGGAGATATGGGGATATATGTATATGTATAGCTGATTCACTTTGTTATACAGCAGAAACTAACACACCATTGTAAACAATTATACTCCAATAAAGATGTTAAAAATAAATAAATAAAAGGTATGTGAAAGTAAAAAAAATTGCATTAATAGAAGTAGTGATAACAATAATAAAAAATAAGTAATTTAGATTTTCCTGTGGCTCCTGTGCTCTTTCCAAAGCAGAGTTTTTTTTCCCCCAAGTTTCCTACATAATATTTGTGGCAGCAATTGGCCGTTCAGCACTCACTAACAGCCAAGGTTAGGGACACAGAGAAAACCAAAGAAAATGTGAAAACCTGGCACCCAAATAATTGCCCGTTGTTGTCCGTGCTTTTTCACTCACCGGGGCCTTGAGGGAGTTGCATTGAATTCCAAGTTCAGAGTGATGGCCTCGGGGGGAATTCTACCTTTGTGATCCTTTCTTACAGTAATCACCAACAGTAGTAAGAACCTGGCTACAGGCCAGGGAAATGTTATATTGCCTGTGTATTTAATCTGCACCCCGCCCCCAGAATGCAGAGCTTCCTCGATCCTGCTTAGACTTATTAACATTTGAAAAGCTTTCCTTTTTTCAGATTTATTGAGTACTGGTCCTTTTTCTGATTCCCAAGGGAAAACTCCAATTCTCCTCAGCAGAGCCTCTGCAAAAGACTCAGCCTTTAAGAAAACAAAGCAGTAGACCTCTGGGCCAAAAAGGACAGAGAGGGAATCTTTATAACCACTCTACCATTTTTCCTACTCTAACTGGTCACTTGTAGAAAAATTTTTTAAAAGCAGATAGATTAAACCCTTCAAATTATAAGTACATAGGCTGCTGCTATGCCTATATACAGATCTATAGGCGGTAAAGTGAACAGATTCTGCTGCCTGGAGGCAGAAACAATAGAAAATGTCCCTTAGGGCCAAATTTGTTTCTTTAACACAGGAAGACAATATTCTTCAGCGACTGACCACTGCATCATCAGCTAGTCCATTCAAACTTACAGAGAAAGGAACCAAAATGCTAAAACTTCAAGTTCACATTCTAACCCCTGTTAAATCACAATTATATTACATATATATAATGGTAGCCAAGAAATGCATAAAGTACTACATACACTGTAGTAATATATAGCCAATAAGACTGGTACCTCAAAGCATATATGCATGTGTACACACAGAGAAATGGAATACTTCCTGCCATATCAGTAAACAGAGGATGTCACAGTCATCAGCGACTGCAGCCCTGCAACATGAGCCAGTGATCCCTGAGGAAACTAAGGAAGGAAAGAATACCTGCCATCTAGCAGCCAGCAGAGTGCAGCCACTCCATACAGTAGGCCCTGAGGAAACTCAGGATGTGAAAACAGGGGATACTGGCCCCAGATAGCTGAGGCGCATATCAAAAGAATGATTTCAGTGAGCCCAGACTGCTGCATCTTCCTATACATAATAAAGTAGTAAATTCCTTAACGTGAGATATCTGGTTTTCCTTTAAAAGTAATATTTTGATGTTTAGACTACCTTCCCTTTGTTGCAAAACTTCTGTATAACCTGGCTCCCCCCCTCACCTCCTTGGAGCAGTTCTCTCAGGGCTACTTGAGATGCTACCTCCCGGGCTTGAAGTCCTAAAAATTCCTGCCGAATAAAACATAACTCCCAACGTTTAGGTTGTGAATAATTTTTTAAGTCGACCACACACGTGTACACACACTCACAACCCTATATATGAAAGGGCTGTGATAAAATATATAAAATGATCACCTTCACATTGACAGTAAATTCCCAGTGAGTTACTCTGTATAAGAAAACAAGTATCAATAATTTGAGACTAACCACCTCCTCTGACTTTTAAGAGCCTCCAATCATACTCCCAAGGACCAATATCAACAGGGAAATTTTCTCTAATTCAACTGTCATTTTCTACTCCAGTCCAATAAGTCTTAATCTGACATTGATGCTGATAGTTAATCCATTCCAGAAAGATACTTGCTTCTCTAATTCTTAAAGTTCACTAGGAAAGCAGTTCTTATAGCTTTTAATAATCACTAAATTTCACACCTAACAGCACATCTTAAACTAACAGATGAAATTATAAAGGATATTTTTTTTTTTTTTTTTTTTTTTTTTGCTGTACGCGGGCCTCTCACTGCTGTGGCCTCTCCCGTTGCGGAGCACAGGCTCCGGACACACAGGCTCTGTGGCCATGGCTCGCGGGCCCAGCCGCTCCGCGGCATGTGGGATCTTCCGGGATAGGGGCACGAACCCGTGTCCCCTGCATCGGCAGGCGGACTCTCAACCACTGCGCCACCAGGGAAGCCCTATAAAGGATATTTTAAAGATTTTTTGGTAAAACTACTTGTTTTAAAATGAAAAGACTGAAGTCCAGGAAGGAAGCACGATTTCCCCCAAATCACAAAAATAATTATTGTACTATCAGAGCTAAATTTTAACAGGCTAAAACAAATGATTTTGTGCTTTTCTTGGTGAGGAGGTGGGAGAACACAACAAAACACTCTTAGTATTTTAATAAACACCATTCCTCATCTACCTCTCCTATTGGATTTTAATATAATTGAATTTTTATGTAGTTAGATTTTGATATAGATGGACTTCAGTGTAGCTGGATTTTGATATAATTGGATTTGAATATTGGATTTCAATGTTTGGATTCCAATGCAGTTGATAAATAAATTGGATTGCTAAATAATTATATCACTACTTATAAAGCAGTTAAGGACTAAATGAGATAACATGTACAGGGTTCCTGGCTCAGAATAAATGCTCAATAAATTGTACTTTCTCTTGTTCATAACGATGTCTTACATATGCATACAGGCTTAATAGTTTACAAAGGGGCATTGATACCAAGCAGGACTCTGCGGGGCTCCTGGGTACAAAAGTCTTCCTGTGTCCCCCATTGTTTGATTACAGGAAATAGGCTGCATTCAGCCTCCATAACCTTCCCTGAGTTCCAAAGAGCAAGTACCAACAGTTGTTAATTAGGGAAGGGAGGGGAGACAAGGGAGGAACAGTCAAGAGAAACAATAGTGCAGCCTTGGGGCAAGGTCCTTGTTCCCCATCAAGGGATACACGAGCTGTTTTGCAGATACTGAAACTCCCACCAGGTGGAAGAAGTTAACGGTTATATGCTGCCCACAAGCATATAGACTCCAGGCCGGTTGGAACCAGAAGGTTGATGATACTGGCTCCCACTTACCTCACCACCAACCAGTCTGAAGAATGTCCACAAGCTGATTACACCCTCTTTGAACCTTACTATAAAACTTCTCACTACCTCCTCCAGGTTGGGACACACAGTTTTGAGGGCACTAGCCTCTTGTGGCCCCGTTTGCCTGGCAAAGCAATAAAGCTATTCTTTTCTACTTCACCCTAAACTCTGCCTCCAAGATTTAATTTGGTTTCGGGGAACAGAGGTCGGATTCGGCTTCAGCATTGACATAAATTCTCTGATTAGTATCATGACAACTGTGTGAATTAGATAGAAGAAATATTCTTATTCTCCTTAAAAAAAAATGTAAAGGAGGCTCAGAGGAGATAAGTAAGCTGCCAAGCATCACCCAGAGCTGCCCAGTGACAGCTACAAGACTCACAGGAAGTCCTCAGACCTCAAAGCCCACAGTGTTCTTTCCCTATGCCAGTGGTTCTCAAACTTCAAAGTGCATCAGAATCAACTGGAAAGATGGAGCTTGTTAAAACACAGTCTACTGTGCCCCACCCCAACAGTTTCTGATACAGTATATGTGGGGTGGTACCTGAGAATTCACATTTCTAACATACTGCCAAGTGATGCTAACGGTGCTGGTCTAGGGACCACACTTGGAAAACTACAGTTCTATGCTACACTGACAAGTTAAGAAGATGTGATCTAACATGGGTAAAGAATCTCATGGGAAACATCTCTCTTGCCCACAGTATCACAGAATGTCAGAGCTACAAGGAAAACTAGAAATCATCTAGCCCAGTTGTTATGGCCCCTGGTTTATTATTAGAAAAACATGATACAATTTTCTAACAATCACCTTTGCCTGGCTCTACCCTCAGAGCTTGTGATTTCAATTGCATAGGAGGACACTTAAGTTCTACTGAGAGAATCCTTTGCTGGCAGACACAGCTTACAAGAAATACTAAAGGGTTTCTTCAGGCTAAAAGCAATTGACCATAGGAGAGGTGTGGCCAAGATGGTGAAGTAGGAAGACCCTAAGGTTGCCTCCTCCCATGGGCACACCAAAATTACAATTATTTACAGAGCAACTAACCATGAGAACGACCCAAAGACTAGCAGAAAATATCTTCTGCAACTAAAGATATAAAGAAAGAACCACAAGGAGATGGGTAGGAGGGGCAGAGACAGGGTATGATCAAGAACCACATCCCTGGGTAGGCTACCAACAATTGGGAGATAACTAAATTACAGATGTTCTCCCCAAGGAGCTAGGGGTCCAAACCCCATGTCAGGTTCCCCAACACAGGTGTCCTGCAGGGGAGATTAAAACGTCCAGAATGTTTTGCTTTGAAGGCCAGCAGGACATATTTTTGGGAGATTCTGAGGACTGTAGTAAATAGAGATTCCCCTCTTAAAGGGTGCACACAAAATCTCACATGCTCTGGGACCCAGGGTAAAAGTAGTAATGTGAAAGAAGCCTGGGTCAAACCCAACTGCTGATCTTGGAGAGCCTCCTGGATAAGCAGGTGGAAACTGGAGCTAACCTTGGGAACAGAGACACTGATGACAGCCATTTTGGGGCACTCATTCTACCATGAGAACACTGGTGCTGGCAATCACTATTTTGAAATCCTTTCTCTAGCTTATTAGCAAAAGAAAAAGGCTCTGCCTACTAGTGTGTCAACATGAGTAGTGGGCCACCTGAGGCCAAGCAGCTATCCAGACAGGGACACGGCACAACTCTCCAGCAGTCCACCAACCTGAAGATCCTTTTAGCCCACAGTCATACCAGGAGCCAGCCCTGTTGACCAAAGGGTCCAGGACCCAGCCCCACACAGCAGTGCACAAGCAATAGCCCTGGAACCACCTAGGATCTGAAGTCAGGTACTGGGACATGGACCCACCCACAAGTAGACTGACACCAACTCCGGGAAACCAAGGGTCCTACAACCAGAGACACCAGGACCCAACTCCACCCATGAGTGGGTTGGCACTAGCCCCAAGACTAGCTTCACATACAATTGGATGGGCATCAGCACCAGGATCCACTGAGCTGTGGTCTCACCTACCGCCAGTCAGGCATCAGCCCAGGGACTCACCAAGCCCAGGCCCCACTCACCAGCAGGCAAACACCAGCTCTGGGACACCATGGGACCCTCAGCCAGTGGTCCCAGAAACCAGCACTGCCCACCAGCAGGCCAACACCAGCTGTGAAACACCTTGCAAACCTCAGTCATCTGCCCCTGGATCCAACATCACTCACGAGTTTTGGGATACACTGAATTCCACAACCAGCGGTATCAAAAATCAGCCTGCCCACCAGCAGGCTGGCACTAGTTCCAGGGCCCCCAAACCCACAACCACCCATCCCAGAACCCAACTCCACCCAAAAATGTGCCAGGACTAGCCCTGGGACCACCAAAGACCCCAAAGCCAGCCACCTTGTGACCTGTCCCACCAACCAGTGGCCAGCAGCCTCTGCACAAGGCAGGGCCTGGCATCAACTATACCAGAGGCCAGCCACATCTAATAGACAACCCACAGTAGTCAGTCCACCACAATAGAAGGACCCACACAGCCTACATAGGAGACACTGCTACAGTATACAGCTCAGGTGACAAGTGGGAAATGCACTGCTGGAATGCATAGGACATGTCCTACAAAAGGCCACTTCTCCAAGGTTGAGAAATATAACCAAACTATCAGATACATAAAAATAAAAACAGCAAGTTTGGCAAAATGAGGTGACACAGGAATATGTTAAAAGGAAGGAACAAGATAAAACCCCAGATGAAGAACTAAGTGAAGTGGAGATAGGCAAACTACCTGATAAAGAGTTTAAGGTAATGAACATAAAGATATCCAAAGAATTCAGGAGAAGATGGGAGGAATAGAGGGAAAGTTAGAAGTGTTAACAAAGAGCTAGAAAATATAAAGAGGAACCAAACAGAGATGAAGAATATAACAATGGAAATTTTAAAAATATACACTAGAAAGAATAAACAGTAGACTGAATGATACAGAGGAACTGACCAGTGACCTGGAAGACAAAGTAGTGGAAATCACTGAAGCTGAAGAGGAAAAAGAAAAAAGAATGCAAAGAAATGAGGACAACTTTAGAGACTTCTGTGACAACATCAAGTTTACTAATGTCTGCATTATATGGGTCCCAGAAAGAGAAGGGGGGCAGAGAACATATTTGAAGACATAGTAGCTGAAAAATTCCTAAACCTGGGAAAGGAAACAGACATCAAGTTCCAGGAATCACAGAGAGTCCAAAACAGGATCAACCCAAAGGTGACCTAATCAAAACACATTCTAAATAAAATTGCAAAAATTAAAGAGAAAATATTAAAATTAGCAAAGGAAAAGCAACACATTACATACAAGGGAACTCCCATAAGGGTATCAGCTGACTTTTAAGCAGAATATCGCAGGCCAGAAGGAAGAAACACAATACATTTAAAGGGATGAAAGGAAAATCTACAACAAAGAACACTCTACCCAGCAAGGCTTTCATTCAGATTTGATGGAGACATAAAAAAATTTTACAGACAAGCAAAAGCTAAAATACTTCAGCACCACCAAACCATCTTTACAACAAATGTTAAAGGGACTTCTACACGCAATACCAAAAAGCTACAACTTGAAATATGAAAATTATGAAAGGAAAAATCTCATTGGTAAAGGCAAATACACAGTAAAGGTTGGAAATCAAGGATGTATAAAGCTTAGTAGGAGGGTTCCAAGACAAAAGTATTAAAATAATCTACATCCACAATAAGTGGATAAGGGATATGCAAAAAAAGAAGATGTAAAATATGAGGTCAAAAACAGTAAATGGGGTGGTGGAACAAAAATATAGGGTTATTAATATGCACTTGAATTTAAAAGATCAGCACCCTGCTCATTTTCTGTCTGGATTTCCTGTCCATTGATGTAAGTGGGGTATATCAATCTGTACGCATATCTATATCTATATCTACATCTATATGTGTGGGGGGTTTAAATCTCCTATTATTATTGTGTTACTATCAATTTCTCCCTTAATGTCTGTTAATATTTGGTTTATGTATTGAAGTGCTCCTATGATGGGTGCATATATATTTATAATTGTTGAATCGTTTTTGTGGATTGATCCCTTGATTATTATGTAATGTCCTTCTTTGGCTATGGTTACATTCTTTCTTTAAAAGTCTATTTTTTTTTTCTGATAGCAGTACTGCTACTCCGGCTTTATTTTTCTTTTCTAGTTGCATGGAATTTCTTTTTCTATCTACTCACTTTTGGTCTGTGTGTTGCTGGATCTGAAGCGAGTCTCTTTTAGGCAGCATATATACAGGTCTCGTTTCTGTATCCATATATATGGGCCTTGTTATTTATATCCATTCAGGTACTCTATATCTTTTGAGTATTTAGTCCATTTACATTTAAAGTTATTGTTGATAAGTATGTTCTTATTGCCATTTTGTGGATTGTTTTTGAGTTGTTTTTGAACTTTTTTGTTCCTTTCTTCTTTCACTCTCTGCCCTTATGATTTGATTTATAACTATGTTAACAAATTGAAGAATAAAAATCATATAGTCATCTCAAAGGATAAAGAAAGAGCTTTTGACAAAGTTCAACATCGATTTATGATAAAAACTCTCAACAAAGTGGGTAGAGAAGGAACATAACTCAACATGAGAAAGGCCATATATGATATGCCCACAGTTAACATCATAGAGAATGGTGAAAAGCTGAAAGGATTTCCTCTAAGATCAAGAACAAGACAGAGATGCCCATTCTCACCAATTTGGTGGTTAACATCCAAAATATACAAAGAACTCATACAACTCAACATCAAAAAAAAAAATTTTAAAAGGGGAAGAAGAGTAGACATTCTTTTTCCAAAGAAGACATATAGATAGCCAACAAGCACATGAAAAGATGCTCAACATAACTTATCATCAGGGAAATTCAATTCAAAACCAAACTGAGATATCACCTCACACCTGTCAGAATGGCTATTTTCAAAAAGACAACAAATGCAGGCAATGATGTGGAGAAAATGGAACCCTTGTGCACTGTCAGTGGAAATGTAAATTGGGGCAGTGATTATGGAAAACAGTATGGGCATTCCTCAAAAAATTAAAAATGAAACTACCATATGATCCACTTCCACTCCTGGGTATTTATCTGGAGAAAACAAAACGCGAATTCAAAAAGATATATGTACCCCTATGTTCATTGCAGTATTAATATAGCCCAGACATAGAAGCAACCTAAGTGCCCATCAATAAATAAATGGATAAAGAAGATGTGGTATATATATCCAATGGAATATTGCTCAGCCACAAAAATAATGAAATCGCAATTTGCAATAACATGGATGCACCTAGAAGGTATTATGCTAAATGAAATAAGTCAGAGAAAGACAAACACTGCATGATTTCACTTATATGTGGAATCTATAAAACAAAACAAATGAAATAAAAAAAACAGAAACAGTCATAGACTCAGAGAACAAAATGGTGGTTGCCACTCCTACACCACTGGTAGAAATGTAAATTAGTACAGTTACTATGGAGAACTTCATGGAGGTTACTAAAAAGCTAAAAATAGAGCTACCATATGATCCAGCAATCCCACTCCTGGGCATATACCTGAAGAAAACCATAATTTGAAAAGATACATGCACCCCAGTGTCCCTTGCAGCACTATTTACAATAGCCAGGACCTGGAAGCAACCTAGATGTCCATCAACAGAGAAATAGATAAAGAAGATGTGGTGTGTGTGTGTGTGTGTGTGTGTGTGTATATATATATATATATATATATATATATATATGCATACACACACACAAATGGAATATTACTCAGCCATAAAAAAGAATGAAATAATGCCATTTGCAGCAACATGGATGGACCTAGAGATTGTCACAATAAGTGAAGTAAGTCAGATAGAGAAGGACAAATATCACATAATATCACTTATATGTGGAATCTAAAAAAAAGTGGTACAAATGAAATTATTTACAAAACAGAAATAGAGTTAAAGGTGTAGAAAACAATTTTATAGTTACCGGGGGAAGGGGGGGAGGGTTAAGTGGGAGATTGGGATTGACGTACACACACAACTATATATAAAATAGATAACTAATAAGGACCTACTGTATAGCAAAGGGAACTGTACTCAGTACTCTGTAATGACCTATATGGGAAAAGAATCCAGAAAAAGAGTATATATGTATATATATAACTGATTCACTTTGCTGTACAGCAGAAAGTAACACAACATTGTAAATCAACTATACTCTAATTAAACAACTAATTAAAAAATAAATAAATGTGGACTTAATCTCTGATGTTCATGGGAAGTGATTCATGGCCAGTTTCTACAATATGCCAAGGAGATGCTTTATACCTAATACATAGTGATACTTTATGTATTAGTCTATAATCAATATTATTTGCTGCATGCTCTGTCACTGAAATAAAACCATGATTGTTCTACAAATAAAGTTTTAATTACAAACACACACACACACACAAATAAGCATTAGGGATGTAATGTACAACATGATAAATATATTTAACACTGTTGTATGTTATATATGAAAGTTGTTAAAAGAGGAAATCCGAAGAGTTTTCATCACAAAGAAAATAGGTTTCTTTCTATTTCTTTAGTTTTGCATCTATATGATATGATGAATATTCACTAAACATATGTGATAATCACTTCATGATGTATGCAAGTGAAATCATTATGCTGTACACCACAAACATAGAGTGCTGTATGTCCATTACATCTCATAAAACTGGAAGAAATATATATGTATATATATATATATATATTTATCTTTAGATGAATTTTTAAAATTAAAGTTAAAAAAAGGCAATGGGCCATCAAAGGTCATTCAAATTCACTTGAAAAACTGAGATCTCTTGAAATAGTAATTCTGTAATTTTAAATGATTATGCATTTATAATTTATTTTACTTTCTTCTCTTAACTGATATAAAAACAAAACAGTATAAAACTATATGTATATAATTGCATTTTGGGACACATAACATAAGGAAACATCTCTTTTAGAATAAAATCACAAAGAAGGAGGGTAAAAGCAAAGCCTTAATAGAGTAAGTGACACAAAATGGTAACTTAAATCCAAAAAAACAAACGAAGAGAATCAGAAATTGCACCCAAGGTGACTGATTAATATAACAAACTCCATAAATTTATGCCTATTCTCCTTTCTTCTCTCAACTTCTTTAAAAGAAATTAATTAAATCTTAGAAGTAATTATATAAAGCAGAAACTAGCACACCATTGTAAAGCAATTATACTCCAATAAAGATGTAAAAAACAAACGAAAAAAGTAATTATAACAATGTATTTTAAGTTTTCTAAATATACAAATATAACATGAATAACTATAATATCAATACTAGCATTTAATACAGAAAAAGCAGTAAGTGAGGAATATATGAACAAAAAACACATGATATATATAAAAAAGTAAAATGGCAGATATAAATCCAACTATATCAATAATAACATAAAATATGAAATGAAGAAATAACTGAATCAAAAGATAGTGAATGATATATAATAAAGAATATATGTGGGAGAGAGCAGGAAGATGGCTAAAGAGTAAGATGCAGAGATCACCTTCCTCCCCACAGATACACCAGAAATACATCTACACGTGCAACAACTCCTACAGAACACCTACTGAATGCTGGCAGAAAACCTCAGACCTCCCAAAAGGCAAGAAACTCCCCACGTACCTGGGTAGGGCAAAAGAAAAAAGAATAAACAGAGACATAAGGATAGGGATGGGACCTGCACCAGTGGGAGGGAGCTGTGAAGGAGGAAAGGTTTCCACACACTAGAAAGTCCCTGTGCCAAAAGACCTGTATGCAGAAAAATATAAGACACTGATGAAAGAAATTAAAGATGATACAAAAAGATGGGGAGATATACCATGTTCGTGGATTGGAAGAATCAATGTTGTGAAAATGACTCTACTAGCCAAAGCAATCTACAGAGTCAATGCAATCCCTATCAAACTACCACTGGCATTTTTCACAGAACTAGAACAAAAAATTTCAAAATTTGTATGGAAACACAAAAGACCCCGAATAGCCAAAGCAATCTTGAAAACGAAAAACGGAGCTGGAGGAATCAGGCTCCCTGACTTCAGACTATACTACAAAGCTACAGTAATCAAGACAGTATGATACTGGCACAAAAACAGAAAGATAGATCAATGGAACAGGATAGAAAGCCCAGAGATAAACCCACGCACATATGGTCACCTTATCTTTGATAAAGGAGGCAGGAATGTACAATGGAGAAAGGACCACCTCTTCAATAAGTGGTGCTGGGAAAACTGGACAGGTACATGTAAAAGTATGAGCTTAGATCATTCCCTAACACCATACACAAAAATAAGCTCAAAATGGATTAAAGAACTAAATGTAAGGCCAGAAACTATCAAACTCTTAGAGGAAAATGTAAGCAGAACATTCTATGACATAAATCACAGCAAGATCCTTTTTGACCCACCTCCTAGAGAAATGGAAATCAAAACAAAGATAAACAAATGGGACCTAATGAAACTTCAAAGATTTTGCACAGCAAAGGAAACCATAAGGAAGACCAAAAGAAAACCCTCAGAATGGGAGAAAATATTTGCAAATGAAGCAACTGCCAAAGGATTAATCTCCAAAATTTACAAGGAGCACTTGCAGCTCAATAACAAAAAAACAAACAACCCAATCCAAAAATGGGCAGAGGACCTAAATAGGCGTTTATCCAAAGATATACAGATTGCCAACAAACACATGAAAGAATGCTCAACATCATTAATCATTAGAGAAACGCAAATCAAAACTACAATGAGATATCATCTCACTCCAGTCAGAATTGCCATCTTCCAAAAATCTACAAACAATAAATGCTGGAGAAGGTGTGGAGAAAAGGGAACCCTCTTGCACTGTTGGTGGGACTGTGAATTGGTACAGCCACTATGGAGAACAGTATGGAGCTTCCTTAATAAACTACAAATAGAACTACCATATGACCCAGCAATCCCACTACTGGACATATACCCTGAGAAAACCATAATTCAAAGAGTCATGTACCAAAATGTTCATTGCAGCTCTATTTACAATAGCCAGGAGATGGAAACAACCTAAGTGTCCATCATCAGATGAATGGGTAAAGAAGATGTGGCACATATATACAATGGAATATTACTCAGCCATAAAAAGAAACGAAATTGAGTTAATTTTAGTGAGGTGAATGGACCTAGAGTCTGTCATACAGAGTGAAGTAAGTCAGAAAGAGAAAGATAAATACCGTATGCTAACACATATATATGGAATTTAAGAAAAAAATTAAAACATCATGTAGAACCTAGGGGTAAGATTGAAATAAAGACGCAGAGCTACTAGAGAATGGACTTGAGGATATGGGGAGGGGGAAGTGTAAGCTGTGACAAAGTGAGAGCGTGACATGGACATATATACACTACCAAACGTAAAATAGATACCTAGTGGGAAGCAGCCGCATAGCACAGGGAGATCAGCTCTGTGCTTTGTGACCACCTGGATGGGTGGGATAGGGAGGGAGATGCAAGAGGGAGGAGATATGGGAATATATAATATATGTATATATGTATATATATGTATAACTGATTCACTTTGTTATAAAGCAGAAACTACCACACCATTGTAAAGCAATTATACTCCAATAAAGATGTAAAAAAATAAAAAAGAAGAATATATGTGTGTAACTGAGTCACTGTGCTGTACAGCAGATATTGGCACAACACTGTAAGTCAACTACACGTCAATAAAAATATAAAATTAAAAAAATAAAAAAAGATAGTGAGTGACAAACTGGATATTATTTTCAAAATCCAACTGCATGCTGTTTACAGGAGACACATATTACATTAAAGGTATAAGTAAGTTAAAAGTAAAAAGATGTAATAGATATGAGAAAGCCTTAGTGGCTATATAAGCATTAGATAAAATAGATTTCAAAGCAAAAAAAAATGATACTGGAAATAAAGAGGGACATTTTATAATGATAAAAGGTCTGGGACCTCCCTGGTGGTCCAGTGGCTAAGACTCCACGCTCCCAGTTCCAGGGGCCTGGGTTTGATCCCTGGTCTGGGAACTAGATCCCACATGCCACAACTAAGAGTTCGCATGCTGCAACTAAGAGGTCCCATGCCACAAATAAAAGATCCTGCATACTGCAACTAAAGATCCCACATGCCGCAACTAAAGACCCCACATTCCGCAACGAAGTTCCTGAGTGCCACAACAAAGACCCAGCACAGCCAAATAAATAAATCAGTAAATAAAATGACAAAAGGTGGAATCCATCATGAAGGTATAAAAATTATAAACCTATATGTACCTACCAATAGAGCCATCAAAATACATGGAGCAAATAATGACAAAATTGAAGGGAGAAGTAAACAATTCAACAATAGTAGTTGGAGAATTCAATAACTCACTCTCAATAATGATTAGAAATAGAATGAAAATCAATAAGGAAATATAAGCCTTGGACAATATCACAAACTAATTATACCTAACAAACATCTATAGAATACTCCATTCAACGACAATAGAATACACATTCTTCTCAAGTGCACATACAATATTCCCCTAGATAAACTATATGCCAGTCAATAAAACTATCCTTAGTAAATTTGAAAGAACTGAAATAATAGGCAACATGTCTTTGACAACATGGAACGATATTAGAAATTAATAATGTAAATAAAGTTGAGAAATTAACAAAATATGTGGAAAATAAACAACACACTACTAAGCTGTGAATGGGTAAAATAAGAAATCACAAGGGAAATTAAAAAGTACTTTGAGATAAATGAAAATACTTTGTGAATGAAGACACAACATACAAAAACTTAGGGCATGTAGTTAAAGCAGTGCTTACAGTAAAATGTGTAGCTACAAATGCTTATATTAAAAAAGAAGAAAGATCTCAAATTTTTAAACTAACCTTCCCTCCTAAGATACTGGAAAAGAAGAACAAAACAAACCTAAAGCAAGTAGAAGCAAATAAGTATTAAATAATAGAGCAGAAATTAATGAAATAATTAGAAAAGAATAGAGAAAAACAACAAAACCAAAAGTTAGTTTTCTGAAGAAATCAACAAAAATGACAAAACTTTTGCTAGACTAACCAAGGAAAAAAGAAGTTCAAATAACCAAAATAAGAACAAAAGAAAGAACATTACTACAATCTTATGGAAATAAAAAATAATTATTAATGAGTACTATGAACAACTGTATGCCAAAAATTAGATAACTTACATGAAATACACAAATTCATTGAAAATCACATACTGTTAAAGCTAACTCAAGAATAAATTTAAAAATCTGAATATACCTACAACAGATATATTCAGAAATTAAATTTATAATTTTAAAATTTCCCATAGAGAAAAGTCCAGATCCAGATGGCTTTACTGGTAAATTCTACCAAACACTTAAAGAATAATTCATAAAAATTCTTAACTAAACTGTTCCCAAAAATTGAAGAAAAGAGAACACTTTCCAACTCTTTCTCTAATACCAATATTACCATGGCATAAAAACAAAACAAAGTCATCACCAGAATAGAAACCTCTATAAATATAAAACCACCAAAAAAAACCTTTATAAATATAAAACCAAACCCCTCAGTAACAACAACAAACAGCAAACTGATTCCAGCAATGTATAAAATATATTATACATCATAACGAATTGGGATTTACCCCAGAAATGCAAGGTTGGTTCAACATATGAAAATCACTGTAATACATTATGTCAATAGAATAAAGGGGGAAAAAAATCACATGATCATCTCAGTAGATATAGATAAAGTAAGTAACAAATTCCAACAACTTTCATTATTAAACCATTCAACAAACTAGAAATAAAGGGAATTTCCTCAACCTGATAAAGGGCATCTATGAAAAACATACAGTTAACTTCATACCTAATAGTGAAAGACTAAATACTTTCCCTTAATTTCAAGAATGAGACAAGGATATCCACTCTCACCAGTTCTATTCAACACTGAACTGTAGATTCTAGCCAGGGCATTTTTGGCAAAGAAAAGAAATAAAAGGCGTCCAGATTGCAAAAGAAGGATTAAAATGATCTGTATTTGCAGACAACATGATCTTGTATACAAAAAATTCAATGAAATCCAGTTTAAAAAAATTAGAATAAACAAGTTCAGCAAGGCTGCAATATTCAAATCAATATATAAAAACAAATTGTATTTCTATACACTAGCAATGGACAATCAGAAAATGAAATTACGAAAACAGTTTAATTTACAATAGTAAAGGAATCTGGACCCAACTTCAGTGTGTGTGTGTGTGTGTGTGTGTGTGTGTGTGTGTGTTGGAGGGGTTTCCCACATCAACAAGAATTTAATTATGACACTGTCTACACGGAGATAGCATCATATTCCACAGGCTAAGGGCTCAGTCCAGAAGACTACTCTCTACTTCAGATGCCAATCACAAAGCCCAGGTTGTTACCTGTACTTCTGGATCAACTGGCTATAAATCAAATGTTCCCATGACCCCCTTCTTGAGTTTGATTAATTTGCGAGAGGAGCTCACAGAAATCAGGAAACCCATTTACTCACTAGACTACTGGTTTATTACAGAGGATATTAAAGGACATGAATCAATAGCCAGATGAAGAGATACATGGTGGGGGGGGTCCTGAAGAAAGGAGCCTCTATCATGGTGGAAGTTGGGACCCAACAAGTGCCCCATGTGGAAGTGTTCTGGTTCATTAACCTGGAAGCTCTCAAAATCTCTCATTTTGTGTTTTTATGGAGGCTTCATTACATAGGCACAATAGATTAAATCATTGGCCATTTATGATTGATTCAACCTCCAGCCCTTCTTCCCTCTCCAGAAATCAAATTGAAAGTGCTAATGCTTTAATCATGGAAGGTTCCCCTGGCAACCAGACCAGACCTTATTCTCAGGTGCTTTCCAAAAGTCACCTCATTAACATAAACCCAGTTATGTTTATGTTCCACAACTCGGTGGAAAGGGTTTTGTTATGAATAACAAGACATGCATTTCAGGAACTGTGAATAAGAGACAAACTATAAGAAAAGATGCTCCCAATGCTCTTATTACTCAGGAAATTTGAAGGATTTGGGGAGCTGTGAACCAGGAACCACACATGAAGACCAAATACATATGTGATAAATATATTTTGGTTATCTGAATGACCAACTAATTATATATTCCTTATAAATCACAATATCACAAATAACCTCAAAAACAATACTTAGAACTAAATTTAACAAATTAACATGCAATTTATATGCTGGAAACTACAAAACATTGTTGAAAGAAATTAAAGAGGAACCAAATAAGTAGAAAGACAGTCCATGTTTATGTTCAGAAAACTTAATATTGTTGAGATGGAAATATTTACATTGCTCTACACATTCATTGCAATCTCTACCAAAATTTCCTTTCCTACAGAAATTGACAAGCTGATCCAAAAATTCATATGGAAATTCAAGAAACCAAGAATATTCAAAACAATCTGGAAACTGAAAAACAAAGTTTGGGGATTCACATACTACGTTTAAAACCTTAATACAAAGCTACAGTAATCAAGACTGTGTGGTCTTGCCATAAAGACAGACATAAACATGAATAAAATAGAATTGAGAGTCCGGAAGTAAACCCTCACATTTGTGGTCAACTGATTTTCAACAAAGGTCTCAAGACAACACAATGCAGAAAAAAATAGTCTCTTCAACAAATACTACTGGCACAAATGGATATCACTTGCAAAAATATGAAGTTGGACCCCCACTTCACAGCATACACAAAAGTTAAGTCAAAATGGATCACAGACCCAAATGCAAGATGTAAAACTACAAATCTCTTAGAAGAAAACATATGCATAAATCTTCATGGCCTTGGATTAGGCAATGAATTCTTAGATATGACACTCAGTGCACAAGCAAAAAAAGAAAAAATAGATAAGCTGAAATCATCAAAATTAAAAACCTTTGTGCTTCAAAGCTCGCCATCAAAAAAGGTAAAAACACAACCTACATAATGGAAAAGAATATTTATTTGCAAATCCTATATCTGATAGGGAACTTTTACCTAACTCTGTAATAAAAAGGAAAATAATTTACAAATGAACAAAGGATCCAAATAAACGTTTCTCCAAAGAATATATTAAAATGACCAATAACAAAATGAAAACATGCTTCACATCAAACACCAATGGGGAAATGTAAATCAAAACCATAATGAGATACCACTTCACACCCACTAGTATGGTTATAGTGAAAAGACAGATAATAACATGCATTGGTGGAGAAACTGGAACCTTCATATGCTGTTGGTAGGAGCATAACATGATGCAGCCACTTTGGAAAACAGCCTAGCGGTTCCTTAAAATGTTAAACATAGTGTTACCATATGACTCAACAATTCTACTGTAAGGTATATATAAATATGTATCTATGAGAAATGAAAATGTATGTCACTCAAAAACTTGTACATGAATGTTCATAGGAGCATTGTCCATAACAGGTAAAACATGGAAACACCCCAAATGTCTATCAACTAATGAATAAATAAAATGTGGTATATCCATACTATGGAATATGATTCACCAATATAAAGAAATGAAGTACTGATACATGCTAAAGCATGGATGAACCTTGAAAACATTAGGCTAAAGGAAAGAACTCAGTGGGAAAAGGTCACTTATTTTATAAGTCTACTTATATGAAATATCCAGAATAGGCCAATATCTAGAGACAGAAATTAAGCTTAGTGGTTACCTAGGGTTAGGGCCATGGGATGAATGCTAAATGGTATGGGGTTTCATTTTGGGGTGATGAAAATGCTGTAAAGTTGGTTATACACTCAGGAATATACTAAAAAACAATGAATTATACACAATGGGTGAGTTTTATAGTATGTGACATATATCAGTAAAGCTATTAAACGGTGAATAGAATAGAATGACAAACCCCCATGTGCCCTCACTTCCCCAAATTCAATAATTACCTCATTCATTAGGCCTTGGATTTTAATAGGTAAAATAGTGTGAACAAAGGCCTAAAGGTGGAAAAGTGAAAAAGACTTTCAGATTTTAAAATGGAGGATAGGGCAAAGTACACCAAAGAGTTCTTTAACTAAATTACAACTTTTTGAGATTTGGTTCTTCTATAAAACAAAGTTGAAATAACTTGAATGGGTTCCCACTAACCAAAGGCAGGGCAATTTGAACATTTTAAAGTATAATAATCTCAATAAATTGAAACTCATCAAATATGAAAATCCGTGAGTTCTATAATGAGATCTATAATGTCCATGCTCCTAATTGGTCACCTTTGCAGGATGCTAGAGAATCAAGTCATTATCTGAAAACTGGTAAATAAAGGGGAAAGAAATGAAACACTTTTTCTGCCTTTTCAATACAAATATATTTCAGGATAACCAAATAGTGATGAGAACAAGTTATTCTTTATAGACAAATTCCAACTAAAAAAATTGAGGGACTTACAATTAAAATATCACCATTTTTCAAACCATTATTAAAGAACAGATCTAGGCAATGGCTGCTAAAACCATTAGGTGAGGGACAAGCTGATAATAAATTTTACAATGGAAGTATCAAGCTGAAAAACCCCTGTACACACAACCTTAAAATTACACACACACAAAAGGGCAACCAGATATTATGTACCTCCTGATGTAAGGCAATAGAAAACAGAATACATCCAAAAATATGAACCTAAATCTGATCAAACATCTAGATCTAACTGCAAGCCTACAGGAATTCCTAGAGGAATATGTTAAATAACAGCATGGTGATGGAATCAGTAAAGTCCATGGAATCAGAGTATGAGAAAGGCTAGAGGTCAAACAACCAATTTCTTCAACAAGTAAACTGTAAGTGAAAAAAAGGGGAAATTATTTAAACATAATTAAGAGACATAACAACTCAGTGCAATGTATGGGCCTTGTTTGAGTCTTGATAAGCTAACTATAAAAAAAACAATTTAGAAGACAATCAGGAAATGTGGATATTTACTCTTTATTTGATGATATTAAAGAAATATTTTTAATTATTTTAGGTGTGATAAGGGATTTTGGTTATTTTTTTAAAAAAACCTTACTTTGTGGGCTTCCCTGGTGGCGCAGTGGTTGAGAGTCCACCTGCCGATGCAGGGGACACGGGTTCGTGCCCCGGTCTGGGAAGATCCCACATGCCGCGGAGTGGCTGGGCCCGTGAGCCATGGCCGTTGGGCCTGCGCGTCTGGAGCCTGTGCTCCGCAACGGGAGAGGCCACAACAGTGAGAGGCCCACATACTGCAAAAAAAAAAAAAACTTACTTTGTGAGGTAAATACTAAAATATAATATGTTGTCTTGAAACTTGCTTCAAAATAATCCAGTTGGGAAAAGAAAATTGAGTGTACAACAAACGAAAGTGGCCAGGAGTTGATACTTATGGAACATGGATGATGGGCACATTGGGTTCCCTATATGTGAACTCTACTTGAATATGTCTGAATTTTTCCACAATAAAACTTTTTGAAATAAATGAATGTAAATATATAAACATTTTTAAATGTTGGAGTAAAAAAATTAAGGTAGTTACAAAGATTACATAACATTTGATTACATTTATATGAAATATCCAGAATATGCAAATCTATAGAGATAGAAAATAAATTAGTGGTGGTCTACGGTTGTGGGGGTTGAAGAGAAAGAGAGGGACTGCTAATGAGTATGAAGTTTCTGTTCAGGGAGATAAAAATATTCTAAAATTGATTGTGGTGATAGTTGCACAAATCTAGATATACTATGAACCACTGAATTGTGCGCTTTAAACGGGTGACTTGTAAGGTATGTGAATTTATCTCAATAAACCTGTAATATTAAAACAAATTCATGGCTCCTTAGGGGGATGATAATGAAGAAAAGGTTATGAAACACTGACTCAGACAATGGCTATGAAAGTGCTTTGTATATAGGGAAGCACTATTTGCCACATCATTTAGCTCTTGTAACTCGAGGACCAACAGCATAGTTATCAACTCTTCAGACCAATAAATATACTTAAGTATTTCTCATCCTAAAAAAAAAGAACCCTTAACCCTTAACCTATTATAGCTGTTGATCTTTCTCACCTTTTCACCTTTAAGAGTGATCTATATCCTCACTCAACATGTGGTCCCCAGACCTACTGAATCAGTCTTCATTTTAACAGCTCTCAGGTGTTTAGTATATGCCTTCAAGCTTAAAAAGCACTGATATAGCCAGCTCATCATTGTGGAGAAACTCGAGGCAAGAGCATAGGAATGTGACGACTTTCCAAAGTTGTGGCCAGGTTAACCTTAATTATAGAAAGGTAAAATGTGCAGTCTAATTTATGTGACACTGCACCTGTTTAAAAATCAGTCTA
The DNA here is from genome assembly GCF_964165515.1 of Mesoplodon bidens. Lineage (NCBI taxonomy): Eukaryota > Metazoa > Chordata > Mammalia > Artiodactyla > Ziphiidae > Mesoplodon > Mesoplodon bidens. The sequence continues at coordinate 84,537,878 of NC_138163.1, read as the reverse complement.
AGAATGGAAGGACAGAACTTCTATGAAAAGCCAGCCCCTTTTGCTGACCAAACAATGGCTGTTTCCTCAGCTGCACACTTTAAAAAAGCTGCAAAGTGTATGAACAATTTACATAAGAAATAATAAATAAGCACAAAAATATAGATTAGTTAAGAACACACTGAAATAGCAGTTTGTCTTTTAATAAGGAAATACATTGCTTACAAGACTGCAGGAAAATGCATATACACTCAAATCAACACTGGTACTATGAATTATCATAACCTATGACATTCATTCATGAAATAAATATCAATATTTAGAAAGTAGGGCTCAGAAAAGGGAAACATTTGACATGGGCCCCAGAGCTAATAAGTGGTACAGCCAGGACTCTAACCCTGGTATATTACACTACAACACTCCTGCATCCAACCACTATGCAAATTTCCTCTCAAGACAGTGAAGTTCTGCTTAGCAAATACCTCCAAAATGTCTATATCCTATGGCCCAATAAAACTCAGTGGCAATTTTCATCTTCAGGAAATAATTTGAAGGGAGATTATAAATCTATATATTCAAAATTGATCATAGCATTACTCATAATAGCAAAATGAAAAAATGAAAAGCAGGTAACGGGGAAGATGGCGGAAGAGTAAGATGCGGAGATCACCTTCCTCCCCACAGATACAACAGAAACACATATACACGTGGAACAGCTCCTACAGAACACCCACTGAACGCTGGCAGAAGACCTCAGACCTCCCAAAAGGGAAGAAACTCCCCACATACCTGGGTAGGGCAAAAGAAAAAAGCATAAACAGACACAAAAGAATAGGGATGGGACCTGCACCAGTGGGAGGGAGCTGTGAAGGAGGAAAGGTTTCCACACAGTAGGAACCTCTTCGCGGGTGGAGAATGCGAGTGGGGAAAGGGGAAGCTTTGGAGCCGTGGAGGAGAGCACAGCCACAGGGGTGCGGAGAGCAAAGCGGAGAGATTCCCGCACAGAGGATCGGTGCGACCGGCACTCACCAGCCCGAGAGGCTTGTCTGCTCACCCGCCAGGGCAGGCAGGACTGGGAGCTGAGGCTCCGGCTTCCGAGGTCAGATCCCAGGAAGAGGACTGGAGGTGTGAACACAGCCTGAAGGGGTTAGTGCACCACAGCAAGCCGGGAGGGAGCCCGGGGAAAAGTCTGCACCTGCCAAAGAGGCAAGAGACTTTTTCTTCCCTCTTTGTTTCCTGGTGCGCGAGGAAAGGGATTAAGAGCGCTGCTTAAAGGAGGCCAGAGACGGGCGCCAGCCGCGGCTAACAGCGCGGACCCCAGAGACGGGCATGAGACTCTAAGGCTGCTGCTGCTGCCACCAAGAAGCCTGTGTGCGAGCACAGGTCACTATCCACAATGCCCCTCCTGGGAGCCTGTGCAGCCTGCCACTGCCAGGGTCCCGGGATCCAGGGACAACTTCCCCAGGAGAACGCACGGTGCGCCTCAGGCTGGTGCAACATCACGCCGGCCACTGCCGCCAAAGGCTCGCCCCACATCCGTACCCCTCCCTCCACCCGGCCTGAGTGAGCCACAGCCCGTGAATCAGCTGCTCCTTTAAACCTGTCCTGTCTAAGGGAAGAACAGACGCCCTCCAGCGACCTACACGCAGAGGCGAGGCCAAATCCAAAGCTGAGCCCCGGGAGCTGTGCAAACAAAGAAGAGAAAGGGAAATCTCTCCCAGTAGCCTCAGAACCAGCGGATTAATTCTCCAGATCGACTTGATGTACCTTGCTTCTGTGGAATACCTGAATATACAACTAATCATCCCAAACTGAGGAAGCGGACATTGAGAGCAAGATTTATTATTTTTTTCCACTTTTCTTCTTTTGTGAGTGTGTATGTGTATGCTTCTATGTGAGACTTTGTCTGTAAAGCTTTGCTTCCACCATTTGTCCTAGGGTTCTGTCCATGCGTTTTGTTTTTTTGTTACCTAAAATTTTTTCTCTTAATAATTACTTTTTATTATAGTAACTTTATTTTATTTTACCTTACTTAATTTTATTTTCTTTTCTCCTCTTTCTTTCTTTCCACTTTTTCTCCCGCTTATTCTGAGCTGTGTGTATTAAAGGCGCTTTGTGCTGCAGCCAGGAGTCAGTGCTGTGCCTCTGAGGTGGGAGAGACAACTTCAGGACACTGGTACACAAGAGACCTCCCAGCTCCACGTAATATCAAATGTCGAAAATCTCATAGAGATCTCCATCTCAACACCAACACTCAGCTCCACTCAACAACCAGCAAGCTAAAGTGCTGGACACCCTATGCCAAACAACTAGCAAGACAGGAACACAACCCCACCCATTAGCAGAGAGGCTGCCTAAAATCATAATAACGCCACAGACACACCAAAAAAACACCACGAGATGTGGACCTGCCCACCAGAAAGACAAGATCCAGCCTCATCCAACAGAACACAGGCATTACTCCCCTCCACCAGGAAGCCTACACGACCCACTGAACCAACTTTAGCGACTGGGGACAGACACCAAAAACAACAGGAACAACAAACCTGCAGCCTGCAAAAAGGAGACCCCAAGCACAGTAAGATAGGCACAATGAGAAGACAGAAAAATACACAGCAGATGAAGGAGCAAGAAAAAAACCCCACCAGATCTATCAAATGAAGAGGAACTAGGCAGTCTACCTGGAAAAGAATTCAGAATAATGATAGTAAAGATGATTCAAAATCTTGGAAATAGAGAAAATGCAAGAAACATTTAACAATGACCTAGAAGAACTAAAGATGAAACAAGCAATGATGAACAACACAATAAATGAAATTAAAAATACCCTAGAAGGGATCAATAGGAGAATAACTGAGGCAGAAGAACAGATAAGGGACCTGGAAGATAAAATAGTGTAAATAACTACTGCAGAGCAGAATAAAGAAAAAAGAATGAAAAGAGCTGAGTACAGTCACAGAGACTTCTGGGACAACATTAAATGCACCAACATTCGAATTATAGGAGTCCCAGAAGAAGAAGAGAAAAAGGAAGAGACTGAAAAATTATTTGAAGGAATTATAGTTGAAAAATTCCCTAATACGGGAAAGGAAATAGTTAATCAAATTCAGGAAGCACAGAGAGTCCCTTACAGGATAAATGCAAGGAGAAACACGTCAAGACACATATTACCCAAACTGTCAAAAATTAAATGCAAAGAAAACATATTAAGAGGAGCAAGGTAAAAACAACAAATAACACACAAGGGAATCCCCATAAGGTTACAGCTGATCTTTCAGCAGAAACTCTTCAAGCCAGAAGGGACTGGCAGGACATATTTAAAGTGATGAAGGAGAGAAACCTACAACCAAGATTACTCTACCCAGCAAGGATCTCATTCAGATTTGACGGAGAAATTAAAACCTTTACAGACAAGCAAAAGCTGAGAGAGTTCAGCAACAGCAAACCAGCTTTACAACAAATGCTAAAGGAACTTCTCTAGGCAGGAAACACAACGGAAGGAAAACACCTACAACAACAAACCCAAAATAATTAAGAAAATGGGAATAGGAACATATATACTGATAATTAAATGTAAATGGTTTAAATGCTCCAACCAAAAGACACAGACTGGATGAATGGATACAAAAATAAGACCCATATATATGCTATCTACAAGAGACCCACTTCAAACCTAGGGAAACAAACAGACTGAAAGTGAGGGGATGGAAAAAGATATTCCATGCAAATGGAAACCAAAAGAAAGGTGGAGTAGCAATTCTCATACCAGACAAAATAGACTTTAAAATAAAGACTATTACAAGAGACAAAGAAGGACACTACATAACGATCAAGGGATCGATCCAAGAAGAAGATATAACAATTGTAAATATTTATGCACCCAACATGGGAGCACCTCAATACATAAGGCAAATACGAACAGCCATAAAAGGGGAAACCGACAGTAACACATTCATAGTAGGGGACTTTAACACGCCACTTTCACCAATAGACAGATCAACCAAAATGAAAATAAATAAGGAAACACAAGCTTTAAATGATACATTAAACAAGATGGACTTAATTGATATTTATAGTACATTCTGTCCAAAAACAACAGAATACACATTTTTCTCAAGTGCTCATGGAACATTCTCCAGGATACATCATATCTTGGCTCACAAATCAAGCCTTGATAAATTTAAGAAAATTGAAATTGTATCAGGTATCTTTTCCAACCACAACGCTGTGAGACTAGATATCAATTACAGGAAAAGATCTGTAAAAAATAAAAACACATGGAGGCTAAACAATAAACTACTTAATAACGCAGTGATCACTGAAGAAATCAAAGAGGAAATTTAAAAATACCTAGAAACAAATGACAATGGAAACACGACACCCCAAAACCTATGGGATGCAGCAAAAGCAGTTCTAAGAGGGAAGTTTATAGCAATACAATCCTACCTTAAGAAACAGGAAACATCTCGAATGAACAACCTAACCTTGCAGCTAAAGCAATTAGAGAAAGAAGAACAAAAAAAAAAAACCCAAAGTTACCAGAAGGAAAGAAATCATAAAAATCAGATCAGAAAAAAATGAAAAAAAATGAAGGAAATGAGAGCAAAGATCGATAAAACTAAACGCTGGCTCTTTGAGAAGATAAACAATGTTGATAAACCATTAGACAAACTCATCAAGAAAAATAAGGGAGAAGACATATCAATAGAATTAGAAATGAAAAAGGAGAAGTAACAACTGACACTGCAGAAATACAAAAGATCATGAGAGATTACTACAAGAAACTCTATGCCAATAAAATGGACAACATGGAAGAAATGGACAAATTCTTAGAAATGCACAACCTGCCAAGACTGAATCAGGAAGAAATAGAAAAAATGAACAGACCAAACACAAGCACTGAAATTGAAACAGTAATTAAAAACCTTCCAAAAAACAAAAGCCCAGGACCAGAAGGCTTCACAGGCGAATTCTATCAAACATTTAGAGAAGAGCTAACACCTATCCTTCTCAAACTCTTCCAAAATATAGCAGAGGGAGGAAGAATCCCAAACTCATTCTGCGAGGCCACCATCACCCTGATACCAAAACCAGACAAGGATGTCACAAAGAAAGAAAACTACAGGCCAATATCACTTATGAACATAGATACAAAAATCCTCAACAAAATACTAGCAAACAGAATCCAACAGCACATTAAAAGGATCATACACCATGATCAAGTGGGGTTTATTCCAGGAAGACAAGGATTCTTCAATATACTCAAAGCAATCAATGTGATACACCATATTAACAAATTGAAGGAGAAAAATCACATGATAATCTCAATAGATGCAGAGAAAGATTTCGACAAAACTCAAGACCCATTTATGATAAAAACCCTGCAGAAACTAGGCATAGAGGGGACTCTCCTCAACATAATAAAGGCCATATATGACAAACCCACAGCCAACATCGTCCTCAATGGTGAAAAACTGAAACCATTTCCACTAAGATCCGGAACAAGACAAGGTTGCCCACTCTCACCACTCTTATTCAACATAGTTTTGGAAGCTTTAGTCACAGCTATCACAGAAGAAAAGGAAATAAAAGGAATCCAAATTGGAAAAGAAGAAGTAAGGCTGTCACTGTTTGCAGATGACATGATACTATACATAGGGAATCCTAAAGATGCTACCAGAAAACTACTGGAGCTAATCAATGAATTTGGTAAAGTAGCAGGGTACAAAATTAATGCATAGAAATCTCTGGCATTCCTGTATACTAATGATGAAAAATCTGAAAGTGAAATCAAGAAAACACTCCCATTTACCACTGCAACAAAAAGAATAAAATATCTAGGAATAAACCTACCTAAGGAGACAAAAGACCTGTATGCAGAACATTATAAGACACTGATGAAAGAAATTAAAGATGATACAAATAGATGGAGAGATATACCATGTTCTTGAACTGGAAGAATCAACATTGTGAAAATGACTCTACTGCCCAAAGCAATCTACAGATTCAATGCAATCGCTATCAAACTACCACTGGCATTTTTCACAGAACTAGAACACAAAATTTCACAATTCGTATGGAAACACCAAAGTTCCCGAATAGCCAAAACACTCTTAAGAACGAAAAACAGAATTGGAGGATTCAGGCTCCCTGACTGCAGACTATAGTACAAAGCTACAGTCATCAAGAAAGTATGGTACTGGCACAAAAGCAGAAATATAGATCAATGGAACAGGATAGAAAGCCCAGAGATAAACCCACGCACATATGCTCACCTTATCTTTGATAAAGGAGGCAGGAATGTACAGTGGAGAAAGGACAGCCTCTTCAATAAGTGGTGCTGGGAAAACTGGACAGGGACATGTAAAAGTATGAGATTAGAACACTGCCTAACACCATACACAAAAATAAGCTCAAAATGGATTAAAGACCTAAATGCAAGGCCAGAAACTATCAGCCTCTTAGAGGAAAACATAGGCAGAATACTCTATGACATAAATCACAGCAAGATCCTTTTGGACCCACCTCCTAGAGAAATGGAAGTAAAAACAAAAATAAACAAATGGGACCTAATGAAACTTCAAAGCTTTTGCACAGCAAAGGAAACCATAAGCAAGACCAAAAGACAACCCTCAGAATGGGAGAAAATGTTTGCAAATGAAGCAACTGACAAAGGATTAATCCCCAACATTTACAAGCAGCTCATGCAGCTCAATAACAAAAAAACAAACAACTCAATCTAAAAATGGGCAGAAGACCTCAATAGACATTTCTCCAAAGAAGATATAAAGATTGGAAACAAACACATGAAAGAATGCTCAACATCATTAATCATTAGAAAAATGAAATCAAAACTACAATGAGATATCATTTCACACTGGTCAGAATGGCCATCATCAAGAAATCTAGAAACAATAAATGCTGGAGAGGGTGTGGAGAAAAGGGAACACCCTTGCACTGCTGGTGGGAATGTGAATTGGTACAGCCACTATGGAGAACAGTATGGAAGTTCCTTAAAAAACTAAAAACAGAACTGCCATACGACCCAGCAATCCCACTACTGGGCATATACCCTGAGAAAACCATAATTCAAAAAGAGTCATGAACCAAAATGTTCAGTGCAGCTGTATTTACCATAGCCAGGAGATGGAAGCAACCTAAGTGTCCATCATTGGATGAATGGATAAAGAAGATGTGGCACATATAGACAATGGAATATTACTCAGCCATAAAAAGAAATGAAATTGAGTTATTTGTAGTGAGGTGGATGGACCTAGAATCTGTCATACGGAATGAAGTAAGTCAGAAGGAGAGAGACAAATACCGTATGCTAACACATATATACAGAATCTAAGAAAAAAAAAACAAAAAATGTCATGAAGAACCTAGGTGTAAGACGGGAATAAAGACAACAACCTTCTAGAGAAGGGACTTGAGCACATGGGGAGGGGGAATTGTAAGCTGTGACAAAGTGAGAGAGTGGCATGGACATATATACACTACCAAATGTAAAATAGATAGCTAGTGGGAAGCAGCCACATAGCACAGGGAGATCAGCTCGGTGCTATGTGACCATCTAGAGGGTTGTGATAGGGAGGGTGGGAGGGAGGGAGACGCAAGAGGGAAGAGAAATGGGAACATATGTGTATGTATAACTGATTCACTTTGTTATAAAGCAGAAACTACCACACCATTGTAAAGCATTTATACTCCAATAAAGATGTAAAAAAATAAAACTAACGATAGAGGCTGGCAAGCAAGAGAAAGTGAGGTGGGCACCTGTTTCAGCCAGGGTGGCCAGAGAAAGCCTTCTGGCAGGTCCTTTCATCCAAAATAACTCCAAGTTTGTCCAGCACACCATCCCTGACCCTATGGGCTGGATCTATGGTCCCACCCCAGGGCTTTTGAGCACTTGGTACCCTACAATGCAATCTATGTGGACACATCCTCCTCCCCTCCCAGACTGCTAATATCTTCAGAACAGTGTTCCTTTCTGGATCCCCTCAGTGACCCTAGCACTCAACCCATGACTTGCTCAGGAAATGTTTATTAAATGAGCAAATAAATGGATGAATTGATGAATAGGCATTTGCAGTAGGTGCTAAAGATTAAGTAAGTTGCCCACAGGTGGCAAGGGGTAACATGCAGGTGTGAAACTGCACAGCATATCTGTAAAATGGGTTCCATTGCTTGATGTGGTGGGTGGTGTCTGGATGTGGAATAAAAGGAGAGCTGGCAGGGGAGGAACTTAGATTGTGCCCAAATTATAAATGGTCCTGAATGCCAGGCTAAGAATTTAACCCTACAAACATAGAGAACCATGTAAAATTTACCCTTCCCTGAATTGTCTACGTGGAGGTGGCACTCAATAAACGTGTATAGAATTGAAGGGTTCTGGACAGAATGGACTGAGGTAGCTCTTCTTTGCCGGCAGCTGGGCAGTGACCAAGGGTGGCTTAAGTGGAATAAAAATAGCAGCTGCCAGGAATCCTCCTGGCACTGAAATACAACTCTTTTCCCATCATGGTGTCTGAAATCCGTCCATTAGAGAGTCATTTATTAGGGGCTTAATGTTTTGGTGGAGCTGGGATCCCCAAAGTTTCCGGAAAAGATGATACCCATATTTTATGTTTTTTATTCAATAAAGTGTTTATTGAACATCTAAAGAAAATGAAAAGCAATCTAAATGTCCAAAAACACAGATTAATTCAGAAATAATCTCAGTAGAAATGGGTTTTCAAAATGAGAATAATTTGTTTTAAATAACTCAAAATTGGGGAACTCAAATAAAATCTGTATATTAGATAATACTATCATTGATAATTTCCTGATTTTGATAATTATACTGTGGTTACATAGGAAAATGTCATTGTTTTTAGGACACGCACACTGAAGTATTTAGAGGTAAAGAGGCATAATATGTCTGCAATTTCTCTCAAATGTTTCAGAAAAGAGAGAGAGAATGATTTTTAACAAGTGTGGGAAATGTCACCACTTGAAGAACTTAGGTAAAGGATAAGAAGTTTATACAGGAATTCTTTGTACGATTTTTGCAAATACTCTATAAATCTACTTAAAAATGTGAAATGTGAAATGTGAAATTCGTGGGGCTTCCCTGGTGGCACAGTGGTTAAGAATCCGCCTGCCAATGCAGGGGACATGGGTTCGAGCCCTGGTCCAGGAAGATCCCACATGCCGTGGAGCAAGTAAGTCCGTGTGCCACAACTCCTGAGCCTGCGCTCTAGAGCCCGTAAGCCACAACTACTGAGCCTGTGCACCTAGAGGCCATGCTCAGCAATGAGAAGCCACCTCAATGAGAAGCCCGTGCACCGCAACAAAGAATAGCCCCTGCTTGCAGCAACTAGAGAAAGTCCGTGCACAGCAACAAAGACCCAACACAGCCAAAAATAAATAAATAAAATAAATATATTTTTTAAATGTGAAATTCATGAAAAATCTCAAAATTTTATTTCTACAATGACTACATAATTTTTTTTAAAAAAACTAGAATGAAACACCCCATATGTTTGTTTGTACCTTTTGACCATCTTCATTAATTTCCCCACTCCTCACCCTCGCCTCTGGCAACCACAAATCTATTCTCTATTCCAATGAGTTCAGATGTTTAGATTCTATACATAAGCAAGATCATACAGCATTTGTCTTTCTCTGTCTGACTTATTTCATTAAGCACAATGGCCTCAAGATCCATCCATGTTGTTGCAAATGGCAGTAATTCCTTCTTTTTTAAATTTTATTGAGATATAGTTGATGTACAGTATAATTTACAGGTGTATAACATCGTGATTCACAATATTAAAGGTTCTATGCCATTTATAGTTATTATAAAATATTTCTATTGGATTACTTTTATTTATATAAATAAGTCCTGATATTGTCACAGAGGTCACAAACTGTCCTCAATTCTTTTCATTCTTTTTTTCTTTTTTCTGTTCAGCATCAGTGATTTCCATTACTCTGTCTTCTAGTTCGCTGATCCATTCCTCTGTACCATTTAGTCTACTGGTGATTACTTCAAGTGTATTTTTCACTTCAGTTACTGTATTCTTCATCTGTGTTTCATCGTTCTTTAATATTTTCTAACTGTTAAAAACTTCTAACTTCTTTCTCTGTGCATACATTCTTCTCCCAAGTTCTTTGATCATCTTTATGATCACTATCCTGAACTCCTTCTCAGTTAGATCGCCCAGGTCCACGTCACTTAGTTCTTCTTCTGGGGTTTTATCTTGTTCCTTCCTTTTAACATATTCCTCTGTCACCTCATTTTGCCGAATGTGCTGTTTTTATTTTTATGTATCTGGTCGTTTGATTACATTATCCACATTGGAGAAGTGGCCTTTTGTAGGAGACATCCTATACGTCCCAGAAGCACATTCTCCACTCATCATCTGAGCTATATGCTGTAAGGGTTGCCCCTATGAGGGCTGCATGTATCCTTCTCTTGTGGCAGGCTATGTGGGCAGTCTGGTAGGCTTGTTTGGACCCCGGTCGTTGTTTGCCCCCCAGTCCAGTTGTTTGCCAGGCCCTGCCTTGTGCAGAGGCTGCCAGCCACTGGTTGATGGGACCAGGCCATGAAGCAGGTGATTGCCAAACCCCAGGGGGCCCCAGGGCTTATGCTGGCTCACGGGTGAGCAGAGTCAAGATCCCAAAGACTCGAAGGCTGTTGCCTGCCCACTGGTGGGTGAAGCCACGTCTTGGGTTTAATACTAGTCTACTGGCAGCAGAGCTGCGTCCTGGAGTCTGGTTGCAGAATCCAGGGGTCCAAGAGCTGGATCGTTGCTGAGGGGGGCTGACTGCCAACACAGTGTGGTACAGGGTCCAGTGTGTCCTGAAGTTTGCATTGGCCTGCTAATGGGCAGGGCCAGGACCCAGCTGGCCCAAGGGCAGGGTCTGCCCTGCTGACAGGCAGGCTGCAGGATTGTGGTTTTCTTCAGTCTTGTGTCTGCTCCCTTGTGGGTGATGCTGGTCCAGAGGCTTGAGCAGGCTCCCTGGAGGGCAGGGTCATGGCCCAGGGGATTCTGGGACTCGTGCCTGCTCACTGGTGGATGGAGCTGGATCCTGCACCCTCTGATGGGCAGGACTGAGTCCATAGGTGGCTGTGGGCTTAGAGGGTCTTAAGACAGCCTGTCTGCTGATGGGTGGAGCTGTGTCCCTGGCCATTTACTTTCTTGGCCTGAGGCATCCCAGCACTCGTGCCTACATGCTGTTGCATGGGGCCAGGTCTTGGCACTGATGAGTTAGAGGGAGGATTCCACAATTGTGCTTGTAGCACCAGTGTCGACATGGTAGAAGGAGCCCCCAGTAATGGCTGCCACCAGTGTCTGTTTCCAAGGTGAGCTTGCCTCCTGCCTCTCCAGGAGATTCTCCAAGATCAGCAGGTAGGTCTGGACCAGTCTCCTCTAAAATTACTGTTTCTGCCCTGGGTCACAGAGTGTATGAAATTTTGTGTGCATCCTTTAAGAGTGAAATCTCTATTTCCCTCAACCTTCTGGGACTCCCAAAAGTAAGTCCTGCTGGCCTTCAAATCCAGTTGCTTTGGAGGCGCATATTTTCAGTGCTGGACCCCTGGGCTAGAGAGCCTAACATGGTGCTCAGAACTTTCACTCCTTTGGAAGAACCTCTGCAATGTAATTATTCTACAGTTTGTGGGTCACCTGCCTGGGTGTATGGCACTTGACTATTTCATGAGTCTGCCCCTCCTACCTGTCTCACTGTGTTTCCTTCTTTATGTCTTTAGTTGTAGAAGATCTTTTTTGGTAGCTTTTGGCCTTTTCCATCAATGATTGTCCTGCAGATAGTTCTGATTTTGGTGTGCCCATGAGAGGAGGTGAGCTCAGTGTCTTTCTACTCTACCATTTTGGCCAATTTCTATCAGAATTTTCTTCTTTTTTATGGCTGAATAATATTCTATTGTGTGTATATGTGTGTGTGTGCATGTGTTTTGTGTGTGTGTGTGTATATACACACACACACACACACACACACACCAACTTCTTTATCCATTCTTCCACCAATGAATACTTAGGTTGTTTCCATGTCTTTGCTATTGTAAATAATGCTGTTATGAACAGGAGGGTGCAGCTATCTCTTTGAGATAATGATTTAGTTTTCTTTGGATAAATACTCAGACGTGGGATTTCCAGATCCTATGGTAGTTCTACTTTTCATTTTTTAGGAGCCTCCATAATGTTTTGCATAGTGGCTGCACCAACTTACATTCCCACCAACAGCACACAAGGGTTCCCTTTTTTCCACACCCTCAGCAGCATTTATCTCTTGTCTTTTCTATGAAGGTTATTCTATGAGCATGAGGTGATATCTCATTGTGGTTTTGCATTGCATTTCTCTGAATATTAATGATGTTGTGCATCTTTTCATGTACCTGTTGGCCATTTGTATGTCTTCTTTGGAAAAATGTCTATTTCAGATCCTCTGCCCATTTTTTAATCTAATTGGTTTTTTTCTTTTTTTTTTTTTTGGTATACCATAGTATTAAGAGTGTTTAAATTAGAGTGGTGGCATTCTGAGGTGATTTCTTTTCCTCTTCTTAATTCCAAGAATTTTTATGTAGCTACATTACCTTATTTGGGAAAAAAAAGCATTCAAAAACAAATAATAAAACACATATGAGTAAAATTAGATAAGAACATAAGAAATTTAAAAAGCTAATTTTATGGGTAAAATAGTTTTCACTGTTATTACTAGTATTTTGATAGTAAATAAATAAATACCCTTTTAAAGAAACCACAGAGACTATTATCAGCAGAGGTGCAAACTGCATGACCTTGAAACACACATATTGTTATATCTGGAGCCATCCCAGCTGAAACGAAAAAGGAGTGGAGTACCCTGAGCACTGAATGAAAGGCATAGTTCTCAGAACTGATGAGCTGAAGAGAGAGATGACCAAGAAGACAAACCACTATTAATAGGAGAACAATAGAGTCCTAAGAGAAATGAACAAGCAAAGAAACAACTGTGAAATTCACGAGAAAACAAAGAGATCTGTAGAAATGACAAGCACAACATATCCAATAGTCTGTAACATGAAACAATCAAGTTAGGCAATAAGGAGAGAATTGGGGGCCTTTCCTGGAATGCAGCAGGTGGCTGGGAGAAGTGGCTGCTTCAGCAGAGTGCTAAAAATGCCCTTAGAACCTAGAATATCAGCACAGGAAGACCCATGAGAGTAACTAATGTAATCTCTGATTGTACACAATTGGAAACCAAGGCCCAGAAAAGAGAAAGGACCTTATGAAAAGTCCACAGTGAGTTCTGGCTTAATGAGTTCTAAAACCTAATACCAGGCCAGATCTCTTTCCACAAACACCAGCTGCTTTCCCCAAAGTGCTGTATGCTGAGAATGTTACTAATTTCACAAGGGGAATATAAAGCCCTCAAACCATTATACTCCAAATTGTGTTCATTATAAAAATCTGGCAGTGTAATCTCAATTTCACTCCAGAGAATTCTTCTGGGAAAACAATCTAATTTCTTTACCTTGCAATAATTTCTCATATGTATACACAAGATAGGACCAGAGTATAAGAAGCAAATATAGAATTGTGGACCACTTCACATTTGTCAATATGATAGTTGCTATAATATGTCAGAGGAAGGACACATATCCAAAGCCCATCTTTTTTACCTACCCCCTGGCTCCTACCTAGACATACTCTCTAGTGTCTTTTAGTACAAATGGCAAGAGGCCTGAGCTCCTAGTACTGTCTCTGTCATTCATAGCTAAGTAACTTTGCACCTCATTTCCTTTATCAGTAAACGAGGGGGCTGCAGATTCTGTGAACACTAAATTAACACTGTCATAATCAAACCTTCAACACCTCCATATTCAAATGTGTATTTCCTTATGAGAAAATTAGGGACCTTCCTCAGAGCAACCAGCTGGCCCTCATGGCCTAAATTCAAAATCTAGGAGTCCAAAGTTATGAACTCTATTACTAGCGCTGCTAAAAAGTTCTCTGGATGTGCCTGAGGAAGTTCCAAAGAAGGAGCCATTCTACACTGAGTCAGTTGATCAGTCAAGCTAAGATGTGGGAACACTAATTTTGCAAGGAATGTTGGTGAGGGAAAAGGCATGTGAATTTTGGAGATAAAAGAGATCTTAAACAACCAAACAACACTTTAACAGAGTAACCTGTCAAGAAATACATGTTGGCCTGGGAATCAGTAGACCTGGAATCTAGTCCTGAGGCTGCCAATTACCAGCTGTGTGACCTTAATAGGAACAAAAGGCTAGGATTAGGGAGGGCACTAACATTCACTGAGCATCACTATGTGCCAGGCACATGAGTTACCTAAAATGTCAGGGGAGAACTATTTTCCACAAAACTTTTTCCAGCTAAAACATCCAAATTTAATCTCTATCAGAACAAGGTAGAGAAGCAGATGGATTCAATCATGCAGAACTTATTCTGAGTGTTGGTTTTATAACCGGTTTTAAAGAAAAATAAGGCTAGTGAAGGTAGAGGGCATAGCTGGCAGAAAGAAGAGCATCTAATTAAGTTTTGAGGAGGGAACTAGGAAATGTGAAAGTGGAAGACAGAGAGGAAAGAAAGAAAGTAACTATATGAACATGACCAGAGCAAGAAACCTATTAGGGGAATAATGAAACTGAAAAGAAATAATAGAAGGAGCAGTTTATTAAACATTTACCAAAATAATCACCACCAACTGTCTACAAAATATATGATCTGCATAGAGAAAAAGACTGGAAAAAAATGTCAAAAAAGTAGTTTTTACTAAGACTGTCCATGATTGTTGCTTTTTTATTTATACTCCTGTGTATTTTTCAAATTTTCTTAGTGAGCATATATTAATATTATTATTATAGTGGGAAAAAGAATATACCTTATGCAAAATGTTTATTTACTCAGCATCTATTTTGTGTCAGGAAATGTGACAGGTAATAGGGCTACAAAGATAAACAAGAGGGCAACTGTTTTGGCACTGGAGAGACTTCACAAAAGAGTGATTTATATTTGGCTGTGACTTCAAGGATAAAGAGATATTCACCCAGGTGAGAAGGGAGGACAAAATTACAGGCAGAGAAAATAGCAAATAAAGAGACAATGAATCTGGGGAAAAATTAGAAATATTCTGAGAACTTAACACAGTTGACAAGTAGGGGGTATGGGGAGGAGTAACTGGTAATAAAACTGCAGAAGTGTTATAAATAGAAGAAACATTGTGAACAGCCTTGAATGCCACACAAAGAAATTTAAATTTCAACCTACAAAAGCTTTTATGAACCAAAGAATAACCAAATCATATTTTCATGGTAGAAGAGCCATTAACATGCCAAGTGTTACCTAGGTGTAAGATTGCATCTGCCATATTTTCATATTCCTTAGCCCACATATTATATTTTTCTGACTTCTTTATTTATCAGAGATTCTTTCCGTGTTCCCTCAACCAGATTTCAACCACATGAATATGTCACAGGAGGGGGAAGATAGAGGCTAGGAAGTAAGTAGCATTATTTTCTCTTTTCTCACCACTGACTGTACATTCAGGGATGCTCTCAAAATAGAATTGCAAAATTCCAATTTATCTGTATATAGTCCCAGAAAATATGAAAAAGCACCAATTTAAAATATTCCATCCCTACAGAAATACAAAATATCATAAGAAATAATATGAGTAGTTATATGCCAACAAATTGGACAACTTAGAAGAAATGGACAAGTTTCTAGAAACATTCAGTCTGCCCAAATGGAGTCAAGAAAAACAGACATTTTGAACAGACTGATCATTAGAAGTGAAATAGAATCTGTAATAATATTTTTTTTTAAACACTCCCTGGAAACAAACATCCAGGACCAGACAGCTTCATGGGGGAATTCTACCAAACATACAAAGAACTTATACCAATCTTTCTCAAGCTATTCCAAAAGATGTAAGAGGAGGGAACACTCCCAAATTCATTCTATGAAGCCACCATCATCCGGATACCAAAACCAGACAAAGACACTACAGAAAAGAAAATTACAGGCCAACGTCTTTGATGAATATAAATGCAAAAATCCTCAACAGAATATTAGCAAACCAAATCCAACAATATCATACACCATGATCAAGCTGGATTTCTTGCAGGGTTGTAAGGACAGTTCAACATACACAAATCAATCGATGTGATACATCACATTAACAAAAGAAAAGACAAAAAACATTTGATCATCTCAACAGGCACAGAAAAAGCATTTGACAAAATTCAACATCCATTACTGATAAAAACTCTTACTAAAGTGGGTATAGAGGGAATATATCTCAACATAATAAAAGCCATTTATGACAAACCCACAGCCAACATAATACTCAATGGTGAAAAGCTGAAAGCCTTCCCACTAAATTCAGGAACAAGAAAAGGAAGGATACCCACTCTCACCACTTCCCTTCAACACAGTATTGGAAGTCCTAGCCACAGCAATCAGACAAGAAGAAGAAATAAAAGGCATCCAAATTGGAAGGGAAGAGGTAAAATTGTCATTATTTGCAGATGGCATAATGCTCTATATAGAGAATCCTATAGACTCCACACAAAAACTATTAGGACTAATAAATGAATTCAGCAAGGTAGCAGGATACAAGATTAATATAAAGAAATAACATGCATTTTTTACAGTAGCAATGAAATATCAGAAAGTAAAAAGCAGAAACAAAAAACAATCCCATTTAAAATCATGTCAAAAAGAAATACCTCGGAATAAATTTAACCAAGGAAGTGAAAGGTCTATACACTGAAAACTATAAAACATTGATAAAGGAAACTGAATGAAGATGATCAAAGAAATGAAATTTAAAAAAAGGCCTCTCCAAACCACATCACCATTTGATAGAAACTAGATTATCAGTAGAGCCCACTCAATTGCTATTCATGCATTTCTCATAAGCTTTAACCTCTATGTAAAGAAATAATATCACCAGGGCTGCAATTATAATGTGAGTATTTACTAGCAGAAAGATGAGGACGAGGCCTAGACACTTCCCCCAGTTATGTGAAAACAGTCATTAAAATAAACACAAGGCCTAAAATGGAAAGCAACTTAGGGTTCACTGGGGGTTTTAATGAAACTGAAGTATAAAATATTTCATGAAGTCCTTTCAACGTCAGACTTAGGGTTTTAATACAAATTAGACAGAGAGAGTATGTTTTAAAACTAGTTACAGGAAACAGCAGCATCCAAGGGCAGGAGGAGCTTCTCAGTGCTTTGAGATAAGGACAGAGAAGATTGTTGATAGGGGGAAAGAAAAGTTTCTGCATTAGAAAGGCACATAAAGAAAAACCAGAATAAAAGAAAGATTAAGTGTAGCCTTTTTAAAACACCTTTATTGAGATATACTTCACATACAATAAAATTTACCCATTTAAAGTGTAAAAAGTAAATGTGTGTTGTTTTTGTTTCCTACTTAAAAACAAATGACACTCTTTTGTGGGAACATTAAAGCATAACATCATAAAATGATGTCAAAATGATAATTACTCATAATTCCCCCTCTAAATTCTTTGTAAGATTCTATTCTACTCTAATAATTTTCATTGTACATCATCTTCAAGGCAAGGTCCATAATTGTTTTAAAATGCACTCAACAGCTATACCACAAGGTATGCAGTAAGTCTCTTTTTCTTCATAAAATATAATCTTGTAAAAAGTTAGCCCTGAAGCAAAATAGGCAGCCAGATCTTTCAATGCTATCAAGGCAACATCCCAGACTACAGTGATGAAGAATCAGCAAAATGGATGTTCAAATCCAAAAAGCAAGAGAAAGTACATTATTTCAAAGAATGAGGCTTCTGATTCACAGATATACATTTTGAATCCACAATAATTTATGCAAACTCAGTATATCTATTTTGACAAAACAACACTGCAATCATCTTAGCCATTAATAATGTCTCTGGACAAGGCATTGTTGAGCAGTGTTAGAAAAGCCATGATGAGGTAAAAAGAACCCTGATTCCGTGGTTCAAATTCTGGCCATACCTCTTACCATATGTGTGACCTTGAGGCTGTCCTCATCCCTAATATTTCCTACCTCTCAGCCAAGCACTCTCTCAAATGTCACGGGCACACATATTCTAGGCACATCACTGGGGGATGTCATGGACAACCAAAACTTTTCTCCACACACACACTGTTGGGCCCAGGAGTGTACTCATAAGTCAGCAGCATCAGCCTGGAAAATTGAGGGAGTAGACTAGTTTCCTTACATATTATTCAGCCTATATTTATTCAACCTCCACAGAACTCCTTATTTCTAGACCCTGAAGAGTTTCACGTTTTACATGAGTGTAACTGCAAGAGCTTCCTTTTGAAATGCAGAGACAAAGGAAAATCTTTCTAGCTGTGTCAGAAAATCTAGTAACTGCATCTAGAACCTGCAAGAAAATTGATTCGTTTTAAGAAACCAATAAAGGGAACTGCATAAGACAGAGGCAGGGATAAAAATACAGAAGTACGTAATATATTATATCTGTCCAGTGGGGAAGATTAATATCTGCTGTGGAACATAGACCAATAAAACCTGAACATGGTCCTGACACTTGACAATTTGAGTTTCCAGCTAGTAACTGTGGCTTAATCTCTGCCTCTCCAGCTTTATTTGGAAGTAGGCTATCAATGGCAGGAAGAAAGGCCCAGATGTTTTCAAGATGAAATATTTTCCTATTTCAAAGAGATGGGGGAAGAAGTCCTTTCTTAGCTGAGCTTTGAGGCTGCTGTGAAGATCAATATTCTTCTTTCTGGGTCATTTCAAAAGTCGTGTCTTATCTCAGGGTTGTTGGTTACAGAAAGAGATTCAAAAGACAGCAATTTATGGTGCTAATTTTGAATTGGATATGCTTCAAATGAAGACAACCCTCAATATTAGGCTTGTTTACCTTATTTCCCAGATCAAAATAGACTGACAAAATGTAAGGGATAATTTTACAAGTCAGCTTCGCTGGGCCATGGTTCCCAGATATTTGGTCAAATATTTTTCTAGATATTTTGGTGAGAGTGTTTTTGGATGAGATTTACATTTAAATTGGTAGACTCTAAGTAAAGCAAACTGCCCTCCATAATGAGGGTGGGAGTCATCCAATAGGTTGAAGGCCTGAATAGAACAAAAGGCTGACCCTCCCATCCCACCTTAAGCAAGAAGGAATTCTCCAGTAGACTGCCTTCAGACTTTATTTTCAACATTGTCTCTTCCTGGTTACTATAGATCAAATGTTTATGTCCCTCCAAAATTCATAAGTTGAAACCTAGTGCCCAGTGTAATGATGTTAGGAGGTGGGGCCTTTGGGAGGTGCTTAGATCATCAGGGCAGAACCCTCATGAATGAGATTATTGAGTGCCCTTATAAAAGAGGCCTTAGAGATCTCCCATAACCCCTGCTGCCATGTGACATCTAAGAACCAGAAATCAGGCCCTCACCAGACACTGAATCTGCCAGCACCATGATATTTGTCTTCCCAGCTTCCAAAACTGGGAGAAATAAATATCTGTTGTTTATAAGCTACCAAGCTTATGGTATTTTTGTTATAGCAGCCTTAACAGACTATGATACTGGCTCTACAGCAGATTGCCTTTGCACTTGAAAATGTGACTCTTCCCTGAGTCTTCAGCCTGCTGGCCTCACCCACCAGATTTTGGACTTGCCAAGCCTCCACAATTGTGTGAGCCAATTCCTTAAAATAAATATCTTTCTATACATATACACATCTTATTGGTTCTACTTCTCTGAAGAACCCTGACTAATACACCAAGGTCTCGCTTCCAAACACAGTTTCTAAGAATAGGCACTATAACATGGATGAACCTTGAAAACATTATGCTAAATGGAAGGAAGAAAGGAAGGGAGGGAGGGAGGGATTTAGCTACATTTATCAGCTGGAAACTCAAATATTCAAATGTCAGGATTATGTTCAGGTTTTACTGTTTTACATTCCACTTTTCAGCCCCACTCTCACTGTCCTTTTTTCCCCTCCACTCTAATGACACAAATATTAAACATTTTGTTATAATCACAAAGGGCCCTTAAGCTCAGTTCTTTTTTTTTTGTCTATTTTTTTTCTCTCTGTTATTCACACTGGCTAATTTCTATTGTCCTATTTTCAAATTCACTGATTCTTTCCCCTGTCTTCTTCATTCTGTTTTTGGCTCTATCTATTGAGTATTTAATATCAGCTATTTGATTTTTCAATTTTAAAATTTCCACTGATTTTTCATCATATTGTCTATTTTTTACTGAGAATTTCTATTTTTCCTTTGTTTCAAGAATATTCATAATCTCTTTTTTAAATTTTTTTATTAGTTTCTGCTTTATAACAAAGTGAATCAGTCATACATATACATCTGTTCCCACATCCCTTCCCTCTTGCGTCTCCCTCCCTCCCACCCACCCTCCCTATCCCACCCCATAATCTCTTATTAAAGCATTTTTATGATGGATGCTTTGAAGTCTTTCTCAGATAATTCTAACATCTTATCTTAGTGGTGTCATCTATTGTCTTTTCTTATTTAGGAAGTTGTGATTTGTTTTGAATTGTGTTCTCCCAAAATTCATATGTTAAAGCCCTAACCCCTAGTACCTCAGAATGTATTTGGAGTTAGGCCTTTAAATAGGTAATTAAGTTAAAATGAGGCCATTAGGTTACCTATTCCAATTTGATTTGTGTCCTTATAAGAACAGGAGATTAGGACACCAGAGATGTCTGTACACAGAGGAAAGGCCATATGAAGACACAGCAAGAAGGTGGCTACCTACAAACCAGGGAGAGAGGCTCCAGGAGAAACCAAACCTGTTGACACCTTGCTCTTAGATTTCTGGCCTCCAGAATGATGGGAAAATCAATTAATGGTTTCAGCCACCCATTCTGTGGTATTTTGTTATGACAATCCTAGCAAACTAAAACAAGATTTTAATGATTCTTCATATAACAGATGATTATCTATTATATCCTGGACATTTTGGGTATTCTGTTATGAGACACTTGATCTCATTTAAATTTTGTGTTTTAGCAGGACTCTTCTGACATTTGTCTGATGGGTGAAGGGAAGTGCCATTACTGCCAGGTGTGGGGGCAAATAAAGGATCCCTAGTCAGCCTTCATTGACACCTCGTAGAGGAAGGGTTCTTTCTTACTGCTACATACAGGTGGGAGTTCAGGTTTCTCAGAGCTTCACTAGGCCTCCACTGACACCACTGTAGCTGGAAGAAGCAGGTAGGGTACTTTGTTCATTATATTCTGGCAAGGGTGACCTAGATTCCCTACTTGGTCTTTGTTGGTAGTGATGGAAGTAGAGCCTTAGCTTTTTTCTGAGATGTCTGACTTGAGTAGAATGGTTACTATCTAAAAGTTTTCTCTCTGGATAGGCTTCCCCTAGAAAGAGCAGAATTTTCTTGGGGCTCTTTTTATTTGTGCCCATTGGCATTATCAGGTTGCCAGTTTCTACAGCTCCTAGACTGTGATATATGGTGCCCAGAGAATATCCAGGAAACTCACAACCATGTTGTCCCTCAGGTCAAGGTTCCTAGTCAGTCTGTCTACTTGTCTCCACTTTTCACAGTCTTCTTAGATTTGTTTTATATATAATGCCAAGGGTTCTTAGTTATACTTAGCAGGAAGAATAAGGAAAAATGTACCTCCATCTTTCCAGAAGGAAAAGTCCTACATATATATGTATAATACTTGCATTTTCATTGTTTCATAATCTTTTTGAGACTTTATTTATGATAAATATTTTAACATTTTCATTTTCAAACAGGTACCTATTATTGATATAAACAACGCAGACTAAGAGTAACCCCAGAACCCCATTCTAACCACCAGGTCATAAGCTCCATTCCTAACTTCTAGGCTGGTCATGAGCACCTACCCTGGGCCAGGGGATGCAGTGATACAAGATGAATAAAATGTGATTCTGGCCACTGGGAAGTTTACAATAAAGAGAGTGGAGTAAAGCAGAGACCACCACAATCCTGAATGAAATCAAGGTTATAAGATAGAAGTTTTATGGTAGTACCTAGAAAGGAATAATGAACTTGGCCTGGGTAGCTCATGAAAAACTTCCTGTTTGGAAGTGGCCCATCTGAAGGGAGGAAAGGAACTATTGTTAACTAATTTCCTATTATGTATTAGGTCCTGTCCTGGGTACTTCATATCATCATCTCATATCATCCTAACAATCTATGTGAAAGTTGATATTATCTTGTTTACAAATGAGGAAACTGAGGCTCAGACATGAGTTCTCATCACTGGAATAAATTTCACACCCAGCAAAGGTCTGGATTCAATTTTATACTATACCTTATTGCTTTCTTGGACACAACAAAAAATTGATCTGGAAGACTCATTCTCAATCAAAATCTGGTTTGATAACATGGTAGAGGTACAAGAATGAGTAACACTGCAAGTTAAAACATCTCTGCCTACCACATACAACTGCAATTTGTTAGACGGTTTAAAGCCATTTAAAATTGTGATCAGGAATCAAGTTCACAAGACCCAAATGTATATATACCATAATACACTAAAGAGTTACATAAATGAAGAAATATGACATAAAATGAAATTCAAACATCATTTAGTGTACCCATGATTGGAAAGATGACCTTCATTCAAGTCCCATCACCAGAACCTTCCATATGTATGACCTTAGGCAAATCATTTAATCATTATAAGCCTGTTTTCTAATCTACAAAAAATTTTAAATGGGGATAAAAGCATCTGACTTATTGCTTTATGATTCTTTCTTAAAGATTAAAATGACCTCATTCATGAACACACGTTCTAGATCAATGCTGCCCAATATAAATATAATGTGTGCTACAAATGCAAGCCACATACGTAATTTTAAATTTTCTAGTAGCCACACTAAAAAAGTGAAGTAAACAGATAAATTAATTTTCATACTTCTACTTTAACCCAATATATCCAAAATATTATTTCAACATGTAGTCAATATAAGAAGGTGATATTCTATACCTATAGGCATAAAAATGAGATATTCTATTTTAATTTTATCATACTAATTGTTTGAAAGCCAGTGTATATTTCATGCTTATAACACATATCATTTCAGTCTAGCCACATTTCAACTGCCCAACAACCACATGTGGCCAGTGGCTACCATAATACACAGGGTAGATCTAGACATACAATAGTATGTAAGACTGCCTGGATGCAAATCCCACTCTACCCCTTATGCTAAAGACAGACTCACCACTTAGGGGACTGCCATTAAACCATCTTTAGGCTCTCTTTAAACAGATAGTATAGTGTAGAGCTTAATAGCATAGACTCTAGAAATAGCTTGTCTAGGTTTCAGCTCTACCCACTACCGGCACTTTGACTTCAAAGCAAGCTCTTTAAGTTCTCTTTGCCTCAGTTTCCTCATCTGTAAAATGGGAATAATTATACCTATCTCATACAATTGTTCTGAGGATTAAGTAAATTAATATTATAGAAAATACTTAATATAGTACCTAGAATGCAATAATAGCAACTAATATTTGTTGACTTATTGTTAATATTACCATTATTCTATACTCTCTAAGTCTTATAAAATAAACTAAATTGTATTGTATTTTATTGTATATTATACTGCAAATTTCTATTAAATTTATTTTAAAATACAAGGCAGTATAGGGTAAGTGCAACATGCATGCTGCCAAAATGCAGGCAGAGAAAGGGGGGACTGTTTCTACTGGGGTAATCACAAGAAGCTTAATGGAGGAGGTGCCTTTTGAGTTGGGCTTTAAAGATCCATAAAATTTAAACAGCTGAATAATGGGGAGGGTGTCCTCAGCAGAAGGAAATATATTAGCCAAAGAATAGATGTGGAAAAATACAATTTTCAAGGAGTAATGAGTCTTCAAGATTAACAAGAACAGGCTAATGTTGGGGAGTAATGGAAAATAATGCTCAGAAAAGCTGACGAGGACAGGCCAAGTTCATGGAGGTGCTTGAACACCAGCCTCAGGTGTCCACATTTATTGAGTAAGTAATGGAGTCACTGAAGGTTTTAACAGAGGAGAAGGATGCATTAGAGCAATGGTTCTCAACCCTGGCTGCACATTAGAATCACTTGGGGATCTTTAAAATATCCAGTGCCTGGGCTGTACCCCTGACCAATTAAGTCAGAAATTCTAGTTGTGGAGCCCAGGCATCAATATTTGTTAATTCCCTTGCTGATTCCAATGTACAGCCAATATTAAGAACTATTGCTTCTAGGAGGCTTACTCAAACAGCTGTCTCCCTTGACAGGTAGATCAGTTGAAGGGAAAAAGATATGTCTTCCAGGGTATGGCCCTAAACAAAGGGTTTGCTATAGGGGGTTTAGTGGAGACAAGTGATAGTCTCCACCATCAAACCCCAGGCCAGAGGTAAAAGCAAAAAGGAGTCCAAAACCCATGCTAGAGGTAGCCCAAAGTCAAAGGAGGTCATGATAGAGGTACATAAGTTTCAAAATAAATGGCCTACAACGAAACCACAAACAACCATCTTTTCTCAACTTTAAACAAATATTTGCTGAATTACAAATACATGTTAGGCAGGCTTTATCCATGTTAATAATATAATAATCATCAAGACTAGAGCCGTCATTTTCCTGAGCACTTATTATGCATCAAGCACTAAGCTAAGTGGCTTACAGGGATTCCCTACATTACTCCTCACAACCACCTTGTGATACGAGCCACTGTTACTTCCATTTGAAGAAACTGAGGCTCAGAGAGGTGAGGTAACTTCCTCAAGGTCAAAGAGATGGTAAGTGTCAGAGCCAGGATTTGAATCCCAGTCCATCCAATTTCATGCTATCAAAACCTGAGTTCTAAGCCACTTTATTTGCTGCCTTATCTATTTTGTGATTTAACTTGTAGGTTAAGAATTAAATTTTTCAGACAAGGAAGCTGAGACTCAGATTGAGTAATCTGTCCCAAATCATACAACTATTATGTAGTGGAAATGTGATTCAAATCCAAGAATACTGATGCAAAAAACCCCCAGGGTTAGTGCTCTGATTACCACCTATTCCCCCCAAATGGCAGCCCTGGTCTGCAATTTGGAAGCCATTTTCTCATCTGGAAGAGCCAGTGGGGCTTGGGTTTCCCTTTTTAACCTAAGGTTTTGTTTTCTACTTATCTCTGCTTTATTATTTCACTCATACTCACCCTCTCCTCAGCAACGGTTACTCCCCCTTTAAGTATGAGAAACCATATTTGATGCCCCCCAAATTTTGGACCTTCTCATGTGATTGTAGTTGTAATTTATAATATCCGCCAAGTAAGAAAATGCAAGTACATTGTCATTTTATTATTTATATAAACTTTTAAAATAGTGCTCACACTATTATTCTGCAGATACAGTCTGGAGTACATATGGATTTGTAGATGCTTTACAACAAAAGCAAGCCTCCAGGGCGCTCACACTCATAGGTCTTATGGCTTTTTTGGAACAGGGTGGCTTTCTACTTTTGTGAGGAAGCACAAGAGACAATAGAAGGGAAATATAAGAGATGACTGGAAAGGAAATGCCCTTGAGGCATAAGCCTCCTGGAATAATTTACAGACAGGCTCAAGAAATGGCATATCTAACCTCATCCTCTAGGAGTCATCTAAAAGAGGAGAAGAGCCAGACTGCCTAAATTCAAATCTCCTCTCTGAAAGGTAATAGCTGTGTGGCCTTAGGCAAGTTACTTAACTTCTCCATTCTTCAGCCTCCTCTTCTGCAAAATGAGCATCATGTTAGCACTAATCTTATAGGTTTTTTGGTGAGGATTAAATGAGTTAATATGTGTAAAGTGCTTAGAACAGTGCCTGGCATATAATAAGTGTTTGTAACTTACAAACTATTTGGGGGACACGAGTAAATCATTTCAACTCTCTTAAAATGAGTGTCTCAAGCTATAAAAAAGACAATGTGAGAGGACTTCCTAGTTTCCAGTCAGACGTGTGAGGAGCTTGGAAGTCGTTACTACAATTCTCACAACAAGAAAAAAGCTGAACAAACAGAAATCAACACTTATTAAATTCACTAGAAAATTGAGGTTACAGGGCAAACTGTTGCCCCAAATTTGGAGAGATAGACAGGTGAATACAGAGAATCACATCTTATTGGAGCAGAAGCTCAGGAGCACAAACCCCCATTGGAGCCAGTATAAGAGTAAGAAAACTTAAAATTATAATTGATGAGTTTCTGGAAGATCAGTGTGGACAAGTTTGAGATTTAAAAGGCCTGAGGGGCAGTCAGAGAGAGCCCCCCAACAGTTTTGTGAGTTTTACCACCAGGGGCCCTGTCAGGTCCTCACAATGAACACCAAAGAAAAACCCCCTCATGATTCCGGTGGGGGAAGGGGAAAAATAGCCATTTTGAAATACATCCAGAGCATTCTGTGTTCTTCACAAGACCAGCACTCAAAGAAACCTATTTTATCAGAGCCTAATTGACTAGGGATTTACCGAAGCTTAAGCAAGCAATGTGGAGAAAATTCCCCACTCCAGCTGTCTTTAGTCTTCCACATGGGGGAATGGAAATACTCAATTCCAAACTCTACTACTTTTCCTGTCTAACCTAAGGTAGGGGAACTGAGAAGGACTTGCAAAGGTCACAGCCCAGGGACACAGGCTCACTAAAACACTAAGACCTAATCCTATGACTACTGAATGCTTCTCAGCTGTCCCTCCCCCTAACACTTACCACCACATCAATAGGGCTCATGTATAATACTAGGAAAATACAACTGAAATTACTGTACCTTTAAAATTTTATTTAAGAAGAAGCCTCTAATGAAACTCAAAGACAAAAGAGGAGACTAAAACAAGGACACAAGAGGAAATTTAGCCTCTTACACCTACAGCAACAGCAAACAGTAATACAAACTAACTCCTAGCCAGATAAACATAAAGCCTCACACTAAAAGTATATTTACTTCAGTTCTTTTTATACAGTACATCATGTCTGGCTTTTGACAAAAAATTACAAGCCATACTAAAAGAAAACAAAACAAAACAAAACAAACAAACAAACAAAAAACAGTTTTGAGAGACACAGCAAGCATCAGAACCAGATTCAGAAATTGCAGAAATGTTGGAATTATTAGACCAGGAATTTAAAACAAGTATGATTTATATGACAAGAGTTCTAATGGAAAAAGTGGACAGTATGCAAGAATGGAGGAATAATATAAACAGAAAGATATAAACCACAGAAAGAATCAAAAGGGAATGCTAGAAATCAAAAACAAAAACGAAGAATGCCTTTGATGGACTCTTCAATAGACTGGAATAGGCCAAGGAAAGATCTTCAGTGAGTCTGAAGATACGTCAACAGAAATTTCCAAAACTGAAATGAAAAGATAAAAATTTATTTTAAAAAAATGAAACAGAAAATCCAAGAATTTGAGGACAATTACAAATGGTGTGACATACGCATAATGAGAATATCATAAGGAGAATAAAGAGAGAAAGGAACATAGGAAATATCTGAAGCAATAATTGATAATTTCCCAGAATTACTGTCAGACATCAAACCACAGATCCAGCAGGAAGCTTAATGAATACCAAACAGGATGAATGAAAAAAAAAAACGGAAAAACTTCATACCTAGACAAATCATATTAACTACAGAAAGTCAAAATAAAGGGAAAGAAAGAAAGAGGAAGGGAGGGAGGGAGGGAATAAGGAAAGGAAGGAAGGGAGGAAGAAAGGAAGGAAGGAAGGAAGGAAGGAAGGAAGGAAGGGGCCAGAGGATAAAAATATCTTACTTATGGAAGAGCAAAGATAAGAATTACATTCAAGCCCAGCAATCCCACTCCTAGGCATATAGCCAGAGAAAACCATAATTCAAAAAGACTCATGCACCCCAATGTTCACTGCAGCACTATTTCCAATAACCAGGACACGGAAACAACCTAAATGTCCATTAACAGAGGAATGGATAAAGAAGATGTGGTACATATATACAATGGTATATTACTTCAGCCATAAAAAGGAACAAAATAATGCCATTTACATCAATATGGATGGACCTAGAGATTGTCATACTGAGTGAAGTAAGTCAGACACAGAGAGACGAATATCATATGATATCACTTGTACGTGGAATCTAAAAAAAATGGTACAAAAGAACTTATTTACAAAACAGAAGTAGAGTTACAGATGTAGAAAACAAACTTATGGTTACCAGGGGATGGGGAGGGGATAAACTGGGAGATTGGGATTGATATATATACACTACTATGTATAAAATAGATAACTAATAAGAACCTACTGTATAGCACAGGGAACTCTACTCAATACTCTGTAATGGCCAATATGGGAAAAGTATCTAAAAAAACAATGGATGTATGTGTATGTATAACTGATTCACCTTGCTGTACACCTGAAACTAACACAATATTGTAAATCAATTATACACCAATAAAAATTTAATAAAAAATATTACATCCAAATTCTCCTTAGAAATCATGCAAGCAGGAAGAGACTAGAGTGAAATATTTACCGTGTTGAGGGGGAAAAGACCCCACCAACCTAAAATTCTGTACCCTGTGAAATTATACTTCAAAAGTAAAGGAGGAGGGCTTCCCTGGTGGCGCAGTGGTTGAGAGTCCGCCTGCCGATGCAGGGGACACGGGTTCGTGCCCCTATCCCGGAAGATCCCACATGCTGCGCAGCGGCTGGGCCCGCGAGCCATGGCCGTGGAGCCTGTGTGTCCGGAGCCTGTGCTCCGCAACGGGAGAGGCCACAGCAGTGAGAGGCCCGCGTACAGCAAAAAAAAAAAAAAGTAAAGGAGGAATAAAGACTTACTCAGAAAAACAAAAATTGAGGGAATTTGTTGCCAGTACACCTGCCTTGTAAGAAATGTTAAAAGAAGCTAATGAGAGAAAAAAAATGATATAGGTTAAAAACATGGGTCTAAACAGAGAAAGGAAAAACATTAGAGAACAAATAAATGATGATAAAATAAAAACTTATTTTTCTTATTCTTACTTAATATAACAACAGTTTGTTCAAAATAATAATTGGAACAATGTATAAGGGGTTATACTGTATTGGATAAGTGAAATTAATCACAGCAATGTCATAAGTGACCAGAGGGATTAATTAGGAATACTCTGCTATAATATACTTGCACTGTATATGAAACTATAGTGTTATTTTAAAGTAGACTTGGATTATTTATAAATATATATTGCAAACTCCAAGGAAACCACTGAAATAAAGTTTTAAAGTAAGTATAATTTATATGGTAAGAGAGAAGAGAAAATGGAATCATACAAAATGCTCAATTATAACCAGAGAAGGCAGAAAAAATATAAGACAAAAATGAAATAAAGAATAAGGGGCAAAGAACAGAAAGGAGTAACAAATATGGTAGATATTAGTCCAGCTAAATAATCACATTGAACATCAATGGTCTAAATTCACCAGTTAAAAGACAGAGAAGGCTGCATAGGAGAGAGAGAGAGACAGAGAGAGACAGAGAGTGTAAGAGTGGATTAAAAAAAGAAAAACAAAAAACGAGACCGCAGTGCATGTCTATAAGAAGGCCACTTTAAATGTAAAAACACAGATAGATTAAAAGTAAAGGTGTGGAGAAAGATATGCTATGCTAACACTAATCAATAGAAAGCAGAATGGCTATATTAATTTCAGACAAAGCTGACTTTGAAAGCAAGGAAAATTATCTGGGATAAAGAGGGGCACTACATAATGACAGAGTGGTCAATTATCCAAGAAGGCATGACAATCCTTAATGTGTATGTACCAAAAAAGCATCAAAATACAGGAGGCAAAAATGAATAGACCTGCAAGGAGAAATAGACAAATCCTCTATTACTACTGGAGACTTCAATACCTCTCTATCAGTAATTGACATATCCAGCAAAAAGAAAATCTGTAAGGATATAGTTGAAATGAACAGCAGTATCAACCAACTGGATCGAATTGACATCTATAAATTACTTTATCCAATAAGAGCATGACACACATTATTCTCAAACCTCACATGAAACATTCACCTAAATAGACCACATTCTGGGCCATATAAGATATACTAAAAAACTTTAAATAATGGAAATTATACAAAATATGCTCTCAAACCACAATGGAATTGAGCTAGAAATAAAAAGTAGACATACCTAAAAGACCTAAAAATATGTGGAGATTAAACAAAAACTTCTAAATAACACACAAGTCAAAGAAGTCTCAGGAAAAATGTTTAAATATTTTGAACTAAACGAAAATGAAAATAGAATTTCTCAAAATGTGTGAGATGCAGCAAAGCAATACTTAAAAGGAAATTTATAAAACTGAATGCATAATATATTAGAAAAGAAAAATGATTTAAAATCAACACTCTAAGCTTTCCCCTTAGAATACTAGAAAAAGGACAAATACCACTAGAGCAAAAATCAATGAAAATTTTTAAAAAGAAGTCAATAGAAAAAAAATTTTAAAAAGCCAAAAGCTGTTTCTTTGAAAAGGTCAAGGAAATTGATAAACTTCTAGCCAATTAACTAAGCAAAAAGGTAATAAGACACAAATTACTAATGTCAGAAATGAAAGAGGGGCCATCACTATTGACCCCATGAATATTAAAAAGATAATAAAAGAATATTATAAACAACTCTATGACCACAAATCTGATAACCTAGATGAAATGTACCAATTCCTCAAAAGACACAATCTGTCAAAACTCACACAGAAAGAAATAGATAATATAAATAGGTCTATATCTATTAAAGCAATTTAATTAATAAATAATAAACTTCCAGAAATGAAAGTACCAGGCTGAGATGGACACATTGGAGAATTCTACCAATCATTTAAGGAAGAAATGATACAAATTCTCTATAATCTCTCCCAGAAAATAGAAGGAAAGGGAATACTTCCTAATTCATTCTATGAGACCAGCATACTCTCATACCAAAACCAGACAAAGGCATTACAAGAAAGGAGAACTACAAAACAATATCTCTCATGAATGTAGATACAAAATATTATCAAATTGAGTCCAAAAATGTATAAAGAAAATTATATACACTACCAAGTGGGATTTATTATAGTATGCAAGACTGATTCAACATTTGAAAATCAATTAATATAATCTACCAAATCAATAAAGAAAATGGATATGATCATATCAATGCAGAAGAAGCATTTGACAAAATCCAACACCTATTCATGATAAAAACTCTCAGCAAGTTGAGAATGTCAAGTTGATAAAGAACATCTACAAAAACCTACAGTTAACATAATACTTAAAGGTGAGAAACTAGAACATTTTCCACTAAGATCAAGAACAAGGCAAGCATGTCCCTTCTCAACACTACTTTTCAACTGGAAGTCCTAGTTGAATAAGACAAAAAAAAAAAAAAGAAAAGGTACACAGTTTGGCAAGGAAGAAATAAAACTATGTTTGTATGCAGATAACATTATTATCTATGTAGAAAAACCCAAAGAATGAAGAAAAATCTCCTAGAACTAATAAGCAATAATAGCAAGATTGAAGAATACAAAGTTAATAAAAGTCAACCATTTTTATATATGCCAGCAGTTTACAATTTGAATTTGAAATTTAAAACATTACATTAGCATCCCAAAACTGAAATATTTAGGTATAAATATACAAAATATGTACAAGATTTACCAGTAAAATTATAAAATTCTAATGAAAGAAATCAAAGACCTAAATAAATGAAGAGACACTATGTGCATAAGAAGACGATATTATCATTTTCCACTTCTTCCAACTTGATCTATAGATTTAATGCAAAGTGATTCTAAAGTTCATATGAAAAGGCAAAAGGCCCAGAATAGCCAATGCAATATGGAAGGGGAACAAAGCGAAAGGACTGACAGTACCCAACTTACTGACTACAAACTACAGTATCAAGACAGTGTGGCAGTGGCAAAAGAACAGACAAATAGATCAATGGCACAGAACACAGAACCCAGAAATAAACCCACATAAACATAGTCAACTGATCTTTGACAGAGGATCAAGGTAAAATTCAGTAAAGAAATGACACTCTTTTCAAAAAATGGTGCTGTAACAACTAGATGCAAAAAAAACCAACTAGATGCAAAAAAAAAAGGAATCTAGAAACAGACCTTACACCTTTCACAAAAATTAACTCAAAATGGATTACAGACACAAATGTAAAACACAAAACTATGAAAAACCTAGAAGATAACATAGAAGAAAATCTAAGTAGCCAGGATTTGGCAAAGACTTTTTAGATGTAACAGCAAAAACATAATTTATGAAAGAAACAACTGATAACTGGACTTCAATAAAATCAAAAATATCTGCTCTGTGAGGGACATTATTAGGAATATGAGAAGACAATCCACAAACTGGGAGAAAATCTTTACAAAACACATATCTGAAAACAGAGGGCCACCCAAAATATACAGAGGATCCTTAAAACTCAATAATAAGAAAACAACCAGCCCAATTTTAAAATGGGCAAAAACAAACATAAAATTCTGGAGAGGGTGTGGAGAAAAGGGAACAGTCCTACACTGTTGGTGGGAATGTAAATTGGTACAACCATTACAGAGAACAGTATGGGAGTTCCTTAAAAAAACTAAGTAAAGACCTACCATAGGACCCAGCAATCCCACTCATGGGCATATATCTGGCAAAAAAACATAAACTGAAAGGATGAGTGCACCCTCAATGTTCACTGCAGCACTATTTACAACAGCCAGGACATGGAGGCAATCTAAATGTTCATCGACAGAGAAATGGATAAAGAAGATGTGGTACATACATACAGTGGAACATTACTACTCAGGCATAAAAGAAGAACAAAATAAAGCCATTTCCAGCAACATGGATGGACCTAGAGATTGTCATTCTGAGTGAAGTAAGTCAGACACAGAAAGACAAACATCATATGATATCACTTACATGTAGAATCTTAAAAAGAATGGCACAAATAAACGTATTTACAAAACAGAAATAAGAGTCACACATGCAGAAAACAAACTTATGTTTATCAAGGGGGAAAGGGGGAGGGGAGGAATAAATTGGGAGATGGGGATTGACATATACACACTGCTATGTATAAAATAAATAACTAATAAGGACCTACTATATAGCACAGGGAACCCTACTCAATACTCTGTAATGGCCTATATGGGAAAAGAATCTAAAATAGAGTGGATATATGTATGTGTATAACCGATTCACTTTGCACTACACCTGAAACTAACACAATATTGTAAATCATCTATACTCCAATAAAACTTCTACAAAATAGTTAAAATTTTAAAAATAAATAAATATAACTGGACAAAAGATCTGAACAGACACTACACAAAAATGGTCTACAGGGACTTCCCTGGTGATGCAGTGGTTAAGAATCCGCCTGCCAATACATGACACGGGTTCGAGCCCAGGTCTGGAGAGATCCCACATGCCATGAAGTAACTAAAGACATGCGCCACAACTACTAAGCCTGCGCTCTAGACCCCGTGAGCAACAATGACTGAGCCCACGTGCCACAACTACTGAAGCCGCGTGCCTAGAGCCCATGTTCTGAAACAAGAGAAACCAATGCAATGAGAAGCCTACACACAGCAATAAAGAGTAGCCCCCACTCGCCGCAACTAGAGCAAGCCCAAGTGCAACAACGAAGACCCAACACACCCATAAACAAATAAATAATTTTTTAAAAATAAAAAAAGGTCTACAAATGGCAAAAAGCTTATGAAAAGATGCTTGACAATATGTATCATTGGGGAATTACAAATCAAAGCAATAATGTGACACCACTACACACACATTAAAAAGTCTAAACTCCAAAAACACTGACAAACCCACATGCTGGTGAAGAAATGGGACACAAGAAACTACTTTTTCTTCCCTTTTTTTTCCCTTTTCTTTTTTTCCCCTTTTTTTCTAACATCTTTATTGAAGTATAATTGCTTTACAATGTTGTGTTAATTTCTGCTGTATAACAAAGTGAATCAGCTATATGTATACATATATCACCATATCCCCTCCCTCGTGGGTATCACTCCCACCCTCCCTATCCCACCCCTCTAGGTGGTCACAAAGCACTGAGCTGATCTCCCTCTATGATGCAGCTGCTTCCCACTAGCTATCTACTTTACATCTGGTAGTGTATATATGTCAGTGCTACTCTCTCACTACATCCCAGCTTGCCCTCCCCCATCCCCGTGTCCTCAAGTCCATTCTCTATGTCTGCATCTTTATTGCTGCCCTGCCCTTAGATTCTTCAGAACCATTTTTTTTAGATTCCATATATATGTGTTAGTATAAGGTATTTGTTTTTCTCTTTCTGACTTACTTCACTCTGTATGACAGACTCTAGGTCCATTCACCTCACTACAAATAGTTCAATTTTGTTTCTTTTTATGGCTGAGTAATATTCCATTGTATATATGTGCCACATCTTTTTTATCCATTCATCTGTCAATGGGCACTTACGTTGCTTCAATGTCCTGCATATTGTAAATAGTGCTGCATTGAACACCGTGGTACTTGACTCTTTTTGAATTATGGTTTTCTCAGGGTATATATGCCCAGTAGTGGGATCTCTGGGTCATATGGTAGTTTTATTCTTAGTTTTTCAAGGAACCGCCATACTGTTTTCCATAGTGGATGTATCAATTTACACTCCCACCAACAGTGCAAGAGGGTTCCCTTTTCTCCACACCCTCTCCAGCATTTATTGTTTCTAGATTTTTAATGATGGCCATTCTGCCTGGTGTGGGATGATATCTCATTGTACTTTTGATTTGCATGTCTCTAATGATTAGTGATGCTGAGCATCCTTTCATGTGTTTGTTGGTCATCTGTATAACTTCTTTGGAGAAATGTCTATTTAGGTCTTCTTTCCATTTTTGGATTGGGTTGTTTGTTTTTTTCATATTGAGCTGCATGAGCTGCTTATATATTTTGGAGATTAATCCTTTGTCAGTTGTTTCATTTACAAATATTTACTCCCATTCTGAGGGTTGTGTTTTCATCTTGTTTATAATTTCCCTTGCTGTGCAAAAGCTTTTAAGTTTCATTAACTCGCATTTGTTTTTATTTCCATCTCTCGAAGATAAAAGGATCTTGCTGTGATTTATGTCATAGAGTGTTCTGCCTATGTTTTCCTCTAAGAGTTTTATAGTGTCTGGACTTACTTTTAGGTCTTTAATCCATTTTGAGTTTCTTTTTGTATACACTGTTAGCGAGTTCTAATTTCATTCTTTTGCATGTAGCTGTCGAGTTTTCCCAGAAGCATTTATTGAAGAGGCTGTCTTTTCTCCGTTGCATATTCTTGCCTCCTTTATCAAAGATAAGGTGACCATGTGTGTGTGGGTTTATCTCTGGGCTATTTATCCTGTTCCATTGATCTATATTTCTGATTTTGTGCCAGTACCATACTGTCTTGATTACTGTAGCTTCCAAGTGTTGTCTGAAGTCAGGGAGCCTGATTCCTCCAGCTCTGTTTTTCTTTCTCAAGATTGCTTTGGCTATTCGGGGTCTTTTGTGTTTCCATACAAACTGTGAAAATTTTTGTTCTAGTTCTATGAAAAACGCCATTGGTAGTTTGATAGGGATTGCACTGAACCTGTAGATTGCTTTGGGTAGTATAGTCAATCTCACAATGCTGATTCTTCCAATCCAAGAACATGATATATCTCTCCATCTGTTTGTATCATCTTTAATTTCTTTCATTAGTGTCTTTTAATTTTCGGCATACAGGTTTTTGTCTCCTTAGGTAGGTTTATTCCTAGGTATTTTATTCTTTTTGTTGCAATGGTAAATGGGGGTGTTTACTTAATTTCTCTTTCATATTTTTCATCATTAGCGTATAGGAATGAAAGAGATTTCTGTGCATTAATTTTGTATCCTGCTACTTTACCAGATTCATTGATGAGCTCTAGTAGTTTTCTGGTAGCAGCTTTAGGATTCTCTATGTATAGTATCATGTCATCTGCAAACAGGGACAGCTTTACTTCTTTTCTGATTTGGATTCCTTTTATTTCTGTTTCATCTGTGATTGCTGTGGCTAAAACTTCCAAAACTCTGTTGAATAATAGTGGTGAACGTGATCTCTTGGTTATTTAGTAGCATATTGTTTAGCCTCCACGTGTTTGTATTTATTACAGTTTTTTTCCTGTAATTGATATTTAGTCTTATAGTGTTGTGGTAAGAAAAGATGCTTGTTATCATTTTAATTTTCTTACATTTACCAAGGCTTGATTTCTGACCCAAGATATGATCTATCCTGGAGAATGTTCCATTAGCACTTGAGAAGAAAGTGTACTCTGTTGTTTTTGGATGCAATGTCCTATAAGTATCAATTAAGTTCATCTTGTTTAATGTGTCATTTAAAGCTTGTGTTTCCTTATTTATTTTCATTTTGGATGGTCTGTCAATTGGTGTAAATGCGGTGTTAAAGTCCCCTACTATTATTGTGTTACTGTCGATTTCTCCTTTTATGGTTCTTAGCATTTGCCTTATGTATAGAGGCGTTCCTATGTTGGGTGCATCAATATTTACAATTGTTACATCTTCTGGGATTGATCCGTTGATCATTATGTAGTGTACTTCTTTGCCTCTTGTAATAGTTTTTATTTTAAAGTCTATTTTGTCTGATATGAGAACTGCTACTCCAGCTTTATTTTGAATTCCATTTGCATGGAATATATTTTTCAGTCCCCTCATTTTGTCTGTTTGTGTCCCTAGGTCTGAAGTGGGTCTCTTTTAGACAGCATATATATGGGTCTTCTTTTTGTATCCATTCAGCCAGTCTATGTCTTTTGATTGGAGCATTAATCCATTTACATTTAAGCTAATTATCAATATGTATGTTCCTATTACCATTTCCTTAATTGTTTTGGGTTTGTTTTTATAGGACTTTTCCTTCTCTTGTGTTTCCTCCTTAGAGAAGTTCCTTTAGCATTTCTTGTAAAGCTGGTTTCATGCTGCTGAATTCTCAAGTTTTGCTTGTCTGTAAAGGTTTTAAATTCTCTGTGGAATCTGAATGAGATCCTTGCTGGGTAGAGTAATCTTGGTTGTAAGTTTTTCCCTTTCAACACCTTAAATATATCCTGCCGCTTCCTTCTGCCTTGCTGAGTTTCTGCTGAAAGATAAGCTGTTAACCTTATGGGGATCCCCTTGTATTTTATTTGTTGCTTTTCCCTTGCTGCTGTTAATATTTTTTTTGTATTTAATTTTTGATAGTTTGATTAATATGTGTCTTGGCGTGTTTTTCCTTGGATTTATCCTGTATGGGACTCTCTGCACTTCCTGGACTTGATTATTTCCTTTCCCATGTTAGCAAGTTTTCAACTATAATCTCTTCAAATATTTTCTCAGACCCTTTCTTTTTCTCCTCTTCTTCTGGGACCCCTATAATTCTAATGTTTGTGTGTTTTATGTTGTCCCAGAGGTCTCTGAGACTGTACTCAATTCTTTCCATTCTTTATTCTTTATTCTGCTCCGCTGTAGTTATTTCCACTATTTTATCTTCCAGGTCACCTACCCATTCTTCTGCCTCAGTTATTCTGCTATCGATTCCTTCTAGAGAATTTTTAATTTCTTTTATTGTGTTGTTCATCATTGTTTGCTTGCTCTTTAATTCTTCTCACTCCCTGTTAAACATTTCTTGAATTCTCCATTCTATTTCCAAGATTTGGGATCATCTTTACTATCATTACTCAGAATTCTTTTTCAGGTAGACTACCTATTTCCTCTTCATTTGTTTGGTCTGGTGGGTTTTTACCTTGCTCCATTATCTGCTGCATATTTCTGTTTTCTCACTTGGTTTAACTTACTGTGTTTGGGGTCTCCTTTTTGCAACCTGCAGGTTCATAGTTCCCGTTGTTTTTGGTGTCTGCCCCCAGTGGGTGGGGTTAGTTCAGTGGCTTGCATAGGCTTCCTGGTGGAGGGGACTCTTGCCTGTGTTCTGGTTGGTAGGATGGAACTTGTCTTTCTGGTGGTCTGGGATGCGTCTGGTAACGTGTTTTGGGGTGTCTGTGAACTTAGTATGATTTTAGGCAGCCTCTTTGCTAATTGGTGGGGTTGTGCTCCTGTCTTGCTAGTTGATTTGCATGGGCCATCCATCACTGGAGCTTGCTGGCCGTTGGGTGGTGCTGGGTCTTAGCACTGAGATAGAGATCTATGGGAGAGCTCTCGCTGATTAATATTACGTGTGGCCAGAAGGTCTCTGGTGGTCCAGTGTCTGAACTTGGTTCTCCCACCTCAGAGGATCAGGCCTGACACCAGGCCGAAGCCCCAAGACCCTGTCCGCTACACGGCTCAGAAGAAAAGGGAGAAAACATAAAGAAAAAAAGATTTTTTAAATAATAAAAAAGAAGAGAGCAACCAAACCAATAAACAAGCCCACCAATTATAACAAGTGCTAAAAACTATACTAAGATAAACATAAAAATCAGAAACAAATCAGTAGCAGACAGTAGATCCCATGTCTACAGTTGCTCCCAAGTCCCCCATCTCAATTTTGGGATGATTCATTGTCCATTCAAGTATTCCACAAATGGAGGGTAAATCAAGTTGACTGTGGGGATGTAATCCACTGCTCCTGAGGCTGCATGGAGAAATTTCCTTTTCTCTTCTTTGTTCACACAGTTCCTGGGGTTCAGCTTTGGTTTTGGCCCCACCTCTGCATGTAGGTCACCCTCAGGCGTCTGTTCCCACCCAGACAGGATGGGGTTAAAGGAGCAGCTGATTAGGGGGTTCTGGCTCACTCATGCCAGGCGGAGGGAGGGGAACGATAGTTATAACTGGCATGCAGGGTGAACCTGCAGTGGCAGAGGTCAGCATGACGTTGCAACAGCCTGAGTCGCACCGTGTGTCCTCCCGGGCAATTTGTCCCTGGATCACAAGACCCTGGCAGTGGCATGTTGCACAGGCTCCCAGGGGGGTGTGGATACTGACCTGTGCCTGCACACAGGATTCTTGGTGGCTGCAGCAGCAGTGTTAGCATTTCATGCCCATCTCTGGGGCCCAAGCTGATAGCCATGGCTTGCACCCATCTCTGGAGCTCCTTTAGGCAGTGCTCTGCCTTTTGTGGGCAGACAGGGAAGGAATCCCCTCTCCTCATGCACCCTGAAACAATGGTCTCTTACTCTTCCACAGGTCCAGACATTTTCCCGGACTCCCTCCCGGCTAGCTGTGGTGCACTAGCCCCCTTCAGGCTGTGTTCACGCAACCAACCCCAGTCCTCTCCTGGGATCTGACGTCTGACACCCGAGCCTCAGCTCCCAGCCCCCACCAGCCCCAGTGGGTGAGCAGACAAGGCTCTCAGGCTGGTGAGTGCTGGTCAGAGGCGATCTTCCATATGGGAATCTCTCTCCCCTTTGCCCTCTGAACCCCTGTTGCTGCACTCTCCCCCATGGCTCTAAAGCTTCCCCCTGCCCACACTCCATCTCCACCAGTGAAGGGGCTTCCTAATGTGTGGAAACTTTTCCTCCTTCACAGCTCCCTCCCAGAGGTGCAGGTCCCATCCCTATTTTTTGCCTCTGTTTTTTCTTTTTTCATTTGCCCTACCCAGGTACAAGGGTATTTTCTTGCCTTTTGGGAAGTCTGAGGTCTTCTTCTAGTGTTCAGTAGGTGTTTTGTAGGAGTTGTTCCACATGTAGATGTATTTTTGATGTATTTGTTGGTAGAAGGTGATCTCCACGTCTTACACCTCTGCCCAAACATCACCCTTGCTTAGGCCCTGCTGTCCACAGCCAAGGCCTTACACCCCCTGTCTTTGTTTTTTTTCTTTTCCCTCCTCCACTTTTTTACTACTGTGGTACTGATGTACCTTCTGGTTGTTGATTGATCTTTATTTTTATTTTTACATTCATTCTAACATATACGTTAGTTTCCTAGTCTAATTTTATTTTTTTACTTTGTTATTGTTCCCCTTTTCTTTTTTCTTGCTGCCCCACACGGCTTGTGGGATACTGATTCGTGAGCTTGGGGTCGGGGGAAGCTCCTGCAGTGGGAGCTCCGAGTCTGACCCACTGGACTAACAGAGAACCTCAGACCCCAGGGAATATTATCAGAGTGAGGTCTCACAGAGTTCCTCAACTCAGCACCAAGACCCAGCTCTGCCCAATAGCCTACAAACTCCAGTGTTGGCAGCCTCAGGACAAACAACCAGTAAAACAGGAACACAATCCCACTCATTAAAAAAAAGGCAAAAAAATATGTCACAGATAAAGAAACAATGTAAAAACCTACAAGACCAAATAAATGAAGAGGAAATAGACAACCTACATGAAAAGGAATTGAGAGTAATGACAGTAAAGATAATCCAGAATCTCAGAAATACACTGGAAGCATGGATTGAAAAAATACAAGAAATGTTTAACAAAGATCTAGAAGAACTAAAGAACAAACAAACAAAGATGAAGAAGACAGTAACTGAAATGAAAAATGCAGTACAAGGAATCAATAACAGAATAATGGAAGCAGAAGAACGAATAAGTGAGCTGGAGGACAAAAGGGTGGAAATAACTGCTGAGGAGCAGAATAAAGAATAAAAGAATGAATAGAATTGAAGACAATCTCAGAAACCTGTGGGACAACACTAAACATACCAACATTCGAATTATAGGGGTCACAGAAGAAGAGAAAAAGAAAGGGTTTGAGAAAATAATTGAAGAGATTACAGTGGAAAATTTCTCCAACATGGGAAAGGAAATGGTCACGCAAGTCCAGGAAGTACAGAGAATCCCATACAGTATAAACCCAAGGAGGAACATGCCAAAACACATATTAATCAAAGTAACAAAAATTAAACACACAGAAAAGAATTTAAAAGCAGCATGGGAAGAGCAAAAGATAACATACAAGGGAATTCCCATAAGGTTATCAGCTGGTTTTTCAGCAGAAACTCTGCAGGCCAAAAGGGACTGGCAGAATATATTTAAAGTAATCAAAGGGAAAAAAACTACAACCAAGGATACTCTATCCAGCAGGGCTTTTATTCAGATTTGACAGAGTAATCAAAATTTTACAGACAATAAAGCTAAGAGAATTTGGCACCACCAAACCATCTTTAAAACAAAGGCTAAATGAACTTCTCTAGGGGGAAAACACAAGAAAAGAGAACAAAAGAGGAAGGGAACAAAAAAGACCTACAAAAACAAACCCAAAACAATTAAGAAAATGCCAATACGCACATACATATTGATAATTACATTAAATGTAAATGGATTAAACACTCCAAAGATTAATCCATGGAAAAAGATATTCCATGCAAATGGAAATCAAAAGAAAGCTGGAGTAGCAATACTCATATCAGATAAATAGACTATAGACTGTTACAAGAAACAAGGAAGGTCACTACATAGTGATCAAGGGATCAATCCAAGAAGATGATATAACAGTTGTAAATATATATGCACCCAATACAGGAACACCTCAATACATAAGGCAAATTCTAACAGCCACAAAAGCGGAAATCAACAGTACCACAAAAATAGTGGTGGACTTTAACACACTCCATGTACACCAATGGATGGATCATCCAGACAGAAAATCAATAAGGAAAAACAAGCCTTAAAGGACACATTAGACCAAATAGACTTAATTGATCTTTATAGGGCATTCCATCTGAAAGGAGCAGAAAAAACTTTCTTCTCAAGTGCACAGAGAACATTCTCCAGGATACAAGACTCTTTGGTCACAAATTAAGCATCGATAAACTTAAGAAAATTGAAATCATATCAAGCATCTTTTCTGACCATGATGGTTTGAGATTAGAAATCAATTACACAAAAAAACCTGTAAAAAACAAAAACACAAGCAGGCTAAACAATATGTTATTAAATGACCAATGGGTCACTGAAGAAATCAAAGAGCAAATAAAAAAATACCTAGAAACAAAACCATGATGACAAAAACCTATGGGAAGCAGCAAGCAGAGTTCTAAGAGGGAATTTTATAGCAATACAATGCTACGTCAAGAAACAAGAAAAATCTTAAATAAAAAAAACTAACCTTACACCTAAAGCAACTAAAGAAAGAAGAACAAACAAAACACAATGTTAGAAGGAAATAAATCATAAAGATCAGAGCAGAAATCAGTGAAATAGAAATGAAGAAAACAATAGCAAAGATCAATAAAACAAAAATCTGATTCTTTAAGAAGATAAGCAAAATTGGTAAGCCTTTACCCAGATGCATCAAGAAAAAAAAAGGGAAAAGATGCAAATCAATAAAATTCGAAATGAAAAAGGAGAAGTAACAACTGACAGAGCAGAAAAACAAAGGATCATGAGAGGCTACTACAAGCAACTATATGCCAATAAAATGGACAACCTGGAAGAAATGGACAACTTCTTAGAAAGGTACAGTCTTCCAAGATTGAACCAGGAAGAAATAGAAAATATAAACAGACCAGTAAAGTAATAAAATAGAAACTGTGATTTAAAATCTTCTAACAAACAAAAGCCCAGGACAAGATGGCTTCACAGGTGAATTCTATCAAACATTTACAGAAGAGCTAACACCTCCCCTTCACAAACTCTTCCAAAAAATTGCAAAGGAAGGAGCACTCCCAAGCTCATTCTACGAGGCCAAAATCACCCTAATATAAAAACCAGACAAAGATATCATAAAAAAACAAAATTACAGACCAATATCACAGATGAACATAGATGCAAAACTCCTAGACAAAATACTAGGAAACAGAATCCAACAACACATTAAAAGGATCATACACCATGATCAAGTAGGATTTATTTCAGGGATGCAAGGAATCTTCAGTATACACAAATCAATCAACGTGATACATCAAATAGAAGAATAAAAACCATATAATCATCTCAATAGGTGCAAAAAAAGCTTTGGACAAAATTCAACACTTATGTAAGATAAAAACTGTACAGAAAGTGGGTATAGAAGGGAGCCTACCTCAAATTTATAAAGGCCGTGTATGATAAACCCACAGCAAACATCACTCTTTTTTTTTTTTTTTTTTTTTTTTTTTTTTCTTTTTTTTTTTTTTTAATTAGTTTCTGCTTTATAACAAAGTGAATCAGTCATACATATACATCTGTTCCCACATCCCTTCCCTCATGCATCTCCCTCCCTCCCACCCTTCCCATCCCACCCCTCCAGGCGGTCACAAAGCACCGAGCTGATCTCCCTGTGCTCTGCGGCTGCTTCCCACTATCTATCTACCTTACGTTTGGTAGTGTATATATGTCCATGCCTCTCTTTCGCTTTGTCACAGCTTACCCTTCCCCCTCCCCATATCCTCAAGTCCATTCTCAAGTAGGTCTGTGTCTTTATTCTCGTTTTGCCCCTAGGTTCTTCATGAAAACATCACTCTTAATGGTGAAAAACTGAAAGCATTTCCTCTAAGATCGGGAACAAGACAAGCTTGTCCACTCTCGCCACTATTATTCAACATAGTATAAGAAGTCCTAGGCACGGCAATGAGAGAAGGAAAAGAAATAAAAGGAATGCAAATGGGAAAAGAAAAAATAAAACTGTCACTGTTTGTAGGTGACATTATACTATACATAGAAAATCCTAAAGATGCTACAGAAAAATACTAGAGCTAATCAATGAGTTTATAAAGTTGCAGGATACAAAATTAATGTAAAGAAATCTCTTGCATTCCTATACACTAACAACGAAAGATCAGAAAGTGAAATTAAGGAAACAATCCCATTCACCATTGCAACGAAAAGAATAAAATACCTAGGAATAAACCTACCTAAGGAGACAAAAGACCTGTACTCAGAAAACTATAGGACACTGATGAAAGAAATCAAAGATGACACCAACAGTTGGAGAGACATAGCATGTTCTTGTATTGGGAGAATCAATATTGCAAAAATGGCTATACTACCAAAGCAATCTACAGATTCAGTGCAATCCCTATCAAATGAGAACAAAAAACTTTACAATTTTCATGGAAACGCAAAAGACCCCAAAGAGCCAAAGCTATCTTGAGAAAGAAAAATGAAGCTTTGAAAAACAGGCTCCCTCATTTCACACTATACTACAAAGCTACAGTAATCAAGACAGCATGGTACCGGCACAAAAACACAACTATAGATCAATGGAACATGATAGAACGCCCAGAGATAAACCCACACACCTATGGTTCACTTAATCTTTGGCAAAGGAGGCAAGAATATACAATGGAGAAAAGACTGTCTCTTCAATAAGTGGTGCTGGAAAAACTGAAAAGCTACATGTAAAAAAAAACAAAACTACAACACCATACACAAAAAATAAACTCAAAATGCATTAAAGACCTAAATGTAAGGTCAGACACTATAAAACTCTTAGAGGAAAATATAGGCAGAACACTCTGACATAAATCACACAGCAAGATCTTTTTTGACCCACCTCCTAGGGTAATGAAAATAAAAACAAAAATAAACAAATGGGACCTAATGAAACTTAAAAGCGTTTGCACAGCAAACAAAACCATAAACAAAACGAAAAGACAACCCTCAGAATGGCAAAAAATATTTGCAAATGAAGCAACTGACAAAGGATTAATCTCCAAAATATACAAACAGCTCATGCAGCTCAATA
The DNA here is from genome assembly GCF_964165515.1 of Mesoplodon bidens. Lineage (NCBI taxonomy): Eukaryota > Metazoa > Chordata > Mammalia > Artiodactyla > Ziphiidae > Mesoplodon > Mesoplodon bidens. The sequence continues at coordinate 84,493,321 of NC_138163.1, read as the reverse complement.
CTAGAAAAACAAACAATGGGCAGAAGACCTAAATAAACATTTCTCCGAAAAGACATTCAGATGGCCAACAAACACACGAAAAGATGCTCAACATCACTAATTATAAGAGAAATGCAAATCAAAACTACAATGAGGTATCACCTCAGAGTGGTCACAATGACCACCATCAAAAAATATACAAACAATAAATGCTGGAGAGGATGTGTAGTAAAGGGAAACCTCTTACACTGTGGGTGGGTATGTAAACTGATACAGCCACTATGGTGAACAGTATCGAAGTTCCTTAAAAAACTAAAATGGACCTACCATATGACCCAGCAATGCCACTTCTGGGCATGTACCCAGAGAAAACCATAATTCAAAAAGATAGATGCACCCCAATGTTCATTGCAGCACTATTTACAATAGCTAGGACATGGAAGCAACCTAATTGTCCATCAAAAGAAGAATGGATAAAGAAGATGTGGTACATATATACAATGGAATATTACTTGGTCATAAAAAGGAACAAAATTGGGGGCTTCCCTGGTGGCGCAGTGTTTGAGAGTCCGCCTGCCAATGCAGGGGACATGGGTTCGTGCCCCGGTCCGGGAAGAGCCCACATGCCGCGGAGCGGCTGGGCCCATGAGCCATGGCTGCTGAGCCTGCGTGTCCGGAGCCTGTGCTCCACAACAGGAGAGGCCACAGCAGTGAGAGGCCTGCGTACTGCAATAAAAATAAATAAATAAATACATAAAAATAAAAGGAACAAAATTGGTTAACTTGTAGAGTCATGGATGGACCTAGAGTCTGTCATACAGAGTGAAGTCAAAAGAGAAAAACAAATATCGTATATTAACGCACATCTGTGAAATCTAGAAAAATGCTATAGATGAACTTATTTGTAAAGCAGAAATAGAGAAACAGACATAGAGAACAAACATATGGCTACCAAGGGGGGAAGGCTACCAGGGGTGAGATGGATTGGTAGATTGGGATTGTTATATATACACTATTGATACTATGTATAAAATAGGTAACTAATGAGAACAGATTGTATAGCACAGGGAACTCTACTCAATCCTCTATGGTGACCTTAATGGGAAGGAAATCCAAGGAAGAGGGGATATCTGTATATGTGAGGCTGATTCACTTTGCTGTACAGCAGAAACTAACAAATCATTGTAAAGCAACTATATTCCAGTAAAACAAAAAGGCCAACACCCATTTATGATAAAAACTCTCCAGAAAGTGGGCTTAGAGGAAAGCTACCTCAACATAATAAAGGCCATATATGGCTAAACGTACAGCTAACATCATACTCACTGGTGTCAATGGTGAAAAGCTGAAAGCATTTCCTCTAAGATCATAAACAAGACAAGGATGTACACTCTTGCCACTTTTATTCAACATAGTTTTAGAAGTCCTAGCCATGGCTATCAGAAAAGTAAAAGAAATAAAAGGAATCCAAATTGGAAGAGAAGAAGTAAAACTGTCATTGATTGCAGATGACATGATACTATACATAGAAAATCCTAAAGATGCCACCAGAAAACTACTAGAGCTCATCAGCGAATTTGGTAGAGTTGCAGGATACAAAATTAATACACAGAACTCTCTTGCATTCCTACATGCTAACAATGAAAGATCAGAAAGAGAGATTCCATATATGTGGAATCTAGAAAAATGGTACAGATAAACCAGTTTGCAAGGGAGAAATAGAGACACAGATGTAGAGGACAAACTTATGGACACCAAAGGGGGAAACTGGGGGGGCGGGGGGGTTGGGGTGAAATGGGAGATTGGGATTGACATATATACACTAATATGTATAAAATAGATAACTAATAAAAAACCTGCTGTATAAAAAGAAGAAAATTAGGATATTTAAAAGTGATTGTGTATATGAGGAATTTAAGAAACCACATGCGTGCCCAGGGTAAGATGCATACTCAGAAAAAAATTGAGAAGACCCTAAGCTTTCACCTTGGACCAATCCCTAGTCTCAGGGGAAGCCTCCCTAACCATTGAAGGATAGTCCGGGCACAGAACCAATCTGGAAAAACTTGGAGAGGTGTTTGTTTATTTGTTTTTAGCTCCTGGCAGACAAGAAAATCTGTATCAAAATGCTAGCTGAACGTAAGCTAAGAAACAGAGACTTTGGTGACCACTCAGGAGAAGTTCAAAGGATATAGTCTTTGCCAAAGTAGTAATAAAAATGGAAAGAGAAAATTTTGTGGAAGGGAGAGAAACTTATTTCCAGAGATACTGCCTTATAATATTCAAACATTCAGTTTACAACAACAACAATAACAAAAACATCTCAGGGAACACAAAGAAACATAAAAGTATTGCCCATTCAAAGGAACAAAATTAACCGACAGAAATTGTCCCTGAGGATAGCCACATATCAGATTTACCAGACAGAGACTTCAAAACAACAACTGTCTTAAATATGCTAAAGGAAAACATACAGAACTAAGGAAAATCAGGAGTATGATGTATGAACAAAATGAGAATACATTAAAGATATAGAAATTAAAGCATGAACAGAGTCTAAGAGATGTGTGGGACATGCTCAAGCAGAGGAGAATATACATTATGGGACTGTCAGAAGGTAAAGAGAGAAAAGTACAGAAAGAATATTTGAATAAATAATAGCCAAAAACACAGCAAATTTGATCAAAGACATAAATCTGTACATCCAAGAAGCTCAACAAACTCCAAGAAGGATAAACTCAAAGAGATTCACAGTGAGATACATTGTAATCAAACTTCCAAAAGCCAAAAATATAGAGAGAATCTTGACAGCAGCAAGAGAGAATTGACTGGTCATGTAGAAGGGATCCTCATTATGATTAACAACCAATTTCCCATCAGAAACCAGGGAGGTCAGAAGACAGTGGGATGACACAAAGTATTAAAACAAAAAGAAAACTGTCAACCAAGAATTCTACATTCATCAAAGCTATCTTTCAAAACTGATGGAGAAGATAAAACATTCCCAGATAAACAAAAGGCGAGGGAGTTCATCACCACTCTACCTCCTCTATAAGAAATGTTAAAGGGAGTTCTGTAGGACAGCAGTCCCCAACCTTTTTGGCACCAGGGACTGGTTTCGTGGAAGACAATTTTTCCACCGACAAGGAAGGGGGGAGACAGGGGGATGGTTCAGGCAGTAATGCGAGCGATGGGGAGTGATGGGGAGCGGCTTGCTTGCCTGCTGCTCACCTTTTGCTGCACAGCCCAGTTCCTAAGAGGCCCCAGACCAGTACCGGTCCATGGCCCAAGGGTTAGGGACACCTGCTTTAGGATGAAATAAAAGGACACTAGACAGTAACTCAAAATCATTTGAAGATATAAAGATCTCCTGTAAAGGTAACTATATGAAAATGTAAAAGCTACAATTATGGTATTTTTTATTTGTAACTCCACCTTTTTATGACCTATGTAATTTAAAAGACAAATGCATAAAAATAATTATAAATTTATGTTATTGGATACACAGTGTATACAGATGTAATTTGTAACAACAGCAATACACAGAGGAGGAACAGAACTTTAAAGCAGAAATTTGTATGCTACTGGAGTTAAGGTGGTATCAATTCAAGCTTGTTTGTTATAAATTAAGGATGTTAAATGTAATTCCCATGGTATCCACAAATAAAATATGTAAAAAAATATACATAAAAGGAAATGAGACAGTAATAAAAATGATTCACTACAAAAAATCAACTAAACACAAAAGAAGGCAGTAATGGAGACAATGAGGGACAAAAACGTGTAAGACGTACAGAAAATAAATATCAAAATGGCAGAAGTAAGTCCTTACCTATCAATAATTACTCAAGTGTAAATGGATTAAGCGAGAGGAATAAACTGGAAGATTGGGATTGACATACACACTACTATATATAAAATAGATAACTAATAAGGACCTAATGTATAGCCCAGGGAAATCTACTCAATACTCTGTAGTGGCCTATATGGGAAAATAATCTAAAAAAGAGTGGATATATGTAAATGTATAACTGATTCACTTTGCTGTACGTCTGAAACTAACATAACATAAATCAGCTATACTCCAATACAACTTTTTTTAATTTTTAAAAATTAAAAAAAATTTTTGAACTATAAATGGATTAAACACCCCAAAAGAAAGGCAGAGCTTCATAGAAAGGATTGAAAAACAGGATCCAGCTATATCCTGTCCACAACAGACTCCCTTTAAATCCAAAGACAGAAATAGATCCATTGAAATAAAGAATGGAAAAAAGTTATTCATGTAAATGGTAATCAAAAGAGTATGATATTGGCATGAAAAGAGACACATAGATCAATGGAGCAGAATAGAGAACCCAGAAATACACCCATACATCTATGGCCAATTAATTTATGACAAAGGAGCCCAGAATATACAATGGGGAAAGGACAGTCTCTTCAATAAATGGTGCTGGGAAAACTGTGCCACCACATGTGATGGAAGGAAAATGAACCACTACCTTACACCATTCACAAAAATTAACTCAAAATGAATTAAAGATTTGAATGTAAGATCTGAAACCATAAAGTTCCTAGAAGTAAGTTCCTTGACTTTGATTTGGAAATGATTTTTGGGATCTGACGCTAAAAGTAAAGACAACAAAAGGAAAAATAAACAAGTGGGACTATATCAAACTAAAAACTTCTGCACAGCAAACAAAATCATCAACAAAATGAAAAGGCACCCTACTGATTGAGAGAAAATATTTGCAAATCATATATCTGATAAGGGGTTAATATCCAAAATACATAAAGAATTCATATAACTCAACAGCAAAAAAACAAAACAAACAATCGGATTAAAAAATGGTCAGAAGATCTGAATAAACATTTTTCTAAAGACATACAGATGGTTAACAGGCAAATGGAAAGATGCTCAACAACACTAATGATCAGAAAAACACAAATCAAAACCACAATGAGATATCACCTCACACTGTTACAATGGCTATTATCAAAAAGATAAGAAATAACAAGTGTTGGTGAGAATGTGAAAAAAAGGGAACCCTTATATGCTGTTGCTGGGAATGTACATTGGTGCAGCCACTAGGGAAAACAGTATGGAGGTTCCTTAAAAAATTAAGAATAGAACTACCATATGATCCAGCAAATTCCACTTCTGTGTATTTACCTGAAGAAAATGAAAACACTAATTCAAAAGATATCTGCACCACGTGTTCATTGCAAAACTGTTTATGATAGCCAATATGTGGAAAAAAATCTAAGTGTCCTTTGATGGATGAATGCATAAAGAAGATGTGGTATATATCTACAATGGATCTATCTATTCATCCATAAAAACGAATAATATGGTAACAAAATTATGAGCAAAAAAGAAAAATATATATACTGTACTCCATCAAAATTTAAAACTTTCATGCATCGAAGTATAATAGGGAAGAACTCCATATTGGATCTGTTTCTTTTACTTTAACCTTTGTATTCTATGGCTTTTGCTTCCAGTTAAGAATGTTGCCTATAGCCTGAAATATACAGGATAGTCCACCCTCAAGGCTCTGACCTTTAGAGGTGTAACACTTTTCCATTAATATAGAGATAAAAAGTTGCAGAACAGAGAATAACATTTGTCTTGTTGGAGGTTTGCAGGAACATCGTGAGCTGACCTATATGGACAGCTGCAAGAACAACGGATTCTGACACCAAGGAGTTTGCAACAACCAACCACACCCCCTCCCCTTTTAGTATATAAAAGAAGCCTAAATTCTGACTTGGGTAAGATGATTCCCTAGGAGATTAGTCCGCCATCTTCTCAGTCTGCTGGCTTTCTGAATAAAGTTGTTATTCCTTGCCACAACACCTCATCTCCCAATTTATTGGCCTGTTGTGCAGTGAGCAGAATGTGTTTGGACTCGGTAACAAAACAACATCATCAAGAAAGTGCCAAAAAAAGCCAATGAATCATTTCTTTCATATCAATAATGGAAATTAATAAACAATATGTGATTTTCTTGTGGAAAAAAAGTACAAAGGAAACCTACAGAATGTGAGAAAATATTTGGAAATCATGATTCTGGTAAGGGTCAATATCCAGAATACGTAAAGAACTCCTACAACCCAACAACAAATAGGTAGGTAACTCAATTTTAAAATGGGCAAAGGATTTGAATAGACATTTCTCCAAAAAAGATATATAAATGGCCAATAAACATATGAAAAGCTGCTCATCCTTAATCATTAGGGAAATGAGAATTAAAACTATAATAATATACCCCCTTCATAACTACTACAGTAATTATCAAATAAATGAATAATAAATGTTGGTGAGGATATTGAGAAGTCGGAAACCTTGTACATTGCTGGTGGGAATGTAAAATGTTGCAGCTGCTAAGGAACCATAAACATAGAATTACCATATGACCCAGCAAGTATACTGCTAGGTATATACCCAAAAGGACTGAAAACATATTCAAACAAAAACTTGTACAGGAATGTTTATAGCAGCACTATTCACAAAAGCCAATATGTAGAACAACCTAAATGCCTATCAATGGATGAATGGATAAACAATATGTGGTGCATGGGTATGTGTGTATAAAATATCCATTATTTGGCAATAAGAAGAAGTGTGCTACAAAATGGATGAACCCTGAAGACATTATGCTAAGTGAAATAAGCCATATATTAAAAAAACAAATAGTATACGATTCCTCTTATATGAAATATATAGAAGAGGCAAATTCATACAGATAGTTAGTGGATCAGAAGTTACTATGAGCTGAGGGGACAGGGCAATGGGAAGTTGTTTAATGGTTACAGAGTTTCTGTCTGAGGTGATGAAAAAAAATTGGAAACAGATAGTAGTGATAGTTATGCAACATGTCAAATGTAATTAATGTCACTGAATTGTACACTTATGTTCAAAATTGTAAATTTTATGTTATATATATATTTTACCAAAATTTTTAAAATGTTTTAAATAAGCAATCTGCCTGAGAGCCTATGCTCTTGACAACTATAGATGATATCCCAGGCCCCTCTAGTTGGAACACACTGACAGCACTGTACCTGTAAAATATAAAGAATAATCCCTGTCCTCCCTCTCTCATACTTGTTTTAAGGATCAAATTAAATAAAGAACAGTACAGGGCTTTCTAAACTGCAAAGGGCTAAAGTCAAGTGCTATTATTATCTTGGAGATTCATACATAAACCATTACCTTAAGCTGGTCTTCAGCACTGTGCAATAAAACATATGTGTTTTGTCATATCCTGCAGCTCAGAGGTAATTTCAATAGCACTGTCAGTTTCCAATGACACCACTCCAAGCGGTAAAACTTTACACTTGACCAGACTGATAAGGATCTCTGGTCAGACTGGTTGTGACTACAACTTTTCCATTTAAGAGCATACTTTCTTTCAAGGTATCTTGCACATGCTTGTCACAAAAGATTAATTCACCTAAGGATCTCATAACACTGATCAAAGAGGAAGTAAAATACACACACACACACACACATACACACACAAACAAACATTGAAGCTGCCAGCTCTTTCTCAGGGAGACTAAGGAGACTTCCTGGGGAGCCAACATGGCATGGAGTGCCAGAGACCATAGTAAGGATCAAGAAAGTAGCAGTGGTATGCAGCTTTTGAAATGGTTCCCAGACCAAGACCTACCACAGGCACAATCAGCTTCCTGAGAGGGTTCTTCAGCCTTTTCAGCTCTCCTGAGCAGTATGTTTTAGAAATGCTACCCAAAGGGAACCTGGCACATCACCAGGCTATTGGCACCAAAACAACTGTGCTCACAGCAAAATGCAGTCTTGGACTAGATTCGTTTTGAGAACAGAGGGCAAAATGCTTCCTACATAGCTAGTGAAAACCATCCTAAAATGAAAAACCAAGGCCAACACATTTAAACTAAGCTAGGAGGCAAGCACTTCACAAGAGGGTACCTCAGTATCCTGCTTTGTTCATACTCGGGGTCCAAAACTCCTTTGCCCTTACCTATTTAATCAGGAAGAACTTCTTGAATTCCTCCTGACTTCCACAACATCTGAATTCACTTTTCATTTCCTGTTTTTTGCTACACACTCTTGCCTTATACAGTATTGAACTGGCCTTGGGCTCAGCTCCCCTCCCAACTGGAAATTGCTAACACTTCCTGACTATAAATGATTTCAGTCATTACCTCAATAGAACTCATCTGCCAGAACACTACCTCAGCATTGACCCATGCACCCTAACATCCTTTGAAGGGATTAAAAGTAATAATGTATTATATGTTCTCAAATTTTATAAATCATAAAGTAAAATCTCAAAATTTGAAACTCTATAAAATAAATAATAATAATGGCTACTACTATCTACTGTGTACTAGGCAGTTAAACATATAGTCTAAAATCCTCACTTCAACCTTAGGAGGTAGGACCTATTATTACCCCCATTTCTGAGAAAAGAAAATTGAGGCCATGAGAGGTTAAGACATTTCCCAAGATGTCACAGTTAAGAAGTTGCAGAGGTTTTCAAAAAATGGTGTGGAGCAATTGGACACCCACAGGTCAAAAAAACCCAAATAAATAAAAAAAAAGCTCAAGTTAAACCTTGCACCTTATACAAAAATAAACTCAAAATAGATCATAGATCTAAATGTAAAACCAAAAAATTATAAAACTTCTACAAGAAAACATAAGATAACATCTTAGTGACATAGGGTTATGTGACATCTTCTTACACATGACTCCAAAAGCATGATCCATAAAGAAAAAGTAAATAAATTGGACTACATAAAAGTAAAAACTTTTGCTCTGTCAAAGACCCTAATAAGAGGATTTTTAAAAAGATAAGCTACAGACTGGAAGAAAATATTTGCAAATTACCTATCCAACAAAGGACTCATATCCAGAATACATAAAGGATTCACTAAGCCAAAAAGTAAGAAAACAAACAACCCAATAGATAATGGGCAAAATATTTGATCAGATACTTGACCAAAGAAAATATACAGATGTAAAATAAACACATGAAAAGTTGTTCAACCTCATTAGCCATTAAGGAAAAGCAAATTAAGGTCCAGATGAGATACCACTACACACTTATTAGCATGGTTACAATAAAATATAGTTAACAGTACCCAGTTCTGGCAAGGATATAGAGAAACTGGAATTATCATACATTGCTAGTGGGAATATAAATTGGAACAGCCACACTGGAAAATGGCTAGGCATTTTCTTACAAAATTAAACACGTATATATATGAGCCCACAGTCCCTACCTGGGCATTTATCCTCTAGAAAAGAAAACTTCTGTTCATAAGAAAACTTGCATTATAACGATTAAAGCAGCTGTATTTGTAATCACTAAAAATTAGAAACAATCCAAACATCCCTCAGTTGGAGAATGAATAAACGAACTGGTACATCCTTACAAGGTAACACTAATCATCAATAAAAAGGAATAAACTATTGCTACACTTGGATCAATCGAAAGGGCATTTAAAAAAAAAGTGGAAAAAAAAAGCCAATCTCAAAAAGTCACATACTGCATGATTCCATCTATACAATATTCTCTAATTTAGAGATAGAGAATAGATCAGTGGCTGTCTGGGGTGAAAGGTTTTGAAATTGAGACCTGTCTAAGGAAAACCTAGAAATATGCTTGTAGCTATATGCACAAAGATAACAGGAATTCTTTTCTGAGTGAACTATTGAGACTTTTACAAGAAACTCTTAGTAGAGATGCTAATATGATGTGTGACTACAATCTTAAAATGTCAAGGACTTTCTCCAGGAAAATCTTTTAAAACATGAAGGAAAGGCCCCTGAAGGCATCACACAGCAAGTTTTATCCAACTCTGCGTTAGTACCTAGAACATGGCAGGCACTCAGGAATTGTTTGCTTTCAGTAATATTGAAATTAAAGAGATCATCAGCCTTATCCCAAACTGCCTTATCCATGATATGCCTGATTATCTGATTCAGGTAAAAAGAGCTAATGTTTACAGAGTGCTTATTATGTTCCAGGATCTGTCTTAAGCATTTTATATATATATATATATATATATATGATTCATGTAATTCTCAGAACAACTCTGTGAGGTAGGGACTATTATGATCTTCATTTTATAGACGAGAAAATTGAGACAGAGAGAGATGAAAGAACTTGCTTCCAGGTCCCACCTCTAGCAGGTGAAGGAGATACAGTGTAGTCTGGCTCTAGAATTATGTTCTGATCACTGTTATATAGCCTTAATACTATATTCTACAGCATTTCTCTGATATGCTTTTCAGTTATTAAGCCTTTGATTTATGTATAAATTCATTAAAGACGTATAAATATAGAGAAAGAGATCAAGATGGCAGAGTAGGAAGATGCTGAGCTCACCTCCTCCCATGGGGACCAAAATTACAACTACTTACAGAAAAACTATCTGTGAGAATGACCTGAACACAAGGAGAAACTATTTTCCACAACTAAAGTTATAAAGAAGGAAACACAATATGAATAGGAGGGGTGGAGACGTGGTCTACTCTGGATCCACAATCTCGGTGCAACAACCCAGGAGAGAGAGGGATATCGCAAACTGTGGAGGTCCTCTCTGAGGAGGGAGGGATCTGAGCCCCATATTGGGCTCCCTAGCCCAGAGGTTCTGTACAGGGAAGATGAGTTCCCAGAACATCTCACTTTGAAAACCAGTGGTGCTTATGTCTGGGAAAGCTGGAAAGCTGTAGGAAAACTGAGACTCCACTCTTAAAGGGCCACCCAAAATCTCACATGCTCCAACTCCCAACACAGAGGCGGCAGTTTGAAAGGCACCTGGGTCAGAACAACTTGCTGATTTGGGGGAGCCTCCCAAAGAGGCAAGAGGCAGCTGCTACTACCCTTGGGGACTAAGATGCTGGCAGCAGCCATTTTTTGATCTCATTCTACCATACTGGCACTGGTGGGCACTATTTAGGAATCCTCTCTAATCTATTAGAACCGGGGGCCTGCCTCACCCACCAGCATGCCTGCAACAATCACACACTGCTGGGACTCACAACCAGGAGCACCAAGGGCCTACCCTGCCCACCAGTGCACAAAAAGTAGTTGCAAACAGGCCACACAGTCAGCTGTACTGGGGGCTTGCTCCACCTACCGAGCACACCCACAACATGCACACACCACCAGGCTGCATAGCTAGATGCTCCAGAAGTGTAGCCCACCAAATGGCATGCCTGTGTCACTCATGCACCACCAAGTCAGGCAACCAGCTGCGCTAGGGGCCTTCCTTACCCACCAGCACACCCATGAGAGTTGTGTGCCACCACGCATCATATTCAGTCATGCCAGGGGCCTGCAACACCCACCAGCATGCCTGCAGCAACTGTGCAAAGGAAGGCCTCACAACCCTCGGCCAGAGGCCAGCCCCACCTATCAGCATACCTGCAGCAGTCAGCCTCACCACAACAGAAGGGCACACTCAGCCAACACAGGGGCTATGGCTCTGGTGGCCAGAAGGAAGTATGCTGCTGGGCCCCCCATGACGTCTCCTATATAAGGCCACGTCTACAAGATCGAGAGATATAACAGACCTACCAGGTACATAAAAATAAACACAGAGAATTAGGAAAATGAGGAGACAGAGGAATATGTTTCAAGCGAAAGAACTAGACAAAATCTCAGAAAAAGACCTAAACAAATTGAAGAAAATAAATCTACCTGATAAAAAGTTTAACATAATGATCATAAAGATGTTCACCAAATTCAGGAGAAGGCATGAACACAGTGAAAACTTCAAAAATGAGTTATAATACATCAAAAAGAATCATAGTTGAAGAATACAATAACTGAAAAAGAAAAATAAACTAGAGGAACCAAAGGTAGATTAGATAATACAGAAAGCAAATAAGCCATCTAGAAGAGAAAGTAATGCAAATCACCCAAGCTAAACCCTAAGTGGCATCTGAGCAGGGAGGAGGAGGGCAATACTGGCTATTGCACAGGTAGGACATCAGAGGCAGAACAGATTTCTGACGATGGCCAGAGTGCCACAGCATGTGCCCTGACCCATGGTGAATACCCACACCAGCCCCTCTTGCTCCACTGCTGCTCCCATCTGGGGCAAGGGTGCCAGTGCTGGAAAGGGGAAGGGCATACACTTGAAGGGAGCTGAGCCAGCTCAGACCAGACCATTTAGGGCTTCTGCTCTAGCAACTTAGGACCTTACTCTGCCCCTATAGGGTAGCAATGGCCCCTGAGAAGAGGGGAAGCCCTGGCTCACACCTGGCACTGGCACTGGCAATATACCCTCTATCTCCATCAACCACATATAAAGTTCTAGGAAGGTTAAAAGACAAATGTAGTGAAATGATCTATATCTACAATAAGAGTTAAGGGATAAAAAAATAAGATATAAAATATGATGTCAGTAATTGTTGAGGGGAGGAGAGTAAAAATGTAGGGTTGTTAAAATGCATTTGAATTTAAGAGATCATCAACTTAAAATAATCATGTATGTACATATATGATTATATATACATATATACATGTATAAACACTGCTATATATAAACCTCAAAAGACAACCTACTAAATGGGAGAAAATATTTACAAATAATGTAACCAGAAAGGGGTTAATATCTAAAATATATAAACAGCTCATACAACTTAATATCAACAAAACAAAAAACCCAATCAAAAAATGGACAAAAGACCTGAATAGACATTTTTCCAAATAAGACATACAGATGGCTAACAGGCACATGAAAAGGTGCTCATCACTAATTGATGCTCAACATCACTAATTATTAGAGAAATGCAAATCAGAACAACAATGAGATACCACCTCACCCCTGTCAGAATGGCTATTATCAAAAAGTCTACAAACAACAAATGTTCGCAAGGATGTAGAGAAAAGGGAACCCTTGTACACTGTTGGTAGGAACGTAAATTGGTGCAGCCACTACAGAAAACAGTATGGAGGTTCTCCAAAGAACTAAAAATAGAACTACCATATGACCCAGAAATTCCACGTCTAGGTACATATCAAGAAAAATGTGGGAGATCAGCTCGGTGCTTTGTGACCGACTGGAGGGGTGGGATAGGGAGGGTGGGAGGGAGGGAGACGAAAGTGGGAAGCGATATGGGAACAGATGTATATGTATAACTGATTCACTTTGTTATAAAGCAGAAACTAACAGAGCATTGTGAAGCAATTATTCTCCAATAAAGTTGTAAAAAAAATGTGGAAAAGATACATGCACCCCAATGTTCATAGTAGCATTATTCATTGGGTTGGCCAAAAAGTTCGTTCGGTTTTTTCATAACATCTTACAGGAAACCCAAACGAACATTTTCGCCAGCCCAATACAATTGCCAAGATATGGAAGCAACCTAACTGTCCATCAACAGATGCATGGATAAAGAAGATATGGTATATGTATACAATGGAATATTACTCGGCCATGAAAAAAGAATGAAATATTGCCATTTGCAACAACATGGATCGACCTAGAGGGTATTATGCTAAGTGAATAAAATAAGTCAGGTAGAGATACACAAATACCATATGATTTCACTTACATGTGCAATCTAAAAAGCAAAACAAAACAAAAACAGAAACAGACACACTGATACAGAGAAAAAATTGGTGGTCATCAGAGGGGAAGGGGCAAGAGGGTGTGTGAAGGGGATTAACAGGTACAAACTTCCAGTTATAAAATAAATAAGTTGCAGGAACATAATGTACAGGATAGGGAATACAGTCACTAATATTAGAATAATTTGTATGGTGTATGGCTAGTTGACTTTTTGTAGTTATCAATTTGTAATTTATATAAATATCAAATCTCTATGTTGAACATCTGAAACTAATATAATATTGTATTCAATTAAAATAAAAAAGACTGATAACAAGTGTAAATTTGAAGATGTGGAGAAACTGTAATTCCCATATATTTTTGGTGGAAATATAAAATAATACAACCACTTTGGAAACGTTTTTTAAAACACAGACCTCTTGAAGGATTTCCTAGGTCATGTTTAAGTATCTATATAGTTATGATTCAGTCAGTAAGCATTTCCTTAATGTTACTCCCAGTACTAAGCACCAGCGACCCAGAGAGAGAGCATAATCCTGGCTTCAAAGATATCGTTCTGGTAATGGACACTCACATGGAACAACTACAATTCAGTGCAGTAACTGACAGTGAGAGAGACATCAGTGAAGTCTTTCTAGAGGAGGACAGACAAGGGTTGAGGATGTGGAATTAGTGTCTGTCAGGAAAATATGGAAGGGCACTTCAAGCAGAAGGAAATATATGTGCAAATGAATGAGTGAGACAGACAGAGAGAGACAAATACTGAGAGACAGAGACTGAAAGGGATATTAGGGTTCAGTGATACACAGTTTAGTGTGTGGTGGGAGGGCTGGCTGCTATACAGGGCAAGGTTGCAGGAGAAATGTGGCCAGTTCTACATGTAGTACCTCCTCCACAAGCAAGTTTCCCTTCTTTCATGCTGGCAGTCTTGAACAAAGCAGAAAGAAAACTTTCTGGGGTAAACGCAGTTGTGATTACCACTGCACTCCCAGTGTCTAGCACAGTACCTCTTATAGAATGCCTGGCACAAACTGTACTTTGTTATTTTAAATTCTAATTTATGATTTAGTTGACACAAAAAATTAAATTGCTATCAGAATCCTGGAATGGCTGAAAAGAACAGAAATGCAGTTTTCACAGGCACTATCCATAATAGTAACTCTTCACATATGTACAGTATTATACAACTAACGAAGTTTTCATTCATATTACCTCAAGTAATCCTAATAACACTCTTGTTAGTTAGATATTTCTGTCCCTAAAATACCGAAGAGGAAAAAAGCTTAGAAAAGTGAAGTGACCTAAGGTTACCAGCAGAGTCTAAACCATATGGAATATAAGGCCAGAAACTATGGAACTCTTAGAGGAAAACATAGGCAGAACACTCTGTGACATAAATCACAGCAAGATCCTTTTGGACCCACCTCCTAGAGAAATGGAAATAAAAGCAAAAATAAACAAATGGGACCTAATGAAACTTAAAAGCTTTTGCACAGCAAAGGAAACCATAAACAAGACCAAAAGACAACCCTCAGAATGGGAGAAAATATTTGCACATGAAGCAAATGACAAAGGATTAATCTCCAAAATTTACAAGCAGCACATGCAGCTCAATAACAAAAAAACAACCCAATCCAAAAATGGGCAGAAGACCTAAATAGACATTTCTACAAAGAAGATATACAGATTGCCAACAAACACATGAAAGGATGTTCAACATCATTGAGCATTAGAGAAATGCAAATCAAAACTACAATGAGGTATCATCTCACACTGGTCAGAATGGCCATCATCAAAAAATCTACAAACAATAAATGCTGGAGAGGGTGTGGAGAAAAGGGAACACTCTTGCACTGTTGGTGGGAATGTAAATTGATATGGAGAACAGTATGGAGGTTCCTTAAAAAACTACAACCCAGCAATCCCACTACTGGGCATATACCCTGAGAAAACTATAATTCAAGAAGAGTCATGTACCAATATGTTCATTGAAGCTCTATTTACAACAGCCAGGACATGGAAGCAACCTAAGTGTCCATCAACAGACGAATGGATAAAGAAGATGTGGCACATATATACAATGGAATATTACTCAGCCATAAAAAGAAATGAAATTGAGTTATTTGTGGTGAGGTGGATGGACCTAGAGTCTGTCATACAGAGTGAAGTAAGTCAGAAAGAGAAAAGTAAACACTGTATGCTAACACATATATATGGAATCTAAGAAGAAAAAAAAAGTCATGAAGAACCCAGGGGTAAGAAGGGAATAAAGACACAGACCTACTAGAGAATGGACTTGAGGATATGGGGAGGGGGAAGGGTAAGCTGTGACAAAGTGAGAGAGTGGCATGGACAATATATACACTACCAAACATAAAATAGATAGCTAGTGGGAAGCATCCGCATAGCACAGGGTGATCAGCTCGGTGCTTTGTGACCACCTGGATGGGTGGGATAGGGAGGGTGGCAGGGAGGGAGACACAAGAGGGAAGAGATATGGGAATATATGCATATTTATAACTGATTCACTTTGTTATAAAGCAGAAACTAACACGCCATTGTAAAGCAATTATACTCTAATAAAGATGTTAAATAAATAAATGAATGAATGAATAAATAAATAAATAAACCATATGGATCTAAATCCAGTGCTTTTTCCACTATTCCACAGCTGCTGGACTCAGAGAAGTCAGGCCTAGCTCCCACTTGCCTTTGACATTCCTACCTGCCTCCAGGCCTCTCACATCTCACTTCTAAAGCACTCTTCTCTTAGGCAACCCCAAGGATAAACACCAGGCCAAAATATGAGGTGTGAAGTTTGTCAATGGTTGCTTGCTACCTAAAGGAAAAAGTTCAAACTCTTTAAATCTGCAGCCACTGTCCACTATACCTGACACTCCCTATCCCCCTTCCTTTGATTGATCACACCATCTGGTCATAAAACTGACTCGTTTTTCATCTACTTCCCCAAATAGAGTTCAAGTTCTTTGAGGACAGGGATTTTTGTCTTTTGCTCACGGCTCTACCCTCAGTGTCTATATGAGTGCTTGGTAAATAATAAGTGCTCAGAAACCTCTGTTAAATAAATGAATTAACTCTTTGACTGACATACAAGGCCCTTCATAATCTGACTTCTACAATGGTCTCCCCATCCTCCCCCATCTCCAACCTATCTCAAGGTCCTCCCAACATGCTTCATGGCATTCCCAACTCTATGCCTTTGATCTTATTCCCATCCAGATTCAGCTAGA
This sequence comes from Mesoplodon bidens, assembly GCF_964165515.1. Lineage (NCBI taxonomy): Eukaryota > Metazoa > Chordata > Mammalia > Artiodactyla > Ziphiidae > Mesoplodon > Mesoplodon bidens. Next base: position 84,476,510 of record NC_138163.1, on the reverse strand, counting down.
ACCTACTTCTTTCTGGAAGTCTTCTTTAATCATTCCAGTCCACATTAATATCTCCTTCCACTGAGCTTAACAATATCGACCATCTGTGGTGCATATATGGCAGCTCTCAAGTGTGGCCCTACGTCATAAAAACAGTCAAGCTTCTAGAGGACACAATCTCTTAGTCCTCTCTGCATGCCACATTGCTTCTGTCACAGTGCCTACTCAATAAATAATGAATCACTCACCTGTTTATGATAGAACATCTCAAATCATAGTTCATATTGATGAAAAGGAGGGAGAACTGTGCTTGGTCCTATCACATGACCAAAACATTACAGTGTGATGAGCTGTTAAAAAGCTGTGCAGTCAGGACTTCCCTGGTGGTGCAGTGGTTAAAAATCTGCCTGCTAATGCAAGGAACATGGGTTCGAGCCCTGGTCCACGACGATGATCCCACATGCTGTGGAGCAACTAAGCTCATGTGCCACAACTACTGCAGCTTGCGCACCTAGACCCCCACCACAATGAGAAGCCCGTGCAGCGCAACGAGGAGTAGCCCCCACTCGCCAGAAAGCCCGTGCACAGCAATGAAGACACAACACAGCCAATAATTAATTAATTAATTAATTAATCAATGTTTTTAAAAAGCTATGGAGTCAGATAGCCTGGGTTTGAATCCTTATAAAATTTATTTTTTAATTTTTTTATTAGTTTCTGCTTTATAACAAAGTGAATCAGTTATACATATACATCTGTTCCCATATCCCTTCCCTCTTGCGTCTCACTCCCTCCCACCCTCCCTATCCCACCCCTCCAGGCGGTCACAAAGCACCGAGCTGATCTCCCTGTGTTGTGCGGCTGCTTCCCACTATCTATCTACCTTATGTTTGGTAGTGTATATATGTCCATGTCTCTCTCTTGCTTTGTCACAGCATACTCTTGCCCCTCCCCATATCCTCAAGTCCATTCTCAAGTAGGTCTGTGTCTTTATTCCTGTTTTACCCCTAGGTTCTTCATGACATTTTTTTTCTTAAATTCCATATATATGTGTTAGCATAGGGAATTTGTCTTTCTCTTTCTGACTTACTTCACTCTGTATGACAGACTCTAGGTCTATCCACCTCATTACAAGTAGCTCAATTTCGTTTCTTTTTATGGCTGAGTAATATTCCATTGTATATATGTGCCACATCTTCTTTATCCATTCATCCGATGATGGACACTTAGGTTGTTTCCATCTCCGGGCTATTGTGAATAGAGCTGCAATGAACATTTTGGTACATGTCTCTTTTTGAATTATGGTTTTCTCATGGTATATGCCCAGTAGTGGGATTGCTGGGTCATATGGTAGTTCTATTTTTAGTTTTTTAAGGAACCTCCATACTGTTCTCCATAGTGGCTGTACCAATTTGCACTCCTACCAGCTGTGCAAAAGTGTTCCCTTTTCTCCACACCCTCTCCAGCATTTATTGTTTCTAGATTTTTTGATGATGGCCACTCTGACCAGTGTGAAATGATACCTCATGGTAGTTTTGATTTGCTTTTCTCTAATGATTAATGATGTTGAGTATTCTTTCATGTGTTTGTTGGCAGTCTGTATATCTTCTTTGGAGAAATGTCTATTTAGGTCTTCTGCCCATTTTTGGATTGGGTTGTTTGTTTGTTTGGTTTTTTTTTGCTATTGAGCTGCATGAGCTGCTTATAAATTTTGGAGATTAATCCTTTGTCAGTTGCTTCATTTGCAAATATTTTCTCCCATTCTGAGGGTTGTCTTTTGGTCTTCTTTATGGTTTCCTTTGCTATGCAAAAGCTTTGAAGTTTCATTTGGTCCCATTTGTTTATTTTTGTTTTTATTTCCATTTCTCTAGGAGGTGGGTCCAAAAGGATCTTGCTGTGATTTATGTCACAGAGTGTTCTGCCTATGTTTTCCTCTAAAAGTTTGATAGTTCCTGGCCTTACATTTAGGTCTTTAATCCATTTTGAGCTTATTTTTGTGTATGGTGTTAGGGAGTGATCTAATCTCATACTTTTACATGTACGTGTCCAGTTTTCCCAGCACCACTTATTGAAGAGGCTGTCCTTTCTGCACTGTACATTCCTGCCTCCTTTATCAAAGATAAGGTGACCATATGTGTGTGGGTTTATCTCTGGGCTTTCTATCCTGTTCCATTGATCTATCTTTCGGTTTTTGTGCCAGTACCATACTATCTTGATTACTGTAGCTTTGTAGTATAGTCTGAAGTCAGGGAGCCTGATTCCTCCAGCTCCGTTTTTCGTTCTCAAGATTGCTTTGGCTATTCAGGGTCTTTTGTGTGTCAAGTATTAAATGAAATAACACATGCACGTACTCAGCCCAGTGCACAGAATAAGCTCTCACCAAATATTAGCTATTACTATTGACACTCACCTAGGTTAAAAAGTAGGCCTTTGTAATGGGTATAAAGTTTCTTTTTGGACAGGTGAAAATATTTTAAGATTGGTGATGGTTGCACAACTCTATGAATATACTAAAAGCCACTGAATGGTACATGATAAGTAGGTGAATTATATGATATGTGAATTATATCTAAATAAAGCTATTTCAAAATTAACCCCCTAAAAAGAATAGGCTTTGGAGCTATTGATGGGATGGAACAGAAGGTAGAACATAAAAAGGTCTCTCCTCAGAATCAAGTTATTAACACTATTTGCTGAAAGCCTATAGAATCCATGAGGTTTACTTTCCTTTCTCATGGCAGGCAAGATCGTTGTAGTGTTTGGCCCACCTAGGAAGAGGGAGGGTTATCATACTAAGTATGGAACTTACATTGAAAATGCTCCTGAATGGGATCAGAGATGAAGGGGGAGAAACACAGATCACCTCTCATCTCAGACCAAATACAGACTGCCTAAGTCCACTCAGGAAAAGTTTCAGCATGATCAGAAATGAATTAAACAGGAAGTGTTAGAGAAAAATCCTCCAAAGGGAAGCTCAACATGGAAAACAAGGAAAAAAGAAACAGAAAAACAGCAGGCTGTCCAGAAGAGGATAAGTCCCCAGGGATCCTCAGAAAGCTCCAACTTGTACTTTCAATTCTTTCTCTCCTCCATGAGAGATCTAAACACATTTAATAATCTCAGGCAGAAACCTCATGATACAGAAGATTGTTCTGTGTTTACTTCTGTGCCTCAGTTTTTTTTTCCTTTATTTCTTTGTTTTGTTTTTTGGCTGTGTTGGATTTTCGTTGCTGCATGTGGGCTTTCTCTAGTTGTGGCGAGTGGGGGCTAATTTTCGTTGTGGTGCATGGGCTCTCTCACTGTGGTGGCTTCTTTCTTGTTGCAGAGCATGGGCTCTAGGAGTGCAGGCTTCAGTAGTTGCAGCATGCGGGCTCAGTAGTTGCAAAGTGCAGGCTCTAGGGCATGCAGGCTTCAGTAGTTGTGGTGCTGGGCTTAGTTGCTCCACAGCATGTGGGATCTTCCCAGGCCAGGGATCAAACCTGTGTCCCTTGCATTGGCAGGCAGATTCTTAACCACTGAGCCACAAGGGACGTCCTTTTGCCTCAGTTTTACTGGTGAAAAAGCCAGGACCCTGAAGCCACAGTCTTTGCCAGGCACCTGATCAGTCCACACTCTGACCTGGACTAAATAACTAGTAAATGAGGAGAAATCTGTACATCATCTACAACTTATGGGGGAGGAATAACTGAAGAAAAAATGCTAGTGATTCCTAGTGAACACTGGGAAGGGCCTATGGAGAGGAAAGGAGAAAATGGATTGTAAGCATTTCATTGCATATTAACTTAAAATAGATCACTGTCTAGATGCTTCAGGAATTTTCTTCATATCACCATCCCTTCCCATTTATATTATTTCAAGAGTAGAGACTTATGAGAGGTACCATTTTTCCAAACTGTCACACAACAGACATGTACAAAATTTCTCTTATGAATAAAATTAGACTATATTATTATTTAATTAAACTCCAGATTCTACTGTCCTTTGACAATATGTAGGCCTAGGAATACCTTACCACCAGTCAAAAATTCCCTAAAACCACTAAAGGCATCAGCATGAAAGTATTCAAATGAGCCCTTCAAAATATATTGCAAGAAAGGACACTAGGCGAGGATTCAGGGGAGCTGGGTTTCAGTCCAGTTTTGTCAATAGCTGTATACCTTAAGCAGGTCTCTCTGGTCCTCAGTCTCCTCCTCTGAAATATGAGGGGTTTAAAGTAGAGCAGTAGTTCTCAATCTCAAGGTAGCATTACTCCCAGGGAGTATCTGGAAAGGTATGGAGGTGATTTGGTTTGGCATCATGACTCAGAGAACACTACTGGCATTTTTTGCAGGGGATGGAGGGGAAGCTAGGATACTAGACAGCTGGCAATGTACAGAATATAGACAAACACAATGAAGAACTATGCTGTCCAAAATATCAAGAGTATATTACTCACCCCTCCCAGAAATAACTGGATAAAATAATTAAGATCTCATCAACCCCTAAAATCCTTTGTCCCATTGGCCAAGGTAACAAAGAATACCACTACATTGTGACTGTCCTATTAAGTCTGAAGAATGGGGAAACATCAGTCATCTTTTGCTTGGTAAAGAAGAAGAAAAGAAAAAGAAAATTTTACTCTGCATTTCATCATGCTCTAAAATGTGTAACTAACAAAACCTTTTCTAGAACCCAGTGCAATGAGAAGATCTGAGTCTGGCAATGAAATGAACCTTACAACTGGAGACATATTACACACACACACATACACAAGGAACTTTATTAACTGTAACCAGATGTTCCTTAACAACCATTTGTTTAAAAAATCACAAACAGTGAATTCCATTAGACTGTTGTTCACATTTGAAATCCAAGTGAGTCTGAGTTAGGGGCAAGTAAGAGAAGTTTGGAAAAGTATTCATAGAACAGCAAAATGTTCATCCTGCTGGATCCATGTGTTTCAGTCCAATTTCAAAAAAAAAAGTGTGAGTGGTTGTTTATCAGCTTCATCCCAAGAGTCAAGAGGGTGGAGTTGAAGAGGCTTTGCTTATTAATATAATTTACTATTTTTAATGACTGCTCTGAAATTCTTCCCACAGATCTGCATAGTGTACTCTGCCTTATGGATTAGAAACAATGAACTCTTTGTGTCTCATTCTTATCAACCTGAAAGTAAATCAGTTGGAATAAAAATTCTAATCCCAGGATCTTAACTACAAACTGTTGTAAACTGGCAATTAACTCACTGATACAATACCAGCAGCCAGAGAGAGAACATCAAAGCCTCTCACACCCCAATAGAAGGGCCAACTGCTAAATAGAATCTTTTGAGAAGATGCTTTGAGAAAAAATAGGTCTTCTGATTTTTCTGGACACAAATTGTAATAACTCCATCCAAACCCATTACTTATCCAAGCCAAATTTAACCCCTTCCTGAAACTAGCCAAGAGGTTATAGTGAAAAAATCCATCCTTTCCTTTTAAGGATGTATTTCAAAAAGCAGTTATTTTCTGTGGTAGAAAAATCAGACCTCTGTGGCCAGCCCCACCTTGGCAGCAGTCTCCTAGAATATAGCCTCGAGTCCCAGAAATTTAAAACTCCTGAGTCTGTGCTAGTAGTTTTTGCCAGTGGCCTCACTGGGCTGGTATCCAAACTCTAGGGTCTAATGTTTCAAATAAGGCCAAACTCAATACTGGACAACCATCATTACTGTTAGCAGTGTCTAACTTCTAAGAATATTTTGCTACCAGTAAATTCTCATCTATACTGGGGGAACTATATAATACCCATATTTGACTCTGACAATTCAGCTATTTTCCTTGCCACACACCAGTTAACCTATCCTAGTTAATTCTATCCACATGTTATTAACCTTCACAGACCTATTGATACATAGCCTTTGTTAAAGGCTAGTTGTGTGGGTCAGGTTATTTTGTAAACCGAATAAGGAAGGGGAGGGGCAACCAACATCTTGTCTCCATTTAATATTTGCAAAGGGTACAATATAAGAAAAACCTAGGTAAACTCTAGCAACTTTCATGCCTCAGCAAACTGATTTTTAACTGTCAATATGCTTACTTCACTCACCTCTGCTCTCAGAGAACAATAAGCAAAGGGGAATGAAGTTTTGCTCATGCTACACAGCTGATAGAAATTTTAGACTGACAAAAGGTAACATTGTTTTATTCATTTCAAATAGGCATCTCAAATTTTGAGACAGAACTCTCAATATCTCTTCTCTCTCTCCCTCTCTCTCTCAAACACACACACACACACACACACAATACAGGTGCTCAAGCCAAATAAACTTATGACATCCTTGATTTCCCCTCCCCTCCCCCTCCCCCTCCCCCACCCCCACCCCCACCCCTCCCCCACCCCTCCCCCTCCCCCTCCCCCACCCCCTCCCCCTCCCCCTCCCCTTCCCCCCACCATCCGACCTAATACATTGGCAAGTAATAAGCAATGATGGCTCCACTTTCTAAGTACATCCTGAATCCCGAGGCGCTTCTCACCACCTCTACCAGCATTTTAGTCCAGGCCGTCATCACCTCCTGTCCAGATTATTTCAATAGCCTTGGAACTGATTTCCCTGCTTCCATTCTTACTCCTATAATCCATTAAACTCTCAAAAGCCAGAATTATCTTTTAAAAATATAAAATATATCCTATTCTCTATCCCATTATCCTGTTGTATTTTCTTCATAGAACTAATAACTATCAGAAAATATCTTAATTTTTTACAAGTGTGTTTTATGTCTCTCCCCTTTAAAATTCAAGCTCCATAGAGAAAGGACTTCGTCTGTCTCTTTCACCACTGTATCTACAACACCTACAACAGTGCCTGGCATACAGGAGATGTTCAATAAATATTTTCAGTATGAACGAATAAATGATTATTCTATAAACTGTCAGTGAACAGCTATCTGACAAAACTGTGCTACGTCATCAAAGGGTCTGGGAACAGTGGATGCTGGAGAGGGAGTGGAGAGGGGGGAACACTCTTGCACTGCTAGTGGGAATGTGAGTTGGTGCAGCCGCTGTGGAGACAGTATGGAGGTTCCTTAGGGAACTACAAATGGAACTGCCATGTGGCCCAGCGGTCCCACTACTGGGCATGTACCCTGGGAGAACCGTAATTCAAGAAGAGTCATGTACCAAGATGTTCATTGCAGCTCTATTTATGGTGGCCCGGAGATGGAGACAACCTAGGTGTCCATCGTCGGATGAATGGATGGAGAGGATGTGGTGCATGTGTGCAGTGGAATATTGCTCAGCCATGGAAGGAAGCGAAATTGAGCTATTTGTAATGAGGTGGATAGACCTGGAGTCTGTCATGCAGAGTGAAGTGAGTCAGAAAGAGAAGGACAGATACCATACACTAGCACATATATATGGAATTTAAGAAAAAAAAAGTCATGAAGAACCTAGGGGTAAGACAGGAATAGAGACACAGACCTACTAGAGAATGGACTTGAGGATATGGGGAGGGGGAAGGGTAAGCTGTGACAAAGTGAGAGAGAGGCATGGACATATATACACTACGAAACGTAAGGTAGATAGCTAGTGGGAAGCAGCCGCATAGCACAGGGAGATCAGCTAGGTGGTTTGTGACCACCTAGAGGGATGGGATAGGGATGGTGGGAGGGAGGGAGATGCAAGAGGGAAGGGATATGGGAACAGATGTATATGTATAGCTGATTCACTTTGTTATAGAGCAGAAACTAACACACCATTGTGAAGCAATTATACTCCAATAAAGTTGTAAAAAAAAAGTAGGAGAAAGAAGCAGCAGGACAGAGAAGAAAATAGAGAAAAGAAGGGTTTCATGATCGAAAAATGATATGATAATAGTTAGCTCTTATAATGCTCTTTTAACGTGCTTCAATTCCTATTATATGTGACTCTATTACATATGATCACATTTGATCTTTACAATAATCCAATGAAGTATTATCATCTTCCTTCTACATATGAGAAAAATGAAGCACTGAGATGCTAAGTGAATTAACTAAAGCCATACATTTAAACAGTGGCAGGTTGGAATTTCAGCCAAGGACTGCTTCTAAACTCATTCTCTTAAACCTTATGTTATACTATCACACTGTCAAAAAAAAAAAAACACTTTCGTGATGTAAGGCATATACAAAACCTTTATTTCTTATTCCTAAAGTAAAATGTAAAATGATAACTTACTATTATTAAAAAACAAATTATCAGCAGTGATTATTTTAGAATGGTAAGATTACAGGTAATTTTTAATTTTAATTTATCTGCATTTGGTAAATTTCCTATAGTAATCATGTATTCATTTTGAAATAAGAAAAAGTAAGATTTTCTTAAAGCAAGTATATCACAGAATTCTTATAGTTCATAGTCCCTAATAAATACATATTACCTTCCAAAAATATTGAGACAATGGAAAAACACTTCTTTAATAAAATATATTTTCCACAAGAAAAAAAAAGTCTTTGCTAATTTAATAAAGTAAAAAGTTATCTCACTTTAACTCATCTTTCTTTGATTAGTAATAAGTTAGTTTGTTTACATGTCTATAAGCCATGGATAAGTCTTCTTAAAATTGTCTCATATCATATGCTCATTTATTTATATACTGTGATGTTACTATTTTTCTTATTTATTTATAGAGGCTTTTTATGTATTATGGAAAATGAACCATTGTTAGTCATACTTGTTTAGATATTTCTCTACTGTGTCATTTGAAATATGTACATTTAAAATTTTTTGGATAATCAGTTAAAAAAAAAAAAAAAACTGTGCTACGTGCTATGTGTGATGGAGACAAAGAAGACATGGTCCATGACCTGGAGGAGCTCATAGGAGGGACATAGACATTAAATAATTACAATACAATGCTGTGAATGCAATAAAAAAAAAGGATAGATCACTGGAAGGCACTGGAAGAATATAGAGTAGTCTCCTGACTGTGTTTGGGTGAGATGCAGAAAGCTACACAGGTGAGAATAAACTTGAGCTGTAACTTGAAGAGTGAGTGCATTTTCCAGACTGAGAAAATGTGTGATGTGGCATGACAGGAAAAGAGAACAGCACAGGCAAAGAATGGAGTCTTAAGCAAGGATATGGGGCACAAGTATTCTAGCTATGTTCAGGAAACAGTAAATAGTTTGGTAGGTGGAATAGAAAATATATAGAAAGAGATGAGAAAATGATAGGAAAAGAAGTTTGAAGATGTGGGCTGCAGTCAGATTATAAAGGGTCTTACATGTCTTATTAAAAAGTTTGGTATTAATTCTTATAGACAATGGGGAGTCAACTACAAGCAAAGAGTAAAAGGGATTTATCCATTCAAGAAATATCTATTGAGGGTCTGATCAGATTTGTTTTTTAGGAAGATAACCCAGGCAACAGGGGCAAGAGTGCACTAAAGTAGGGAAGAAACTAGAGGTAGGCAGAACAATTGAAAACTGCTACCAATTCAGTTGAGAGATTTTTTTTAAACACCATAGAATTCTAGCTCCACCCCAGAACTACTGAATCTAAACCTCTCAGAATATAAGTCAAAAAAACTATCTTTTAGTTTTGTTTTTTTTTTTTTTTTACTTTGAAAGCAATACACGTTCATGGGGGAAAAAATATTTAACCTATACAGAAGGGTATGAGTTAAAAGCATGTCTCTCTTCCCATCTCCTGCATCAAGAACTACAACCACTCCCCAACTACCTCCCACCACCCTGCCCTCAACTATGTCCCTTTGCTCCAGAATGCCCAAGGTTGAGAATCACTGCACTGCTAAGCTCCATCACCTAGGCAGTTTTTCCAAAATTTCACAGAAAATAAGAATTGCCTGCAGTGCTTTTTAAAATGTTTTAAAAGAGAGTTTTGCACGCTCCTCCCCTCCAGAATCTGATTCAGTGAATCTTATCTTGGCCTGGGAAACAATTACCCCCGATGAGTCTTATCAGGTAACCTGAGACACCTGTCACAATCCTAATAAACACCAGCATCCCAAACTTTAATATGCATAGAAGTCACCTGGGGATTTTGTTTAAATTGCTGATTCTGACTCAGTAGGTGTGGGGTGGGACCCAATATTCTACATTTCTAATAAGCTCCCATGTTATGTCAACGCAACTGGAACAGAGATCACACTCTGCTGAGCACTGGTTATCAACCCTGGCTGCCTATTAGAATCACATGGGGAGCTTTTAAAATGCTCATTGACCAATCCGTTTTAAGCTCTTCAAAAAACAGAAAAGGAGATAGCACTTCCTAACTGATTTTATGAGGCCAACATTAACCTGATACCAAACTCAGATAAAAGCACTACAAGAAAACTACAGGCCAATATCCTTTATGAATATTGATGCAAAACTCCTCAACAAAACACAAGCAAACCAAATTCAACAGCATATTAAGAGGATTATACACCATGATCAAATAAGTTTTATTCCTGGAATGCAAGGATATCTAAACACACACAAAAATCAATCAGTGCAATGCACCACATTAACAGAATGAAGAAATAAACACATGATCATCTCAATTGATGCAAAAAGTGTGACAAAATTCAACACCCTTTCATGATAAAAATACTCAAAGAACTAGGAGTAGATAAAAACTTCCTCATCACAATAAAGGGCATATATGAGAAGCCCACAGCTAATGTCACACTCAGTCATGAAACACTGAAAGCTTTTCCTCTAAAATCAGGAACAAGACCAGGATGTCTCCTTTCACCACTTCCATTCAAAGTAATGCTGGAAGCTCTAGCCAGAGCATTTAGAGAATAAAAAGAAATTAAAAGCATCCAAATTGGAAAACGAAGAATTAAAATTATCTTTGTTCACAGATGGCATGATCTTATATCTAGAGAATTCTAAGATTCCACACAAGAAAATGTTAGACCTAATAAACAAATTCATCAAAGTTGCAGGATACAAAATCTACATGCAAAAATCAGTTGCATTTCTAAATACTAGTGATGAACAACATGAAAAGGAAATTAAGAAAACAATTCCATTTACAATAACATCAAAAAAAATCAAATACTTAGGAATAAACCTAACGAAGGAGGTAAAATACTTCTACAATGAAAACTATAAAACCTTGTTGAAAGAGATTAAAGAAGACCAATAAGTCTTATGGTGAAAGATGTAGTATTGCTAAGATAGCAATACTAGCCAAAGCAATCTACAGATTCAAGGCAAGCCCTATCAAAATCCCAATAGTATTTTTTTGCAGAAACATAAAAACCCCATTACAGATCTGAATGGCCTCAATTTGGAACCCAAAATGGCCAAATAATCCTTGAAAGAGAAGAATAAATGTGGAGGACTCATAACTACTGTTTCCAAAACGTACTACAAAGGTATAGTAATCAAAACCATCTGGTACATGCATAAGGACAAAGATACGGACAGGCCAATGGAACAGAATACAGATCCCAGAAAGAAACCTTTGCATATATGGTCAACTGAATTTCAATATAAATGCCAAGAGCATTAAAGGGGGAAAGAACAGTCTTTTCAACATATGGTGCTGGGTAAACTGGATATCCACATACAAAAGAATGAAGATAGACCCTTACCTTACACTATATACAAAAATTATATCAACATGGATCAAAGACCTAAAGGTAAGATCTTAAATCATAAAATTCTTAGAAGAAAACACAGGGGGAAATCTTTATGACACTAGATTTGGCAACAATTTCCTGCATATGACACAGAAAGTACAGGCAACAAAAGAAAAAATAGATAAAACAGAGTTCATCAAACTTTAAAACTTTTGTATATTAAAAGACACTATCAAGTTATTGAAAAGGCAACCCATAGAATGAAAGAAACTTTTTGCAAATCATTTATGTGATAAGTGATTAATATCCAGAATATATTAAAAGCTCCTACAATTTAATGACAAGAAGAAAAACAACAACAACAACAACAAAAACACAAGTGGAATTTATCCCAGGGATGCAAGGATTCTTCAACTATGCAAATCAATCAACGTGATAAACCATATTAACAAATTGAAGAATAAAAACCGTATGATCATCTCAATAGATGGAGAAAAAGGTTTTGACAAAATTCAACACTGATTTATGATAAAAAAAACTCTCCAGAAAGTGGGCATACAGGGAACCTACCTCAACATAATAAAGGTCATATATGACAAACCCACAGCAAACATCATTCTCAATGGTGAAAATCTGAAAGCATTTCTTCTAAGATCAGGGACAAGACAAGGATGTCCATTCTCACCACTATTATTCAACATGGTTTTGGAAGTCCTAGCCATGGCAGTCAGAGAAGAAAAAGAAATTAAAAAAAAATCCAAATTGGAAAAGAAGAAGTAAAAATTGTCACTGTTTGCAGATGACATGATACTACACATACAAAATCATAAAGATGCTACCAGAAAACTACTAGAGCTCATCAATGAATTTGGTAAAGTTGCAGGATACAAAATTAATACACAGAAATCTCTTGCATACTATACACTAAAAACGAAAGATGAGAAATTAAGGAAACGATCCCATTTACCATCTCATCAAAAAGAATAAAATACCTAGGAATAAACCTACCTAAGGAGGAAAAAGACCTGTAATCAGAAAACTATACAATACTGATGAAAGAAATCAAAGGTGACCAAACACATGGAGAAACATACCATGTTCCTGGATTAGAAGAATCAATACTTGGAAAATGACTATACTACCCAAAGCAATCTACAGATTCAGTGAAATCCCTATCAAATTACCAATGACGTTTTTCACAGAATTAGAACAAAAAATGTTTACAACTTTATGGAAACATGAAAGACCCAGGAGAGCCAAAGCAATCATGAGAAAGAAAAACAGAGCTGGAGGAATCAGGCTCCTGACTTAAGACTACACTACAAAGCTACAGTAATCAAGACAGTATGGTACTGTCACAAAAACAGAACTATAGGTCAATGGAACAGGATAGAAAGCCCAGAGATAAACCCACACATCTATGGCCACCTAATCTATGACAAAGGAGGCAAGAATATAAAATGGAGAAAAGACATCCTCTTCAATAAGTGGTGCTGGGAAAACTGGATATCTACATGTAAAAGAATGAAACTACAACACTCCCTAACACCATACACAAAAATAAACTCAGAATGGATTAAAGACCTAAATGTAAAGCCAGACACTGTAAAACTCTTAGAGGAAAACATAGGCAGAACACTCTTTGACATAAATTGCAGCAAGATCTTTTATTACCCATCTCCCAGAGTAATGAAAATAAAAACAAAAATAAATAAATGGGACCTATTGAAACTTAAAAGCTTCTGAACAGTAAAGGAAACCATAAACAAGATGAAAAGACAGCCCTCAGAATGGGGGAAAATATTTGCAAATGAAGCAACTGACAAAGGATTAATCTCCAAAATTTATAAGCAGCTTATGCAGCTCAATATCAGAAAAACAAACAACCCAATCAAAAAATGGGCAGAAGACCTAAATAGACATTTCTCCAAAGAAGACATACAGAAGGCCAACAAACACAAGAAAAGATGCTCAACATCACTAATTATTAGAGAAATGCAAATCAAACCTACAGTGAGGTATCACCTCACACCAGTCAGAATGGCCATCATCAAAAAGTCAACAAACAATAAATGCTGGAGAGGGTGTAGAGAAAACAGAACTCTCTTACACTGTTGGTGGGAATGTAAATTGATACAGCCACTATGGAAAACAGTAAGGAGGTTCCTTCAAAAACTAAAAATAGAACTATCATATGACCTAGCAATCCCACTTCTAGCCATATACCTGGAGAAAACCATAAAAAGACACATGCACCCCAATGTTCATTGCAGCACTATTTACAATAACCAGGACATGGAAGCAACCTTAATCTCTATCAACAGAGGAATGGATAAAGAAGATGTGGTACATGTATGCAATGGAATATTATTCAGTCATGGAAAAGAAAAAAATAATGCCATTTGCAGCAACATGGATGGACCTAGAGATTGTCATACTGAGTGAAGTAAGTCAGATACAGAACAACAAATATCATGTGTTATCACTTATATGTGGAATCTAAAAAAAGGGTACAAATGAACATTTTTTATAAAACAGAAGTAGCATCACAGATGTAGAAAACAAACTTATGGTTATGAGGAGATAAGGAGGGAAGGGATAAATTGGGAGACTGGGATTGACATATACACAGTGCTATATATAAAATAGATAACTAATAAAAACCTACTGTATAGTACAGGGAACTCTACTGAATACTATGTAATGGTGTATATGGGAAAATAATCTTAAAAAAGAGTGGATATATGTATATGTATAACTGATTCAGTTTGTTGTACACCTGAAACTAACACATTGTAAACCAACTATATTCCAATAAATTTTTTTAAAAACATAACAGTCCAATTCATAAATGGGTCCAGGACTTGAACAGATATTCCTCCAAAATGATATAGGAAATAGCTAATAACTAAATGAAAAGACTCTGAACATCACTAGCCATTTATGGAAATACAAATCAAAACCAGATATACCACCTCATACCCATTAAGATGGTTACTATCAAAAAAAGAAAAGAAAAGAACAAGCATTGCCAGGGATGTGGAGAAATTGGAACCCTGTGTATTACTGGTGGGAAAATTAAATGGTGCAGTCATTGTAGAAAACAGGATGACAGTTCCTCAAAAAACTAAACATTGAATTACCATATGATCCAGCAATTCCACTCTGGGTTCATACTCAAAAGAACTGAAAGCAGGAATTCAAGCAGATAACTGTACACCAATATTCAAAGAAGCATTATTCACAATAACTAAAATGCAGAAAACATTTAAATGTCCATCAACAGACGAACAGATACACAAAATGTGGTGATACATAAATGAAATATTACTCATCCTCAAAAAGGAATGAAATTCTGATGCATGTTACAATGTGAATGAACCTTGAAAATATTATGCTAAGTGAAACAAGCCTAACACGAACAGACAAATACTGTATGATTCCAGTTTATATTAGATACCTAAAATAGGCAAACTCATAGAGACAAAAAGAATAATGGTGATTGCAAGGGGCTGAGGCGACAGGAAAACAAGGAGTTATTATTTGATGGGTACAGAGTTTCTGTTTGAGATAATGAAAAGTTCTGGAAATGTGGGTTGGTGATGGTTGCATGACATTGTGAATATACTAAATGCCACTGAATTGCACACTTAAATATGGTTAAAATGATACATTTTATGTTATGTATATTCTACCAAAATTAGAAAAAATTCTCAGTGCCAGGTCCCCATCCTAGACCAATTCCATCAGAATCTCTGGGAGTGGCTCAGTCATCAGTACCTTAAAAGTACCTCAGGTATTTCCAATATTCAGCCAAGTTTAAGAACCGTAGATCTGGACTTTTTCCCCTCTTGTAATACACAGAATTTTCATTTGCAGATCACTGATGATGGACATCCAGCTGTGCTTTTCCCAACCCAAGTGAGATCATTAGCTCTACTCATTTTCCAGGTTGTCTCTGAATACTCATTTCTAGGGTAACTTAAATTAGTAAGCTACTAGGATACTATCACTATAATTGTATAGTAAAAAAAACTGTGTTTAATGCTAAAGTATTTACAGATGAAATGACAGTCTGCAACTTTGATTCAAAGTAATCCAGGCCTGGGGGAAAGTACGGGGTGAGGATTATAGATAAAATAGATAGGCCAGGGCTTCCCTGGTGGGTGCAGTTGTTGAGAGTCCACCTGCCGATGCAGGGGACACGGGTTCGTGCCCCGGTCCCGGAGGATTCCACATGCTGCAGAGCGGCTGGGCCCATGGGCCATGGCCGCTGGGACTGCGCGTCCGTAGCCTGTGCTCTGCAACGGGAGAGGCCACAACAGTGAGAGGCTCGCATACCGCAAAAAACAAAAAAGGATAGACCATATGTTAGTAATCGTTGAAGCTGATTGATGGGTACATAGGTGTTCTTTATGTTATCTTCTCTACTTTTGTGTATATTAAAAATTTTCCGTGTTAAAACTGGAAACAAATGTAATTACATTTGCAATGGAAAAATCTAAAATATTTAGTAATAAGATCTTGGACCTATAAACTATATATAGTAGATACATACAATGGAATATTAAGTAACATTTTTACATGATGGTAAAAATTTTGTAATGATATTGGGAGATATTTATGATGTGTAATTTAGTAAAAAAGCAAGTTATGAAAATGAGCATATACAGTATGATCCAATTTTTTGTACAGGCTGTAGGATGGAGCAATCAATAGCGCTAGATCTGGAATCTGACAGAACTAGGTTTCTGCCACTTACTAACTATGTGACCCAGGACAAGGGAGAGAATAATAGCGTCTACCCCCATGAAGTTCTGTAAAGATTAAGTTGAAATAAAATAATTAAAGCACTTAAGAGATTAATAGTAATAGTAGTAGTAGTAGTAGTATCAGCTGTATTTGGCAAGAGCTACTTAAAAAAAGCAAAACATTGGAAAAATATCTAATATCTTAATATCTAAAATAATGTTAAGATATGACAAATTCATTGACTTATTAAATGAACAGCTATTAAGGGCCCACTGTGGAAAAGACAGTGGAACTATAATGCTGATCAAGACATAAACAGAAGGCAGCTGTGTGCACCACTACATAAAAGTCAGGTTACATCTCTATACACTAACAATGAACTACTGAAAAAGAAATAAAGAAAACAATCCCATTTACAATAGCATCAAAAGGAATGAAATAATTGGGAATAAATTTAACCAAGAAGATGAAAGACCTCTACACTAAAATTATAGACACTGATGAAAAAACTGACAAACACAAATAAATGGAAATATATCTCCTGTTGATGGATTGGAAGAATTAGTATTATTAAAATGTCCATACTACACAAAGTCATAAACAGAGTCATAGAAAAAAACAATCCTAAAGTTGTTTTTTAGGATATGGAACAACAGAAGACCCCCATAACCAAAGCAACCTGAGATAAAAGAAAAAAGCTAGAGACATCACAATACCTGATTTCAAACTTTATTACAAAGCTATAGTAATCAGAACAGAATGGTACTGGCATAAAAACAGACACATAGACCAATGGAACAGAATTGAGATCCCAGAAATAAACCCATGCATATATGTGGTCAACTAATATTTGACAAAGGAGCCAAGAATACTCAATGGGGAAAGGATGGTCTCTTCAATAAATGGTGCTGGGAAAACAACATATACATGCAAAGGAATGAAATTAGGCCCCTATCTTATACCACTCACAAAAATTAACTCAAAATGGCTTAAAGACTTGAATGTAAACTTGAAACTGTAAAACTACTAGAAGTAAACAGAGGGGAAAACCTCCTTGACATTGGTCTTAAAAACATTTTTTGATATGACAATAAAACTGAAAGCAAAAAAAGCAAACTAGACAAATGTGACTGAATCAAACTAAAAAAGTTTTGCAAGGCAAAAGCAAGGGAAACAATCAAAAGAGTGAAGAGACAACCTATAGCATGGGAGAAAATATCTGCAAACTATACATCTGGTAAGTTAATATCCAAAATGTATAATGAATTCAAACAACTCAATTGGCAAAAAAAGTTACCTGATTAAAAAAATTAGCAAAGGACCTGAACAGATATTTTTCCAAAGAAGACATACAAATACCCAACATGTTCAAGAGAAACCTGCTTAATATCTCTAATCATGGAATGTAATCAAAACCACAATAAAATATTACCTCATGCTTATTAGAATGGCCATTATAAAAAAGACAAAATACAACAAGTGTTGGAGAGGATGTAGAGAAAAGGGAAACCCTGTGCACTGTTTGTGGGAATGTAAATTAGTGCAGCAACCTAGGAAAACATTATTTAATTCCTCAAAATATTAGAAATAGAACTACCATACAATTCGACTCCTGGGTATTTTTCCAAAGGAAATGAAATCACTATCTCCAAGAGATATCTGCACCCCCATATTCATTTCATTCACAATAGCCAAGACATGGAAACAACCTAATGTTGCCTGGATAAATATAATGTAATACTAATCAGCCATTTAAAAAGAATGAAATCCTGCATTTTACAGCAATATTGATGGACCTTGAAGGCATTATGCTAAGTGAAATAAGTCAGAAAGAGTAAGACAAATACTATATACTCTCACTTATATGCTGAATCTAAAAAAGGCAAACTCAGAAATAGAGAGTAAGGGAGAGAGATCAAGATGGCCGAGCAGGAGGAGGCTGAGCTCACCACCCCTCACAAACACATCCAAAATACAACTACATGTGAAATTGACCTGGGTACTGGCAGAACAACTTTTCTACAACCAAGACTGTAAAGGAAGATCCATACAGGTAGAAAGGGAAGAAAAGTGATCTGGTCAGGACATGCACCCATGGTGGAAGACACAGAAGAGGAAGGGGATATCACAGGCTCTGTGATCCTCCCTGGGAAGTGAGGGGTTTGGGCCACATATTAGTCACCGCAGCCCTGGGATACAACATTGGGAAGGTGAGCCCCCTTAGCTGGTTTGAAAACCAGTGAGGCTTACTAAAAGGCTGGAAGAAACTAAGACTCTACTCTTAAAGAACGTGCACACACAGGCAGCAGACTGAAAACTGCCTGGGGCTCTGGCAGCTTGCTAGGACTGTCCCACTACACACACCCAGCCCACACCAGGATCCTGTCCCAGCCCTCTTTCTCCGATGTTGCTACCGACTAAGGCAGAGGCTGCCTTTGCGAATGAGTGTGCACACACTTAAAGGGAATGCAGCCAGCTTAGACCCCAGCCTTGCCTCTAACCAAGGCAGAGGCAGCCACTGCCAGTGCACGTGTCCCTACCAAGATTACAAAGAAACAAACCTAGCTCCAGGGTAGAGACCGCCATCTTCAGCAGGAGGGAAACCAGCTCACTAGTGTGGCACCAACTCCTCTGGCCCCAACTCAGTCTCTAACCAAGGCACACACACCAGAGAAAAAGTGAAACCAGCACAAAAGTGCAGCCCCAAGCCCTCAAGCCCCAACCAGGACCTCAAGCAAGGCAGAGACTACCAGCACACCCAGGAGAAACCCAACTCCCTCAGGGCTCCTGTTCCAGCCTCTCAGGTCCGGCCACTTTCCCCAATATGGCAATAATGGCCATTGAGAATAAGAGAAGCTCTGACTCACACCTGGCTCTGCCTCTGGCTCTGGCTGCTCCAACTCCAGCCATAGCTGCTGCCAGCACACCCCAGGAAAAGAGGCAGCTATGCCCACTTAAGATCCAGCTCTCCCACCAAAGCCACTGGGCACATGTAGACTACATAGGGATGCTCCCACAAAAGAACACCTTTCAAGACTAGGATAAGTAACTGTTTCACCTAACATCATGGAGACAGAGAAAGTTAAACAAAATGAAAAGACAGAGGAATAATTTCAGACATAAGAACAAGAAAATACCTGAAAAAAAAACTAATGAAACAGATAGATAATTTACCTGATAAAGAGTCCAAAGCAATAGTAATAAGAATGCTAACTGAACTGAGGAAAAGAATAGATGAACACAGTGAGAATTTTAACAAAGCATTGGAAAATATAAAAACAACCAGTCAGAGCTGAAGAATACAACAACTGAATTAAAAAATTCACAAGAAGGAATTAACAGCAGATTAGGTAACAGTGAAGAATGCATAAGTGAACTGGAAGATAGAATATTTGAAATGACCCAATCAAAACAGCAAAACACAAATAAATTTTTGAAGAAGAATAGTTTAAGGGACCTCTGGGACAACATCAAGCACACAAACATTCATATTATAGAAGTCCCAAAAGAAGATGAGAGAAAGGGATAGAAAATGTATTTAATGAAATTAAGGCTGGATACTTCCCAAACATGAAGAAGGAAACAGATATCCAGGTACAGGAAGCACAGACAGTCCAAAACAAGATGAACCCAAAGAGACCCACACCAAGACATATCATAATTTAAATGGCAAAAGATAAAGATACAGAGAGAATTTTAAAGGCAGCAAGAAAAAAACAGAAAGTCACATACAAGGGAACCCACATAAGGCTATCAGCTGAATTTTCAGCAGAAACTTTGCAGACCATAAGGGAGTGCATGATATATTTAAAGTGCTGAATGGAAAAAAAAACATACAACCTAGGATAGTCTACCCAGCAAGATTATGATTTAGAATTGAAAAAGAGATAAAGAGCTTCTCAGACAAGCAAAAACTAAAAGAGCTCATCAACAATAAACCACCTCACAAGAAGTGTTAAAGGGCCTTCTTTAACTGAAAAACAAAAGGTTACAAGAAACAAATTATAAGAAAGGAAAAAACCCACAGGTAAAGGCAAATATATAGGAAAAACTGTGGATCAATCACTTAAACAAGCTAGTACAAAGTTAAAACACAAAAATTGTAAAATCAACTATAACTACAATAAACAGTTAAGGGATAGACATGAGGATGTAAAATATGGCATTAAAAACACAAAATGTGGGGCAGGACTAAAAAATGTAGATCTTTTGGAAAGTGTTTGAACTTAAAGGATGTTCAGTTTAAAACCCCATGGTAACCACAAATCAAAAATGTACAATAGTTACACAAAAACTAGAGAGGAAGGAACACAAACATAACACAGAAGAAAATCATCAAGCCACAAGGGACCGACACTAAAAGAAGAAGAACAAAACAAAGAAGAACTACAAAAACAACAAGAAAATAAGTAACAAAATAGCAATAAGTACATGCCTATCTCAATTAAACAACATAACCTACCATCCAAAATAATTAACAAAGAAGAACAAAGCTCAAAGTCAGCAGGAGAAAGGCAATAACAACAGAGTGGAAATAAATAAAAGAGACCAAAAGACCAAAAAAAGAAAATAAATAAATAAATAAAGCTTTCTTTCCTGCTTTCTTTCTTTCTTTCTTTCTACTTCTACTAATTATTTCTTTCTACTTCTTCTCCCTTTTATTCTGAGCCATGTGCATGAAAGGCTTTGCTGCTGCAGCCAGGAGTCAGTGCTGTGCCTCTGAGGTGGGAGAGCCAACTTCAGGACACTGGTCCACAAGAGACCTCCCAGTTCCACATAATATCAAACGGCAAAAATCTCCCAGAGATCTCCATCTCAACACCAGCACCCAGCTTCAATCAACGACCAGCAAGTGACAGAGCTGGACGCCCTATGCCAAACAACAAGCAAGACAGGAAAACAAACCCACCCATTAGCAGAGAGGCTGCCTAAAATCATAATAAGGCCACAGACACCCCAAAACACAACAACAGACGTGGACCTGTCCACCAGAGACACAAGACCCAGGCTCATCCACCAGAACACACGGACTAGTCCCCTCCACCAGGAATCCAACTTTAGCCACTGGGGACACACACCAAAAACAATGGGAACTACAAACCTGCAGCCTGCAAAAAGAAGACCCCAAACACAGGAAGATAAGCAAAATGAGAAGACAGAAAAACACAAAGCAGGTGAAGGAGCAAGATAAAAACGCACCAGACCTAACAAATGAAGAGGAAATAGGCAGTCTACCTGAAAAAGAATTCAGAATAATGATAGTAAAGATGATCCAAAATCTTGGAAATAGAATAGACAAAATGCAAGAAACAATAAACAAGGACCTAGAAGAACTAAAGATGAATCAAGCAACAATGAGCAACACAATAAATGAAATTAAAAATACTCTAAATGGGAGCAATAGCAGAATAACTGAGGCAGAAGAACGGATAAGTAACGTGGAAGATAAAATAGTGGAAATAACTGCTGCAGAGCAGAATAAACAAAAAAGAATGAAAAGAACTGAGGACAGTCTCAGAGACTTCTGGGACAACATTAAACGCACCAACATTCGAATTATAGGGGTACCAGAGGAAGAAGAGAAAAAGAAAGGGACTGAGAAAATATTTGGAGAGATTATAGTTGAAAACTTCCCTAATATGGGAAAGGAAATAGTGAATCAAGTCCAGGAGGCACAGAGAGTCCAATACAGAAGAAATCAAAGGAGAAATACACCAAGACACATATTCGTCAAACTGTCAAAAATTAAAGAAAAAGAAAACATATTAAAAGCAGCAAGGGAAAAACAACAAATAACACAAAAGTGAATCCCCATAAGGTTAACAAGTGATCTTTCAGCAGAAACTCTTCAAGCCAGAAGGGATTGGAAGGACATATCTAAAGTGATGAAGGAGAAAAACCTGCAACCAAGACTACTCTACCCAGCAAGGATCTCATTCAGATTTGATGGAGAAATTAAAACCTTTACAGACAAGCAAAAGTTGAGAGAGTTCAGCAACAGCAAACCAGCTTTACAACAAATGCTAAAGGAAGTTTTCTAGTCAAGAAACACAACAAAAGGAAAAGACCTACAATAACAAACACAAAGCAATTAAGAAAATGGGAATAGGAACATACATATCGATAATTACCCTAAATGTAAATGGACTAAATACTCCCACCAAGAGACACAGATTGGCTGAATGGATACAAAAACAAGACCCATATATATGCTGTCTACAAGAAACCCACTTCAGACCTAGAGGCACATATAGACTGAAAGTAAGGAGATGGAAAAAGATATTCCATGCAAATGGAAATCAGAAGAAAGCTGGAGTAGCAATTCTCATATCAGACAAAATAGACTTTAAAATAAAGACTATTAGAAGAGGCAACGAAGGACACTACATAATGATCAAGGGATTGATCCAAAAAGAAGATATAACAATTATAAATATTTATGCACCCAACATAGGAGCACCTCAATGCATAAGGCAAACACTAACAGCCATAAAAGGGGAAATCGACAGTAACACATTCATAGTAGGGGACTTCAACACCCCACTTTCACCAATGGACAGATCATCCAGAATGAAAATAAATAAGGAAACACAAGCTTTAAATGATACATTAAACAAGATGGACTTCATTGATATTTATAGTACATTCCATCCAAAAACAACAGAATACACATTTTTCTCAAGTGCTCATGGAACATTCTCCAGGATAGATCATTTCCTGGGTCACAAATCAAGCCTTGGTAAATTTAAGAGAATTGAAATTGTATCAAGTATCTTTTTCGACAACAACGCTATGAGACTAGATATCAATTACAGGAAAAGATCTGTAAAAAATACAAACACATGGAGCCTAAACAAGACACTATTTAATAACGAAGTGATCACTGAAGAAATCAAAGAGGAAATTTTAAAAAATACCTAGAGGGCTTCCCTGGTGGCACAGTGGTTGAGAGTCTGCCTGCCAGTGCAGGGCACACGGGTTCGAGCCCTGGTCTGGGAAGATCCCACATGCTGCGGAGCGGCTAGACCCGTGAGCCACACTACTGAGCCTGCGCGTCTGGAGCCTGTGCTATGCAACGGGAGAGGCCGCGACGGTGAGGGGCCCGTGCACCGCAGTGAAGAGTGGCCCCCACTCGCCGCAACAGGAGAAAGCCCTCGCACAGAAATGAAGATCCAACACAGCCATAAATTTAAAAAAAAAAAACCTAGAAACAAATGACAATGGAGACATGACGACCCAAAACCTAGGGGATGCAGCAAAAGCAGGTCTAAAAGGGAAGTTTATAGCAATAAAATCCCACCTTAAGAAACAGGAAACATCTCGAGTAAACAACCTGACCTTGCACCTAAAGGAATTAGAGAAAGAAGAACAAAAAACCCCCAAAGTTAGCAGAAGGAAAGAAATCATAAAAATCAGATCAGAAATAAATGAAAAAGAAATGAAGGTAATGATAGGAAAAATCAATAAAATTAAAAGCTGGTTCTTTCAGAAGATAAACAAAATTGAAAAACCCCTAGCCAGAGTAATGGAGAAAAAAAGAGAGAAGACTCGAATCAATAGAATCAGAAATGAAAAAGGAGAAGTAACAACTGACACTGCAGAAATACAAAGGATCATGAGAGATTACTACAGGCGACTCTATGCCAATAAAATGGACAACCTGGAAGAAACGGACAAATTCTTAGAAATGCACAACCTGCAAAGACTGAATCAGGAAGAAATAGAAAATATGAATAGACCAATCACAAGCACTGAAATTGAAACTGTGATTAAAAATCTTCCAACAAACAAAAGCCCAGGACCAGATGGCTTCACAGGTGAATTCTATCAAACACTTAGAGAAGAGCTAACACCTATCCTTCTCAAACTCTTCCAAAATATAACAGAGGGAGGAACACTCCCAAACTCATTCTACGAGGCCACCATCACCTTGATACCAAAACCAGACAAGGATGTCACAAAGAAAGAAAACTACAGGCCAATATCACTGATGAACATAGATGCAAAAATCCTCAACAAAATACTAGCAAACAGAATCCAACAGCACATTAAAAGGATCATACACCATGATCAAGTGGGGTTTATTCCAGGAATGCAAGGATTCTTCAATATACACAAATCAATCAACGTGATACACCATGTTAACAAACTGAAGGAGAGAAACCATATGATCATCTCAATAGATGCAGAGAAAGCTTTCAACAAAACTCAAGACCCATTTATGATTAAAACCCTGCAGAAAGTAGGCATAGAGGGAACTTTCCTCAACATAATAAAGGCCATATATGACAAACCCACAGCCAACATCATCCTCAATGGTGAAAAACTGAAACCATTTCCACTAAGATCAGGAACAAAACTAGGCTGCCCACTCTCACCACTCTTATTCAACATAGTTTTGGAAGTTTTAGCCACAGCATTCAGAGAAGAAAAGGAAATAAAAGGAATCCATCAGAAAAGAAGAAGTAAAGCTGTCACTGTTTGCAGATGACATGTACTATACATAGAGAATCCTAAAGATGCTACCAGAAAACTACTAGAGCTAATCAATGAATTTGGTAAAGTAGCAGGATACAAATTAATGCACAGAAATCTCTGGCATTCCTGTATACTAATGATGAAAAATCTGAAAGTGAAATCAAGAAAACACTCCCATTTCCCACTACAACAAAAAGAATAAAATATCTAGGAATAAACCTACGTGAGGAGAAAAAAGACCTGTAGGCAGAAAATTATAAGACACTGATGAAAGAAATTAAAGATGATACAAACAGATGGAGAGATATACCATGTTCCTGGATTGGAAGAATCAATATTATGAAAATGACTCTACTACCCAAAGCAATCTACAGATTCAAGGCAATACCTATCAAACTACGACTGGCATTTTTCACAGAACTAGAACAAAAAATTTCACAATTTGTATGGAAACACAAAGGACCCCAAATAGCCAAAGAAATCTTGAGAACGGAAAACAAAGCTGGAGGAATCAGGCTCCCTGACTTCAGGCTATACTACAAAGCTACAGTCATCAAGACAGTATGGTACTGGCACAAAAACCGAAAGATAGATCAATGGAACAGGATAGAAAGCCCAGAGATAAACCCACGCACATATGCTCACCTTATCTTTGATAAAGGAGGCAGGAATGTACAGTGGAGAAAGGACAGCCTCTTCAATAAGTGGTGCTGGGAAAACTGGACAGGTACGTGTAAAAGTATGAGATTAGATCACCCCCTAACATCGTACACAAAAATAAGCTCAAAATGGATTAAAGACCTACATGTAAGGCCAGAAACTATCAAACTCTTAGAGGGAAACATAGGCAGAATACTCTGACATAAATCACAGCAAGATCCTTTTTGACTCACCTCCTAGAGAAATGGAAATAAAAACAAAAATAAACAAATGGGACCTAATGAAACTTCAAAGCTTTTACACAGCAAAGGAAACCATAAACAAGACCAACAGACAACCCTCAGAATGGGATAAAATGTTTGCAAATGAAGCAACAGACAAAGGATTAATCTCCAAAATTTATAAGCAGCTCATGCAGCTCAATAGCAAAAAAACAAACAACCCAATCCAAAAATGGGCAGAAGACCTAAATAGACATTTCTCCAAAGAAGATATACAGACTGCCAACAAACACATGAAAGAATTGCTCAACATCATTAATCATTAGAGAAATGCAAATCAAAACTATAATGAGATATCATCTCATACCAGTCAGAATGGCCATCTTCAAAAAATCTAGAAACAATAAATGCTGGAGAGGGTGTGGAGAAAAGGGAACACTCTTGCACTGCTGGTGGGAATGTGAATTGGTACAGCCTCTATGGAGAACAGTATGGAGGTTCCTTAAAAATCTACAAATAGAACTACCATATGACCCAGCAATCCCACTACTGGGCATATACCCTGAGAAAACCGTAATTGAAAAATAGTCATGTACGAAAATGTTCATTGTAGCTCTATTTACAATCGCCCTGAGACGGAAACAACCTAAGTGTCCATCATTGGATGAATGGATAAAGAAGATGTGGCACATATATACAATGGAATATTACTCAGCCATAAAAAGAAACGAAGGTGAGATGTTTGTAATGAGGTGGATAGACCTAGATTCTGTCATACAGAGTGAAGTAAGTCAGAAAGAGAAAGACAAATACCACATGCTAATACATATATAAGGAATTTAAGGGAAAAAATGTCAAGAAGAACCTAGGGGTAAAACAGGAATAAAGACGCAGAGCTACTAGAGAATGGACTTGAGGATATGGGGAGGGGGAAGGGTAAGCTGTGACAAAGTGAGAGAGTGGCATGGACATATATACACTACCAAACGTCAAATAGATAGCTAGTTGGAAGCAGCCATATCGCACAGAGAGATCAGCTCGGTGCTTTGTGACCACATAGAGGGGTGGGATAGGGAGGGTGGGAGGGAGGGAGATGCAAGAGGGAAGGGATATGGTAACATATGTATATGTATACGTGATTCACTTTGTTATAAAGCAGAAACTAATATACCATTGTGAAGCAATTAAACTCCAGTAAAGTTGTAAAAATAAAAAAGAATGTATTTATTGGATTTGATTAAGTTGGAATCTCATTTGTACAATTTAATCAAATATTTTAAAGAAGGTTCAATTTTTCTCGATTCAGCAGTTATATTACTAAGCTGGCCCCTGAATATATATATTTTAAAAAGCTGGTTTTTAATAAAAAACTGATAAGCTTTTCACTAGCCTCATTGAAAAAAAAAGAGAGAGAAACCAAATAAACAAAATAATAAATGGAAGAGGAGAAATTACAACAGATATCACAGAAATACAAGCAATCATAAGAGAATACTATGAAGTTATATGCCAACAAATGGGACAACCTACAAGATATGGATAAATTCCTAGAAACATACAGTCTTCCAAAACTGAATCAAAAAGAAAGACATAACTGAACAGGCCAGTTACTAGGATTGAAATTGAATCAGTAATGAAAAAAAAATTCCCAAAAAACAAAAGTCCAGGACCAGAAGTCTTCATAGGGGAATTCTACCAAGTATATAAAGAAAACATAATACCTCTCCTTCTTAAACTACTGCAAAAAAATTGAAGAGGAAACACTCCTAAATTCATTTTATGAGGCCACTATTACCGTGACACCGAAACCAAACAAAGACATTACCAGAAAAGAAAATTAAAGGCCAATATCTCTGATAAATATAGCAGTAAAAATCTTCACAAAATATTAGCAAACCAAATTCAACAATATACAAAAAGGATCATACACCATGATCATGTGGGATTTATTCCAGGGACACAAGGATATTTCAATATTCTCAAATCAATCAGTGTGATACACCACATTAACAAAAGGAAGGATAAAAATCACATGATAATCTCAATAAATGCAGAAAAAGCACATGACAAAATTCAACATCCATTCATGATAAAAACTCTCAACAAAAGTGGTAAAAGAGGGAACATGTCTCAACATACTGAAGACCATTTATGACAAACCCACAGCTAGCATCATATTCAATGGTGACAAGGTGAAAGCTTTTCCTCTAAAATCACGAACAAGATAAGGATGCCCACTTTCACCACTTCTATTCAATATAGTATTGGAAGCCCTAGCCACAGCAATCAGACAAGTAAAAGAAATAAAAGGCATCTACATTGGAAAGGAAGAAGTAAAACTGTCACTACTTGCAAAGGACATGATACTATATAGATATAGATATAGATATAGATATAGATATAGATATAGATATAGATATAGATATAGATATAGATATAGATATAGATATATACACACATATATAACCCTAAAGTATCCACCAAAAAAAACTATTAGAACTAATAAACCAATTCAGTAGAGTTGTGGGATACAAGATTAATATACATAAATCTGTTGTTTTCCTATACACTAATAATGAACTATAAGAAAGAGAAAGCAAGAAAACAATCCCATTTAAAATCACAACAAAAGAATAAAATACCTACAAAAGATCAGTGGAACAGAATAAACAGCCCATAAATATACCCACATATATATGATCAATTAATCTATGACAAAGGAGGCAAAAATATACAATAGGGAAAAGACATTTTCTTCAATAAATGTTGTTCAGAAAACTGGACAGTTACATGTAAAAGAATCAAATTAGAATATTTTCTCACACCATATACAAAATAATTTGAAAATGGATTAAAGACCTAAATGTAAGACCAGAAACCATAAAACTCATAGAAGAAAACATAGGCAGCACACTCTTTGACATTAAGTCTTAGCAATATTTTTTTTGGATCTGTCTCCTCAGTCAATTCAAACATAAGTAAATAGAACCTAATGAACTTAAAAGCGTTTGCATAGTGAAGGAACCATCAACAAATGAAAAGACAACCTACTGAATGGGAGAAAATATTTACAAATGATATGTCTAATAAGTGGTCAATATCCAAAATATATAAAGAACTCGTACAACTCAATATCAAAAAACAAACACAATTAAAACATGGGCAGAGGACCTGAATAGATATTTCTCCGAAGAATAAATACAGATGGCTAACAAGCACATGAAAAGATGCTCAACATCACTGATCATCAGGAAAATGCAAATCAATACCACAATGAGATATCACCTCACATCTGTCAGAATGGCTATTATCAAAAAGACAACAAACAATAAATGTTGGCAAGGATGTGGAGAAAAGGGAACCCTAGTACACTGTTGGTGGGAATGTAAATTAGTACAGCAACTGTGGAAAACAGTATGGAGGTTCCTCAAAAATCTAAAAGTACCATATGATCCAGCAATTCTACTCCTGGGTATATATCCAAAGAAAATGAAAACACAAATTTAAAAAGATATATGCACCCCAATGTTCATAGCAGCATTATTTACAATAGCCAAGATATGGAAGCAAACTAAGTGTCCATCAACAGTCGAATGAATAAGGAAGATGTGATGCACACACACACACACACACAGTGGAATAGTACTCAGCCATAAAAAATAAAATTTTGCCATCTTCAACAACACTGATGGACCTGCACGGTATTATGCTTAACAAAGTAAGTCAGACAGAGAAAGACAAACACTTTGTTTTCACTTATAGGTGGAACATAAAAAAATAAAACGAATGAATACAACAGAACAGAAACAGACTCACAAATATAGAGAACAAACTAATGGTTACCAGTAGGTTTAGGTGTGAGGGGAGGGACAAAATAGGGGAAGGGGTTTAAGAGGTACAAACTACTAGGTATAAAAAAAGTGTCAGAATATGAATTCACCTGTTACTGACTTAATACAGCTGGATGTGTCACTTAAAAAAAGGATGAGAGAGTAGATTGGTGGTCACTAGGGGTTAGGAGTTGGGGGCAGTGAGGACATGTTGGTCAAAGACTACAAACTTCCAGATATAAGATGAATAAACACTGGGGATCTAATGGACAGCCTGGTGACTGTAATTAACAGTACTATATTATATACTTGAAAGCTGTGAGCAGAGTAGATCTTAAATGTTATCACCACACACCAAAAAAAAATATTTGAGAAGATGGAGGTGTTAACTAACCTTATTGTGGTAATCATTTCACAATATATACATGTATCAAATCATCATGTTGTACACCTTAAACATACATATATGTCAATAATATCTCAATAAAGCTGGGGGAAAAGACATAAATGGTCCTTGCCCTTGTATAACTTATAGTCTAGAAAAGAAGGCTAATAAATAAATAAGTAATAACATTAAAGGAGTCATTATAGTGTGCACAAAAAACTTTAAAGCATGTGGGGAAATGCTTATCATTTCAAGAGGTCAGAAGTCCAAGAATCCAGTCCTTCCATTTTTCATCTACTAAAGGCTGTGCACATTCCTTGGCTCCTGGATGCATAACTGGATCACTGGTTCCCTTTACACATCACCTTCTCTCCCTCTCTTACCCTCCTGCCCCCACCCTTATAAGGATCCTCGTGATTACATTAAGCCCACCCAGATAATCCAGGAGTGTCTCCCTACCTCACAATCCCTACTTACGACCACAAAAGTCCTTTTTGCCATGTGTAGCAGCATATTCACAGATTCTGGAGATTAAGGCTTGGACATCTTTGGGAAGCCATTTATTCTGTTTACCACAGACATAATTATGAATAGAAAAAAATGATAGAAGCAAATATACCAAAAATATTAACAGTTGTTCAGCCTGTATGGTTGGATTATGATTAATATTTTATGCTTTTCTCTTTTTTGCAATTTCTACAATGAGCATATGTCACTTTTTTAAAACTAGAGAATACAAATACATAAACACAAAAAGTACAAGGGGTATGCAGTAAAGTGTCTTTGTCTCACTCTTGTCCCTCAGCCCCCAGGTTTCTCTTTCCAAAAGGCATTTATCATTAGCAATTTCTTCTTCTTCTAGAGATAGGGTATGCAAGAACATGTCTATGGTAGGTTGAATAATGTTCCCTCAAAGATGTTCATGTCCTAATCCCCAGAACCTATTAATATCTTACCTTACATGCCAAAAGGGACTTTGCAGATGTGATTAATTCAATGATCTGGGCCCGGGGTATTTATCACTGATTGTCACTGATTGATGAGCCCAGATATAATCAGAAGGATCTTTTTAAGAGGGAGGCAGGAGGGTTAATGGGGGAGAAGGCAGCGATGTGACAACAGAAGTAGAGAATGGAGTGATGCTCTTTAAAGATGGAGGTAGGGCCCACAAGCCAAGGAATACAGGCATCCATTAGAAGCTGAAAAAGGCAAGGAAACAGACTCTCCCCTTAGAGTCTCCAAAAAGTTTCAGCCCTGCTCATGCCTTGACTTTAGCCCAGTGAAACTAATTTTGGATGTATGACCTCCAGAACTATGAGAGAATAAGTCTGTGTTGTTTTAGGCCACTAAATTTGTGGTAATTTGTTACGGTGGCAATGGAGATGATCTTTGCATATATATTTTTTTGCACATGTATGGATATATTGGGTATAGCCATAGAATAAAATCAAATAAGTAGAATTCCTGGGTTAAGGTATGTGCATTTTAAATTTTGACTTAAACTGCCAAACTCCCTGCCCAGAGGTTGTGCCAATTTCTACTGCAGCAATGTATGAATGACATTTCAATTTTGACTTTACTCATAATGCTCTTTTTCCATACAGAAGTTAGAGTTTCATGCACTCAGAGATATCTTTTCCTTTTATTGCTTCCTAATTTTATAACATATTTTTAAAATCCTTCCCCACTCTAAAATTAATTTTAACCATCCCATGTTTTATAGTTTTATGGCACTATATTTCACATTTAGTTATTTGATTTATCTGTAACTTACTTGCATGTTAAGTATGAGGTATGGAAATAACTCTTCTTCCCAAATGTCTACCAAGGTGTCCCAACAACCTTTGTTAAATAATTCATTTTTTCCCCACTAATCTGAAATGCCATCTTTATCAGATGTACCAGTACCACACTGTTTTAACTATTGCAGTTAATGACATTTTATTCTTAATCTCTGATAAAACTAATTTCCCCTAACTACTCCCCTGTTCCTAATTTCTCTAGGTTTTCATGCTTGCTTGTTTTTACATATGAATTTTACAACCATATTAACAGAAATATGTATCTTTATTTTAACTGAGTTTAATTTATCCTATTTACTTAAGTGAATTGATATTTTTATATTATCTTTCCATTTAAGAATATGATGTGTCTTTCTATTAGTCTAAGTCTTCTTTGGTGTTCCTCACTAATATTTTTTTCCTTCATGTAGAACTTGTATATTGTTTGTTAAGTTTATTCTTAGGTATTTTCTCCTGTCTGTTGCTAATTAAATGGGGTCTTTCCTTCCATTATATGTTTTGATTGTTACTATTTTATATGAAGGCAATTTCAGGATGATATCAGGATACCTGAGGAGTCTAGGGTCCTTCTTTGAAGGCATTTCAAGGATTCAAACCAAAAGATTACTGAGGGTGGAGGTTGGCTGGTAGGACCCTCTGCCATTCCTCCCTGAGACAGAATAAGGCAGGACTTCCCTGTACAGCCAATAAGCATCAAGGCTGGGGAGGCTAGGTAAATCCACATGCTTTCTCCTCATATCTAGGGCTTGAGACTTTGTGTGAGGGACTGCTAGGGAGTTCCTGACTCTGAATACTAATGAACACCCTTGTCTTGCAGGTTGAGCATCCGGTCAATAGTAACTGGCTAGAAGGTTACCCATCACTCACCACCTTCTCAGGGGAACTTTCCCCCAGAAGCAAGTAACTGTCTCTAGACCGAAGGGCTCGTGGAAATTGCAAAGAACTCGATCCTGTGGTTAATCTTCTCTGTGTGGCTAGTGAAAACTATCTTCCCATTGTGAGTAGCTCTCACCTTGGGCACAATACCAAGACTGCTTAGCAAAAGCTGTGTTGGAACAGCCTCCAGCACAGTTCACCCAGATTTCTTTAATCTTCTCTCTACCTGTAATGCAAGTTCTATTTAGACAAAATCATAGCAAGGTTAACAACCTTCATTTTGGGGTTTTTTTCTTCTAACTTCTAATTGGCTGTAAACTAGGGACCACAGGTTTTTGCTAAAGGATTCCCAACAAGTTTACAAAATAGGCTTCCCCCAGTGCCCCAGGCCTTTTTATCAGTGAAGCCAATTACATTTCACTGCAGATCTGCAGATTTTCAGGTAACCTGACGAACTTCCACGCTGTGGCCTCGACACAGCCTGAGAGCCTGTTTCTTTTGGCTTTTTATTTTTCTATGTTAGGTTAACTAGTTAACCCTTTCATAATTCCCAGGGCTTTTTTTTTTTATCACCACCATCTTTCTTTTAGCACTGGTATATCCAACATTGTTCTTCCTTGCTACTTTTTTTTTCTTCTTCTCAGATCAGGCTCCTTCTATCCTGTAACATTAACAAAAATATAATTCAATGATTTTGCTTGGGGTTGCAGGGGGAGGGCGGCATCTGAAAAAAGACTGAGAAGCCAGCTGTTTCCAGACTATATAGCATGTGCACGAAAATTACCAGATTGGGGCACAAGGTACTGCAAAGAAACTGGAGCTGACTTTGATCTTATGTTGTCTCCTGCCTTTTCTCTCCATCTCCATTTATTAGCTTTTATTTGCTATTATTTTTAGGAGATACTTTTATAGTTGCTCATGATTGCATGTGTATACATTTTCCTCAACTTATGCTCTATCCAATGGGAGAAAGGTCCACCTAAAGATCACCCTCTTCAACAGGGCCCCAGGGCTTGAACAGTCTTTAGATGTTTTGGATTTTCATCTGCTGCTCCATTAATTGATGTCAGCTGCAGCTATAATAACCTTATGGAATGGTTTCCAAATATTTCAAGCCAAAACATTTTTCACTTGAAGTTTTCAAACCCACAAAAATGTTCTCCAACTCTTCCTATGTGTTCCATTCCTGTGGTGACGATGCATTTAATGGTAGAGAAGAAACCACATAGGAACATAGGGCTGCCAGGCTTGTAAAGACATAACTTGCTCTGGTACCCCTGCCTTGAATGAGGGTAATATTTATGCAGTACCAGAGAGCTACAGTGC
This sequence comes from Mesoplodon bidens, assembly GCF_964165515.1. Classification (NCBI taxonomy): domain Eukaryota; kingdom Metazoa; phylum Chordata; class Mammalia; order Artiodactyla; family Ziphiidae; genus Mesoplodon; species Mesoplodon bidens. The sequence goes on along the minus strand of NC_138163.1, from coordinate 84,442,665 downwards.
TAACCAAGAGACAGTGTGCTGCCTCAGACTGTGATTTGGGAAGACTCCTCAATATATATAAACTCAAATGTCCAATCTTCCCCACAAAACTGGTCCTCTCCAGGAATCCCTCATCTCATAGTATGGCCCCACCATCCATCTAGAAACCAGGTAGTCATCCATGATATCTCCCTCTCCCTCACCTTCCATATCCAATCCATCACCAAATCCCATTGATTTAAACTCATAAATATATCTCTAATACACTTTTCATTTCCACCCTAATCTAAGACATCATCATCTCTCATACGTACTACTGCAACTACCACCTGATAATCAGTCTCCCCTCATCCATTCTTGCCCATCCTGAAGTTACTCTCCACAGTACAACCAGAGTAAGCTCAAAATATAAATCACGGGCTTCCCTGGTGGCGCAGTGGTTGAGAGTCTGCCTGCCGAGGCAGGGGACACGGGTTCGTGCCCCGGTCCGGGAAGAACCCACATGCCGCGGAGTGGCTGGGCCCGTGAGCCATGGCCGCCGAGTCTGTGTGTCCAGAGCCTGTGCTCCGCAATGGGAGAGGCCACAACAGTGAGAGGCCCGCGTATATATATATATATATATATATATATATATATATATATATATATATATATATATATATATATATATATATATACACACACATATATATATATCACATCACTTGAATATTCCTGCTTTAAACCCTCTGATGGGATCATACTATATCTCCCTACCTGGCCTACCCTTCCAACCATACTGCTTTTCTTTTAGTATCTTGAAGAGGAAAAAACCCAAGCTCTCTGCAGCCTCAGAGTCTCTGCATACACTGTTCCCTCTGTTTGGAATGTTCTTCCTAATACCCTGCCCAGATCTTTGTGTGGTTGGTGCCTTCTTATCATTCATTTCTCAACGTAAGCATCACCTCTTCTGAATGGACTTGAGGATGCAGGGAGGGGGAAGGGTAAGCTGGGACAAAGTGAGAGAGTGGCATGGACATATATACACTACCAAATGTAAAATAGATAGCTGGTGGGAAGCAGCCGCATAGCACAGGGAGATCAGCTCGGTGCTTTGTGACCACCTAGAGGGGTGGGATAGAGAGGGTGGGAGGGAGGGAGACGCAAGAGGGAGGAGATATGGGGATATATGTATATGTATAACTGATTCACTTTGTTATACAGCAGAAACTAACACAACATTGTAAAGCAATTATACTCCAATAAAGATGTTTAAAAAAGAGAGAAAAACAAAGGTTAAAATAGACAAAATTTTAAAATAAATAAATATATTTTTTAAAAAATACATCACCTCTTCTAAGATGCCTTCCCTGACCACACTATGAAAAGAAAGCCTCCCTCTGTTATTCTCTCAGGCTTTGTTTATTCCCCCCACAATTTTACCACAACTTACCATTATTTTATTTGTTTGCTTACTTGTTGTTTACCTGCCTCTGGAATATACATTCCCTGAAAGCAGAGACCATGTTAGTCTTGTTCACCACACTATCCAGCGCCTAGTATATAAAAGGTGCTCGATAAGTACTTCTTAAGGACTTAGTTCTGACTGGGCTAAACACTTCTTATCTGTCTCCCCTGCCTTTCCCAAGCATCCTGAATTAGGTTTTCGTGATATTCCTTTCATGAAGTTATTACCATATGTGGTAGATATTAGTGCTATTCACCAAATATTGCTGATTCCTCCATCAAGGCATCTGCTAGGGTTGCACTTCCCCACCTCCTATGAAGGCAGCCATGGCCATGTGACTTACTTTGGCCAATGAAATATGAGAAGTGTTATGTGTCATTTCTAGTAGAAGCTTTAAGAGCCACAAAGCAAACCCTCATGTTCTTTTTCCCCTGCCCCAGTAATCATGAAAACATGTATAAAAATGGAGCTCCATCGGCCTCAGTCCCTGATAAGCAGAGTGCCCAGCCAAACCTCCAAGGACATGCATCATGATAAAATAAATAAATAAATAAACGTTTGGGAAAATTGATCAAGATGGCAAAGTAGGAAGACATGGAACTCACCTCCTTCCACAAACACATCAAAAAATACATCTGCATGTGGAACAATTCTCACTGAAAACTAACTGGAAATTGGCAGAAGGACTCCTGTACAACCAAGGCTGCAAGAAAAATCCACACATAATTGGGTAGGAAGAGAAGAAAAGCGATCAAGTTGACACCTGTGCTCTGTCTGAAAGGGACTCAGAGGAAAAGGGAGATTACACGGGCAGAGACATGCCCTGGAGTGTAACTGGTTCGAGCCACAAATTGGGTGCCCCGGTCCTGTGGTCCTACACAGGGGAGATGAGCTCCCTTGGCTGGTTGGAGGGCCACCGGGACTACCAGAAGGGCTGTGGAAGGCAGGACTGCACTTGTGGGGAGCATAAACGTGCTAGCTTTCCCCCTGGGAAAGCAGGGAAGAAAGGGCAGATTGAAGACTGCTCTAGTGGCTGCCAGGGTACCTGTGACTGCCTCGGAGCACACCCCAGCAAACACCCCAGTCCTGCTTACTTAACAACACAGCACAGCACTGGATCTAGGACTGCAATGACCAAGGAAAAATCTCAGTTGTGGAACACAGAGGTGACTCAGTACTGGGGCAGCATCTGGGTGAGGAGGCAGCCGCCATTGTTGGCACACACTCAAGCAGAGCTAACAACAGCCCAGAACACTGATGGTGGCCGGTCACCACAGTTCATGACCCATTATATGCCGAGAGTCCACGTGGGGCCCACCTACCTTGTGGTTCGGCTCCAAAACATGGCAGGGATGGCAGAGGCTGGGGGGATTGATTGGCTGTGAGGGACAAAGGTGACTTGGACACAAGGCTGCACCTGAACAGAGTGAGGGAAACAACTGCTGGCACCTGTACAGGCAGCACATCAGAGACAGCTCGGAACTCTGTCTACAGCCAATATGAGTGGAGAGCCCACATGGGCCACCTTTGCTTCAGCACTACTCACTCTGGGGCAAGGGTCACAGTGCTGGGAGAGGGGAAAGTACACACTTAAAGGAAACTAAGCCAGCTCGGCCCTGGCCCTCAGGACTGCTGCTCCAGCAACTTGGGATCAGATTACACCCTGACAGGGTGGTGATGGCCACTGAGAAGAGGGGAAGTCCCACCTCACACCTAGATCCAGCTACAGCCCCTCCATCTTCAGCCCCATCCCCTACAAAGGTGATAGCTGAGAGCACACCCTGAAGAAAGACATGACTTATGTCCACATCAAATCCAGCTCTCCCACCAAAGGCACTGGGCACATGCAGTCTGCACAGGGATGCTCCCACCTAAGGACAAACCATCAAGACTACAATAGGTAACTGTTGCACCTAAATTCATTGGTCACAAGAATACCTATGTTGAAAAGAAACATGAGAACAAAATAGAAACTTTAAGAAAATGGTATTGAGTTACTCAATTCAACTAAGTCACTGAATGTTTTCTGTGAGCCAGGTACTGTGCTAAGTGGCATGAGATATACAAAAATTAGTCAGGACCACCCACCCCCGGGAAGGTAGGGAAGATATTCACAAATATGGCTAACAAGATAGATGACTGTATAAACAACATATAAGTGACCATCAAGGGGGGAGTAGTAATTCTAACTGGGAAGATGGTATCGGGGACTGGTCTACAAAGACTTGAGATAGACTATTGAAACAATAAAGAAAACTCTACCCAGTTGCACAAATAATTTCTGAAAGCTGGATATATGCAAGGTCTAGGCCTCATATTGTTCCGTAATACAAAGATTATTAAGAAACAACTCTTGTCTTCCAAGGATAGTAACCAATGTAGCAATGAAGATGAGTATATAAATACCTAACATCAAGGCTCACACAAGCATCATGTGACATAGATAGTCAATTCAAATGAGGAAAAAAATCACATCCAGTTGGGAGTACCTGGGAGGAATACAAAAAGGTGAGATTTGAGATGGACCTTGCAAGATAGAAGGATTACAACAGAGATGGATGGAGGTAACAGCATTCCAGGAAAAATAAATGGCCTGAGCAAAAAGGACTGAAGTGGAACACAGCTGAGCACAGGTTTGTAGAACACGGAGGAGTCCAATTTAGCTTGAAAGCAAAGGATAGAAATGGAAGTAGCAGATGAGGCTGAAAAAGACAGTTGAGTGCATAATCTGGAAAACCCTGAACATTCTTTTTTTCTAAAAAAATTAAAAAATAAAAAGAAGTTCACAGAATGAGAAGACATTTAACGTATCTGCACAGGAAATGGCATGATGTGTGCTTTGGTTTGAAATTATTCATCTGGAACTGCTATAGGATGAACTAAATGAAAAAGAGATAAACAGCTGGGGACCAGTTTTTGCTCGGCAAAAAGAAAAAGGGGTTCGAAATGTGGTGTGAGGGGGAAGGCAAGAGAAAGGTGGAGATAAATGCAAAAGACACTGCTGAAAATAAACCTCCCAGGCTTTGCCATTTATTGGATGTGAGGTTCATGGGAGAAAGAAAGAGCAGCTGTCTAAAGTTTCAAATCTGGCCAACTCGCAGGATTGGGGATTCCATGAACCAAAATAAGGAAGTCAGCAGGATGTGGGGAAAATGCATAGCTGGGTTTTGACTCAAAGTAAATGATGAGTAAATGTCAGCATAAATCAGAACGTTAAACCCCAGGTATAAATAAATCCTGTTGCATACCTCACGTCGACAGGCATCATGATCTGTTCTCTTCAAACAGCCCAATAAGAGTTATAGATAGTGCTACATCAAGAACTAGAGACCAAAGAAATAAGCCCTGATAAGATATTCAGATGAGTTCTTATAAGATCAAGTTTGCAAATAATTCCACACATTTTCATAATGAAAAGGGCCAAGATAGGCTCCACATATAGCCAGTGGTGTGGGGGTGGGGGTTAGTATTATGGTTCTTTCTTCCAGTTTTATTGAGGTATAATTGATATTCAGCCCTGGATAATTTTAAGGGGTACAGTGTAATGATTTGACATATACATCACGAAATGATAACCATAATAAGTTTAATGAATATCGATCATCTCATACAGATAGAAAATTAAAGAAATGGAAAAAAGTATTTTTCCTTGCGATAACTATTAGGATTTACTCTCTTAACTTTCATATATAACAAACAGCCATGTTAACTATATTTCTCATTCGGTATATTACATCCCTAGTACTTACTAATCTTTTAACTGGAAGTTTGTACCTTTTGACTACCTTCATCTAATTCCCCCTCCCCCTCATCCCACCTCTGGTAGTCAAAAATCTGATCTCTTTTCTATGAGTTTGTTTGTTTGTTTTTGAACTATAATTGACCTACAACAATATGTTAGTTCCTGTTACACAACATAGTGATTTGATATTTCTATACATTTCAAAATAATCACCATGATAAGTCTAGTTACCATCTGTCAGCATACAAAGATATTCCAATTATGATTGACTATAGTCCCTTTGTTGTACATTTCACGCCTGTGACTCATTTATTTTGTAACAGAAAGTTTGTACCTCTTAACCTCCCTCGCCTACTTACCTCCTCTACCATCCTGCTCCCCTCTGGCTACCATCAGTTTGTTTTCTGTTTCTGTTTTGTTATGCTTGTTCAGCTCTTTTGTTTTTTTAAATTTCACATGTAAGTGAAATCACATGGTATTTGCCTTTCTCTGTCTGACTTATTTCATTAAGCATAATTCCCTCTAGGCCCATCCATGTTGTCAAAAATAGCAAGATTTCATTGTTTTTTATAGCTAAGTAACACTCCATTGTATACATTTATCACATCTTCTTTTTCTTAATCCTTTTTTTTTTTCTTTGCTTTTGGCCACACCGTGCATCTTGCGGGATCTTAGTTCCCCAACCAGGGATTGAACCCAGGCCCTGAGCAGTGAAAGCATGGACTCCTAGCCACTGGACCACCAGGGATTCCCTATCACATCTTTTCTATCCATCTGTCTATCACTGAGCACTTATGTTGCTTCCATATCTTGGCTACTGTAAATAATGCTGCAAGGAAAATAGGAGTGCATATATCTTTTCCAATTAGTGTTTTTTGTTTTCTTTGGGAAAAATACTCAGAAGTGTAATTGCTGGATAGTATGGTAGTTCATTTTCAATTTTCTGATGAATCTCCATATTCTTTTCTATAATTGCTGTAACAATTTACATTCCCACCAAAAGATCATGAGGGTTCTCTTTTAATCACATCCTTGCCAACATTTGATTTTTGTTTTCTTTTTGGTGATAGCCGTTCTAACAGGTGTGAGGTGATATCTCATTGTGCTTTTGATTTCCATTTCCCTGATAATTAGTGATGTTAAGCATATTTTCATGTATTTGTTGACAATATGTATGTCTTCTATGGGATAATGTCCATTCAATTCTTGCATTCTTACTGCCCCCCCAACCATGTTTAATGTTTTTGACATCATATTTCACATCTTTTTGTTTTATGAATCCCTTAACTACTTATTGTGGATATAGATGACTTTACCACTTTTGTCTTTTGACCTTCCTTCTAGCTTTACAAGTGGTTGATGTCCTACCTTTACTGTATATTTGCCTTTACCAAGAAGATTTTTCCTTTCATAATTTTCATATTTCTCATTGTGGCCTGTTCATTTCTGCTTAGAGAAATTTCTTTAACATTTCTTATAAAGCTGGTTTTGTGGTACTGACCTTTTAAAATTTTTGCTTGCCTGTAAAACTCTTGATCTCTCCTTCAAATGTGAATGTAAGCCTTGCCAGGTACATATTCTTGGTTGTAGGTTTTTTTCCTCTCATCACTTTACATATATCATACCACTCCCTTCTGAATATGGCCAGTAGTTTTTAAACTTTGGAAATTGATTGAACACTATAGACTTGCTCCCTGAGAAAAACATACACTAGCACATACTCACACATTAAAATATAAAATTGGAGGATTTCCACAAAATTCTAAAGATTCAACATCTTGATAGCCTGCCTAGAAAAAATGACTGTTTCCTAGAAGATGGAACTTGAACAGGCCAGCATGAAGTGGGCGAGGTGGAAAGATGATGAAGAAAACAAAGTCTAGGACAGAGAATTAAGATACAATCCAAGCTGCCAACTGTTCCTGTGTGCTGAATAGGAAAAGGAGCACAGCACCAAATGTTTCAAGTTTGCGGACTCCAGTAGGACAGTTTATTCAGGAATCTATGACTCAGAGGTCTTATCTTAGAAGCTTTCACACCACTGCCTCAGAGCCCAGATACAGAACCAGTGTCAAGTGCCTTTAACCTTAGCACAATAGGTTACTGAGATGATCCTTATAGAAGGAGAAAAAGGCACCAAATAAAATGAAAACCAAATCTAAAATACTCAAATCAGGGAGACACAACTCCTCATAGGAAGCATTCTCAGAGAGAAGGATAGTGGTTATTATTACAGTTGAAATATAAAATAATTTGCTTTTTTTTTCAAACTGTCACTCTTCCCTACAGATCAGCAATCATTTTGCATGAATGTAGACATAAGATATTTTTGGAGGAATTGATGTTGAAATGATATCTGCTTTAAATCTGCAGAAATCTAAGGGGAGACTCAGTGCTCAGCATGTAAATCAAAGACCAATTGTGCCTTTCAACTCTCAAAAAGGAAAACTCCCTATTGCTGCAAAAGCTATGCCAATTGGCTGCTTCCTTATATATGCCCTGTATGCAATCCCAGGCTCAAGAGCGCAAGGCAAAGGAGCAGTGATGAATCTCAATTGAGGCAGCATTCTGACCTCTACGAAGTCAGGAACTGTACCAGCCACAATGCCTGACGGGTGGGGCACTTCTTGAGCAAAGGGTACAGCTGTGCCACGTAGGATCAAGGAAAATTCTGAAAGGGGAGTGCCATAATCACATCTCAAGAGCACTGGAGGGATGGCACAAGCAGGGGACTAATAATGAGGAAATGAGATACTGAATGCAGAGTCAGAAGACCTGGATTTAAGTTTCAGCTCCACCACTGGGTAACTGTGTATATTTAAGTCATTTCGATTCTTTATCTGTACAACAGGGTTAATGATAACAACCCTACCTATTTCAGAGAATTGGTATGAGATGCAAACATGATCATAAAAGTAATACATATTATTTACTTTGAAATAATAAAGTTGTACATAAATGAATAGTATTTGCTTATCCACCATCTATCCCCCTATTGCACTCATTACAGTCTCTGAGATTCTTTTCTTTCTTCTCTATCTTGGCACAGCCATACTCCTATATTATAGCTGAGATCAGAACTGTACATGCCTGGGATTTCCTAGATGTCATCAGAAGAGCTGGGAGGGGCCCAAATCCCGACCTTGTTGAAAGCAGAGGCTGCTGTAGAATAACTGATCTCTATCTTCATCAGATCTAGATGGTAGGTGAGGTTTCACAGAGGATGCAAGCAACCTGAGGTGAGTGCATGAGTGCAAAGGAAAGAGTGTCCACATTCCCATCTTTGTCCTTTAATTCATTTTATGTACATCTTTCACCCAAGAAATTTTTCCTAAACTTTTAGGACATGATGGGCTAAGGGAAGCAACAAGATATTATATAAAGAATAACAATCCAGTGATAAATAAATGCAATTCATAATCCTGGACTGGGTCCTGGACCAGAAACCAAATAGCCATAAAGTACATTATTAGGACAATTAAGAGAAATTTGAGTATGGACTTTAGATTAGATAACAGTATTATATCAGTGTTAAATATCCTGATTTTAATAAGTATACTGTGGGTATGTAATAAATGTCCTTGTTATTAGGAAATACATGCTGAAGGGTTCAAGGGAAAGGGTCATGATGCATGCAACTTACTCTCAAATAGTTCAGAAAAAATAATAATATGAAAATATACAGAGACAGAATTAGCAACATGTTAACAATCAGTGAATCTGAGTGAATGATATACTGAAGTTCTTGTCCTATTTTGAAACTTCCCTGTAAGTTTGAAAATAATTCAAAATAAACTATTTTTTTAACTACTTAATGGCCCAGAAATCAGTAGACCTGGATCCTAGCCATCATGTGACCCTTGGGCAATTCACATGGCATCTTTCCATTCAATCTCCTCAGATTGAGAGTAATGAGAGTAATGATGTCTATAAGCCCTACTTCCCTTCCAGAAGTGTTCTAAAGTACAAAGCATAAAGATGGTACACATGGGGAAGACTTGGTGAAAACAAATGCTATAGAGTCAAAAGACAAGATTTAAATCCAGTGCTTTACCACTTATACGATCAGATTGCTTTGATCTTATAAGGCTCAGTATTCCCATTTGTAAAATGGGAGTAACAATACGTACCTCAGTGGATTGCTGTGGAGGTAAAATGAGACTATGACTGTAGGAAAGCCCTATACAATTTATAGAGTTTGGTAACATACCATTAGAGATAAGAACCATGTGTTCCTCTCTAAATGATGCTATAAATTTGGCATAACAATACCTTGTCAATGTCCTCTACCTATACATTAGGTAAAATGATACAAAACTATCCAACTGTGAGAAATAAAAATACTTTTATAATATAATGGTTAATAAAATATTAGTACAGTGATATCCTATTTATTCAGCATTATGAGATAATAAACCATTAAAGAAAATTAATTTTCAAATTGAATAAAGCTTATCCTTTTAAGCACTGAGAATTTTTTTTAGTTTAACCACTTTAATGGAAAGCTAACATTTAATACTCTCCTACTTTCTTAAATGACTTTTGGATAACTCAGTTTCATCAAATGACACCATCAATTAATCTGAGGTTGTCATATACTTGTTGAATGTTCAGGTATGTAGAACTACTGACTCCTAAACAAAATGGGCCCAAAGCACAATGCTTCATGGACTTTATATCTGTTTTTCAGGTATTTCCAGTCTCCTCCCTAACTTCACTTCAATTGCCAATCATTTTTCATATCAAAGTTCTATTTCTAGACTTCCTCCCACTTTGCCTTCACATCCCTGGTTTCTGCTTCTAGATTTCTCAGGGGTAGGAAACCACATCCTCTACCATGGAGTAGAGTGCCAATTGAAAACCACTTTAGCTATTTGAGACCTTTTTGGGCTAACCTCTGTAGAGTCCCAGTTATATTCTGGATGTTGAGGTTAGAAAAATGACCTTCAGGTGCATTGTACTATTACTGTAATGAGGCAATGAGCAGTGTTATGCATAATAAATTTGTTATTCTAATTAGCAACTGGTCCATGGGCTTATAAATAAGAATAAATTAAGCCAGGAAAGCAAAATTATTTGATACACCCTACAGTATTTAAGTCTCAATTAATCAACATTTCCTATAAGCATACAGCACTTAATAAGAAAATACTTTATCTTCTATGATCTCACTTGATTCTCAGAATAATCTTGAGGGGTGAACAGTCCAAGTGTTCTAAATCCCGTCCCACATATAAGGAAACTGAGGCTCTAAAAGATTAGCTGTACCTAAAATCTGGTTAGCAAAGATTTGGGACTTCAATCCCAGTTCTAGGAATCTCAGGCCAGTGTTCATGCTGCTGGTTCTTATAAATGCACTGGAGCATCTCTGTAAGTGCAGTATCTCTGAAGAACATTTTGTCAGCTACAGTCATGGAGGGGAGGAGGTATGGACACTTTACCCCAAAGTACAAGCCAAACAAAATGGTGATCATCACCAGGCAGAGGATTATAAACTTTGCAGACCAAAATCTCTTCCCTAGGCTTTGGCAATGAGCTGGAATGCTAAGAACAATGTTCAGAATGTCATATGAGAGCTGGAGAGGATCCAGAAAGAGGACAAAACTGGCCAAGCAACTAATTATGTTTTAAAATGAGGTGCTAACAGAAAACTTACAATTCTTTTGTCTGAAAAGATATGGGCTGATGGCTGAAAATTGAAATCTTTAGAGTCACACAAGGTAAGGAAATGTTAATACCTGTGCCTTAGCAGGTCTAAAAACCCAAAAGTTAAGGAGGTATCCTCTTGAAGTTTCAAATAATCAATTTATGGACTAATTAAAGAATGTCATATCAATATATTCATGTGGTAGACTTAGGGAACTGTTTACTCCAAGTTATGTGGAATGCAATTATAAGAAAAAATTAATATGGGATAAAGACATAGAGAAATTAGATTTTTTTAGTATGTAACAACTGTGAGGTGATGTCATTCCTCCCATAAACCATCTCTTAATGCCCAAAACAAATGTCCAATGTCCAGAAACCTCTGGCTGAACAGATCGTGGGTCTGAATCAAAGTAGTGTTACTAATGCTTTTATGACTCAGTTCATGAAAATATTATAGATCCTGAAGAAAAAATTTAAATTATTCATCAGGTTCCTCAAAAAAAAAATAGAATTACCATATAATACTGAAATCCCACTTTTGGGTATATAACCAAAAGAACTGAAAGTGGGGTCTCTAAGAGATATCTGCATATCTATATTCATAGCAGTGTTATTCACAATAGTCAAATGTTGGTAGCAAGCTAAAGGAGTTCATCACCACTAAACTGGCCTTACAGGAAATTTTAAAGGAACTTCTTTAGGAGGAAAAAAAGGGTGCTAATTACTAACAAGAAAATATATGAAAATATAAATCTCTCTGGTAAAGATAAGCATGGTCATGGTAGTGGATTAATCATTTATAAAGCCAGTATGAAGCTTAAAGGACAAAAGTAGTAAAAATATCAATAACTATAAGTACAATAAATAGTTAAAGGATACACAAGATAAAAAGATGTAAACTCTGACATCACAAAATGTTAGAGGAGTAAACACATAGTTTTAGAATGTGTTCAAACTTAATGTTATAAACTTAAAACAGACTGTTATAAAAATAGATTGTTCTATGTAAGCTTCCTGATAACCACAAAGTAAAAACCTATAGTATATATATATTAAAAAATGAGAAAGGAATCTAAGCATACCACTAAAGAAAGTCATCAAACCACAAAGGAAGGGAGCAAGAAAAGAACAAAATAAAAGAAAGGAACTACAAAATAGCCAGGAAACACTACACAAAATGGTAATAAGTACATACAGATCAATAATTAATTTAAGTGTAAATGAACTAAACCCTTTAATCAAGAGACAGAGTGGCTGAATAGATACAAAAAACAAGACCCATCTATATGCTGCTTACAAAAGACTCACTTCAGATGTAAGGACACACACAGACTGAAGTAAAGGGATGGAAAAAAGATATTCCATGCAAATGGAAACCAAAAGAAAGGTGGGGTCATGATACATATATCAGACAAACTAGACTTCAGAACAAAGACTGTAACAAGAGACAAGGAGGGGGGCTTTCCTGGTAGCACAGTGGTTGAGAATCTGCCTGCCAATGCAGGGGACATGGGTTCAAGCCCTGGTCTGGTAAGATCCCATATGCCACAGAGAAACTGGGCCCGTGAGCAACAACTACTGAGCCTGCGCATCTGGAGCCTGTGCTCCGCAACAAGAGAGGCCACGACAGTGAGAGGCCCGAGCACCGCAAATGAAGACTGGCCCCCGCTCCCGCAACTAGGCAAAGCCCTCGCAAAGAAACGAAGACCCAACACAGCCAAAAATTAATTAATTAATTAATTAATTAATTAATTTAAAAATAAAAGAGACAAGGAGGGACATTAGATAATGATAAAAGCATCAATCCAAGAAGAAAATATAACAATTGTAATTATATATGCACCCAACACAGGAGCACCTAAATATATAAAACAAATATTAACACACCTAAAGGGAGAAAGAGACAATAACACAATAATAGTAGGGGACTTTAATACCCCACTAACGTCAATGGGTAGATCATCCAGTCAGAAAATCTATAAGGGAGATAATGGTGGGTGGGGCTATAGTTGCAACAAGATTGGCCATGGGATGGTGAGGTGATAATTGTTGCAGAAACTGCCAGACTGTTTTCTACAGCAGCTGCACCATTTGCACTGCGATCAGCTGTGCACCAGGTTCCAGTTTCTGCAAACTGGAGAAACACTAGAAATACATTACACGTGGAACAACTCCTACAGAACACCTACTGAACGCTGGCAGAAGACCTCAGACCTCCCAAAAGGCAAGAAACTTCTCATGTACCTGGGTAGGGAAAAAGAAAAAAGAATAAACAGAGACAAAAGAATAGGGATGGGACCTGCACCAGTGGGAGGGAGCTGTGAAGGAGGAAAAGTATCCACACACTAGGAAGCCCCTCTCCAGGCGTAGCCTGCAGATGGCGGAGGTGTGAAGCTTCTGTGCTGCAGAGGAGAGCACAGCAACAGGGGTGTGGAGGGCAAAGCGGAGAGATTCCCACACAGAGGATTGATGCCGACCAACACTTACCAGCCCGAGAGGATTGTCTGCTCACCCGCCGGGGCAGGCAGGGCTAGGAGCTGAGGTTCGGGGTTTGGGCGGAGGGCAGCGAGAGGACTGGGTTTGGCGGCGTGAACACAGCCTGAAGGGGGTTAGTGCACCACGACTAGCCGGGAGGAAGTCCGGGGAAACGTCTGGACCTGCCAAAGAGGCAAGAGACATTTTCTTCCCTCTTTGTTTCCTGGTGCGCGAGGAGAGGGGATTGAGAGCGCTGCTTAAAGGAGCTCCAGAGACGGGCGTGAGCCGCAGCTGACAGCGCAGACCCCAGGGATGGACATGAGAGGCTAGGGCTGCCACTGCCACCACCAAGAGGCCTGTGTGTGAGCACAGATCACTATCCACACCTCCCTTCCAGGGAGCCTGTGCAGCCCGCCCCTGCCAGGGTCCGGGGATCCAGGGACAACTTCCCCGGGAGAACGCACAGCACACCTCAGGCTGGTGCAACATCCTGCCAGCCTCTACCGCCTCAGAATCACCCTGCATTCGCACCCCGCCCTCGCCCCGGCTTCAGTGAGCCAGAGCCCCCGAGTCACCTGCTCCTTTAACCCCGTCCTGTCTGAGCGAAGAACAGATGACCTCCGGCAACCTCCATGCAGAGGCGGGGCCAAATCCCAAGCTGAGCCCCGGAAGCTGTGAGAACAAAGAAGAGAAAGGGAAATCTCTCCCAGCAGCCTCAGGAGCAGCAGATTAAATCTCCACAATCAACCTGATGTAACCAGCAATGGTGGAATACATGAATAGACAACAAATCACCCAAATAGAGGAGGTGGACGTTAAGAGCAAGATTCATTATTTTTTCCCCTTTTACTCTTTTTATTAGTGTGTATGTGTATGCTGCTGTGTAAGATTTTGTCTGTATAGCTTTCCTTTCACCATTGGTCCTAGGGTTCTATCTGTCCAGTTTTTGTTTGTTTCTTTCTCTTTTTGTTTTACTTTTTTTTACTTAAAAAATTTTTTTTCTTAAAAATTATTTTTTACTTTAAGAACTTTATTTCATCTTACTTTATTTTATTTTATTTTATCCTCTTTCTTACTTTCTTTCTACTTTTTCTTACTTTTATTCTGAGCCGTGTGAATAAAAGGCTCCTGGTGCTGCAGCCAGGAGTCAGTGCTGTGCCTGTGACGTTGGGAGAGCCAACTTCAGGACACTTGTCCACAAGAGACCTCCAAGCTCCATGTAATATCAAACAGCGAAAATCTCCCAAAGACCTCCATCTCAACACCAGCACCCAGCGTCACTCAACGACCAGCAAGCTACAGTGCTGGACACCCTATGCCAAACAACTACTAAGACAGGAACACAACACCACCCATTAGCAGAAAGGCTGCCTAAAATCATAATAAGGCCACAGACACCCCAAAACACAACACCAGACATGGACCTGCCCACTAGAAAGTCAAGATACAGGCTCAACCACCAGAACACGGGCACTAGTCACCTCCATCAGGAAGCCTACACAACCCGCTGAACCAACGTTAGCCACTGGGGACACACACCAAAAACAACAGGAACTACAAACCTGCAGCCTGCAAAAAGGAGACCCCATACACAGGACGATAAGCAAAATGAGAAGACAGAAAAACACACAGCAGATGAAGGAGCAAGATAAAAACCCACCAGACCTAACAAATGAAGAGGAAATAGGCAGTCTACCTGAAAAGAATTCAGAATAATGTTAGTAAAGACGATCCAAAATCTTGGAAATATAATAGAGAAAATTCAAGAATCATTTAACAAGGACCTAGAACAACTAAAGATGAAACAAGCAATGATGGACAACACAATAAATGAAATTAAAAATACTCTAGATGGGATCAATAGCAGAATAACTGAGGCAGAAGAACGGATAAGTGACCTGGAAGATAAAATAGTGGAAATAACTACTGCAGAGCAGAACAAAGAGAAAAGAATGAAAAGAACTGAGGACAGTCTCAGAGACCACTGGGACAATATTAAATGCACCAACATTTGAATTATAGGGGTTCCAGAAGAAGAAGAGAAAAAGAAAGGGACTGAGAAAATATTTGAAGAGATTATATTTGAAAACTTCCATAATATGGAAAAGGAAATAGTTAATCAAGTCCAGGAAGAACAGAGAGTCTCATACAGGACAAATCCAAGGAGAAACATGCCAAGACACATATTAATCAAACTGTCAAAAATGAAATACAAAGAAAACATATTAAAAGCAGCAAGGGAAAAACAACAAATAACACACAAGGGAATCCCCATAAGGTTCACAGCTGATCATTCAGCAAAAACTCTGCAAGCCAGGAGGGAGTGGCAGGACATATTTAAAGTGATGAAGGAGAAAAACCTACAACCAAGGTTATTCTACACAGCAAGGATCTCATTCAGATTTGATGGAGAAATTAAAACCTTTACAGACAAGCAAAAGCTCAGAGAGTTCAGCAACAGCAAACCAGCTTTACAACAAATGCTAAAGGAACTTCTCTAGGCAAGAAACACAAGAGAAGGAAAAGACCTACAATAACAAACCCAAAACAATTAAGAAAATGGGAATAGGAACATACATATCGATAACTAACTTAAATTTAAATGGATCAAATGCTCCCACCAAAAGACACAGACTGGCTGAATAGATACAAAAACAAGACCCATGTATATGCTGTCTACAAGAAACCCACTTCAGACCTAGAGGCACATATAGACAGAAAGTAAGGGGATGCAAAAAGATACTCCATGCAAATGCAAACCAAAAGAAAGCTGGAGTAGCAATTCTCATATCAGACAAAATAGACTTTAAAATAAACATTATTAGAAGAGACAAAGAAGAACACTAGATAATGATCAAGGGATTGATCTAAGAAGATATAACAAAAGTAACTATTTATGCACCCAACATAGGAGCACCTCAATACATAAGGCAAATACTAACAGCCATAAAAGGGGAAATCGACAGTAACACATTCATAGTAGGGGACTTCAACACCCCACTCTCACCAATGGACAGATCATCCAGAATGAAAATAAATAAGGAAACAAAAGCTTTAAAGGATACATTAAACAAGATGGACTTCATTGATATTTATAGTACATTCCATCCAAAAACAACAGAATACACATTTTTCTCAAGTGCTCATGGAACATTCTCCAGGATAGATCATATCTTGGGTCACAAATCAAGCCTTGGCAAATTTAAGAGAATTGAAATTGTATCAAGTATCTTTTTCGACAACAACGCTATGAGACTAGATATCAATTACAGGAAAAGATCTGTAAAAAATACAAACACATGGAGCCTAAACAAGACACTATTTAATACCGAAGTGATCACTGAAGAAATCAAAGAGGAAATTTAAAAAAATACAAACAAAGGACAAGGGAGACACGATGACCCCAAACCTATAGGATGCAGCAAAAGCAGTTCTAAGAAGGAAGTTTATAGCAATATAGTCCTACCTTAAGAAACAGGAAACATCTCGATTAAACAACCTAAACTTGCACCTAAAGCAATTAGAGAAAGAAGAACGAAACCCCCGAAAGATAGCAGAAGGAAAGAAATTATAAAGATCAGATCAGAAATAAATGAAAAAGAAATGAAGGAAACAACAGCAAAGATCAATAAAACAAAAAGCTAGTTCTCTGAGAAGATAAACAATATTGATAAACCATTAGCCAGACTCATCAAGAAAAAAAGGGAGAAGACCCAAATCAATAGAATTATAAATGAAACAGGAGAAGAAACAACTGACACTGCAGAAATACAAAAGATCATGAGAGATTACTACAAGCAACTCTATGCCAATAAAATGGACAACCTGGAAGAAATGGACAAATTCTTAGAAATGCATAAACTTCCAACAATGAATCAGGAAGAAATAGAAAATATGAACAGACCAATCACAAGCACTGAAATTGAAACTGTGATTAAAAATCTTCCAACAAACAAAAGCCCAGGAGCAGATAGCTTCACAGGTGAATTCTGTCAAACATTTAGAGAAGAGTTAACACCTATCCTTCTCAAACTCTTCCAAAATATAGCAGAGGGAGGAACACTCCCAAACTCATTCTACGAGGCCACCATCACCTTGATACCAAAACCAGACAAGGATGTCACAAAAAAAGAAAACTACAGGCCAATATCACTGATGAACATAGATGCAAAAATCCTCAACAAAATACTAGCAAACAGAATCCAACAGCACATTAAAAGGATCATACACCATGCTCAAGTGGGGTTTATTCCAGGAATGCAAGGATACTTCAGTATATGCAAATCAATCAACGTAATACACCATATTAACAAACTGAAGGAGAAAAACCATATGATAATATCAATAGGTGCAGAGAAAGCTTTAGACAAAATTCAACACCATTTATGATTAAAACCCTGCAGAAATTAGGCATAGAGGGAACTTTCCTCAACATAATAAAGGCCATATATGACAAACCCACAGCCAACATCATCTTCAATGGTGAAAAACTGAAAGCATTTCCACTAAGATCAGGAACAAGACAAGGTTGCCCACTCTCACCTCTCTTATTCAACTTAGTTTTGGAAGTTTTAGCCCCAGCAATCAGAGAAGAAAAGGCAATAAAAGAATCCAAATAGGAAAAGAAGAAGTAAACCTGTCACTGTTTGCAGATGACATGATACTATACATAGAGAATCCTAAAGATGCTACCAGAAAACTACTAGAGCTAATCAATGAATTTGGTAAAGTAGCAGGATAAAAAATTAATGCACAGAAATCTCTGGCATTCCTATACACTACTGATGAAAAATCTGAAAGTGAAATCAAGAAAACACTCCCATTTACCATTGCAACACAAAGAATAAAATATCTAGGAATAAACCTACGTGAGGAGAAAAAAGACCTGTAGGCAGAAAATTATAAGACTATGATGAAAGAAATTAAACATGATACAAATAGATGGAGGGATATACCATGTTCTTGGATTGGAAGAATCCACATGGTGAAAATGACTCTACTACCCAAAGCAATCTACAGATTCAATGCAATCCCTATCAAACTACCACTGGCATTTTTGACAAAACTAGAACAAAAAATTTCACAATTTGTACGGAAACACAAAAGACCCCGAATAGCCAAAACAATCTTGAGAACGAAAAGCGGAGCTGGAGGAATCAGGCTCCCTGACTTCAAACTATACTACAAAGCTACAGTCATCAAGAGAGTATGGTACTGGCACAAAAACAGAAAGATAGATCAATGGAACAGGATAGAAAGCCCAGAGATAAACCCACACACATCTCCTTATCTTTGATAAAGGAGGCAGGAATGTACACTGGAGAAAGGACAGCATCTTCAATAAGTGGTGCTGGGAAAGCTGGACAGGTATGTGTAAAAGTATGAGATTATATCACTCCCTAACACTATACACAAAAATAAGCTCAAACTTTATTAAAGACCTAAATGTAAGGCCAGAAACTATCAAACTCTTAGAGGAAAACTTAGGCAGAATACTCTATGACATAAATCACAGAAAGATCCTTTTGAACCCACCTCCTAGAGAAATGGAAATAAAAACAAAAATACCAAATGTGACCTAATGGAACTTCAAAGCTTTTGCACAGCAAAGGAAACCACAAACAAGTACAAAAGACAACCCTCAGAATGGGAGAAAATTTTTGCTAATGAAGCAACTGACAAAGGATTAATCTCCAAAATTTATAAGCAGCTCATGCAGCTCAATAGCAAAAAAACAAACAACCCAATCCAAAAATGGGCAGAAGACCTAAATAGACATTTCTCCAAAGAAGATATGCAGATTGCCAACAAACACATGAAAGAATGCTCAACATCATTAATTATTAGAGAAATGCAAATCAAAACTACAATGAGATATCATCTCACACCTGTCAGAATCGCCATTATCAAAAAATCTAGAAACAATAAATGCTGGAGAGGGTGTGGAGAAAAGGGAACACTCTTGCACTGCTGGTGGGAATGTGAATTGGTACAGCCACTATGGAGAACAATATGTAGGTTCCTTAAAAAACTATAAATAGAACAACCATATGACCCAGCAATTCCACTACTGGGCATATACACTGAGAAAACCATAATTCAAAAAGAGTCATGTACCAAATTGTTCATTGAATCTCTATTTACAATAGCCAGGAGATGGAAACAACCTAAGTGTCCATCATCGGATGAATGGATAAAGAAGATGTGGCACATATATACAATGGAATATTACTCAGCCATAAAAAGAAACGAAATTGAGTTATTTGTAATGAGGTGGATGGACCTAGAGTCTGTTATACGAGTGAAGTAAGTCAGAAATAGAAAGACAAATACCATATCCTATCACATATATATGGTATCTAAGAAAAAAATGTCATGAAGAACATAGGGGTAAGATGGGAATAAAGACACAGACCTACTAGAGAATGGACCTGAGGATATGGGGAGGGGTCAGGGTAAGCTATGACAAAGTGAGAGAGTGGCATGGACATATATACACTACCAAATGTAAAATAGATAGCTAGTGGGAAGCAGGCGCATAGCACAGGGAGATTCAGCTCGGTGCTTTGTGACCACCTAGAGGGGTGGGATAGGGAGGGTGGGAGGGAGGGAGACACAAGAAGGAAGAGATATGGGAACATATGTATATGTACAACTTATTCACTTTGTTATAAAGCAGAAACTAACACACCATTGTAAAGCAATTATACTCCAATAAAGATGTAAAAATAATGAGAGACAAAAGCCAGCCACAAAAAAAAAAGAAAAGAAAAAAAGAAAATCTATAAGGAAACATTGGCCTTAAACACCACATTAACCATATGGATTTAAGAGATGTGTACAGTACATTCCATCCAAAAACAGCAGAATACAAATTCTTTTCAAATGCACCTCCAAGACAGATCACATGCTAAGCCACAAAACAAGTCTCAATAAAATTTTAGAAGAGTAAAATCTTACCAAGCATCCTTTCCAACCACAACAGTATGAAGCTAGAAATTAATTAAAAGAAGAGAAATGGAGAAAATACAAACATGCAGAGCTAAACAAAATGCTAATAAACAACCAATGTGTCAACAAGGAAATCAAAAAATACCTTGAGAATATTGAAAATGGAAATACAGTATATGAAATTTTATGGGATACAACAAAAGCAGTTCTAAGAAGGAAGTTCATAGAGATACATGCCTACCTCAAGAAGTAAGAAAAAATCTCAATTAAACAGCCTAACTTTACACCTCAGGGAATTAGGAAAAGAATAATAAGCAAAACCCAAAGTCAGTAGAAGAAAGGAAATAACAAAGAACAGAGTGGAAATAAATGAAATACATACTAAAAAGACAACAGGAAATATCTATGAAACTGAGACCCGAAAAGATAAACAAAATTGACAAAACTTTGTCTAGACTCAGCAAGAAAAAGGAGAGGGCTCAAATAAATAAAATCAGAAATGAAAATGGAGACGTTAAAACTGACACCACAGACATACACAGATCATAAGAGGCTACTATAAACAATTATATGCCAAAAAATTGGACAACCCAATAGAAGTGTCTTAAGTTCCTAGACACAGAGGACCTTCCAAGACTGAATCTTGAAGAAGCAGAAAATCTAAATAGATTGATTACTAGTAAGGAGATTGAATCAGCAAATCAAAAACCTCCAAGGAAACAAAAGTGCAGGACTAAATGGCTTCACTGGTAAATTCTACCGAACATCTAAAGAGACAATACCAGTCCTTCTCAAACTCTTCCAAAATATTGAAGAGAAGGGAACACTTCCAAACTCATTTCATGAGGCCAGCATTACCCTGATACCAAAACCAGACTAGGACACCACAAGCCAATTACTACAAGAAAATTAGAGGCCAATATCCCTGATGAACATAGATGCAAAAATCCTCAACAAAATATTAGCAAAATGAATTCAACAATATATTGAAAGGATCGCACACCATGATCAAGTGGGATTTTTTCCAGGGATGTAAGGATGGTGCAACACCTGCAAATCAATGAACCTGATATAACACATTAATAGAATAAGGGATAAAAATCATATGATCCTATTGATAGATGCATAATAAAGCATTTGACAAAATTTAATACCCTTTCATGATAAATGCTCTTAACAAATTTGGCATAGAAGAAACATATGTCAACACAATAAAGGCCATATATGACAAACCTACAGGAAGCATCATACTCAGTGGTGAAAAGCTGAAGAAAGTATTTCATCTAAAATGAAAAATAAGACAAGGATGACCACCCTCGCCACTTTTATTCAATGTAGTATTGGAAGTCCTATCAATCAGACACAGCAGTCAGACAAGAAAAAGAAAAGGAATCCAAACTGGAAAGGACGAAGTAAAACTGTCTCCGTTTGCAGATGACACCATACCTTACACAGAAAATCCTAAATATACCACAAAAAAAACTACTAGAACTCATCAACGAACTTGGTAAAGCTGCAGCATACAAAATTAATATACAGAAATCTATTGAATTTCTATATACTAACAACCAATTATCAGAAAGAGAAATTAAGAAATCAATCCCATTTACAATTGCATCAAAAAGAATAAAATACCGAGAAATAAATTTAACCAAGGAGGTGATGTTTGGAAACATTTAAATAATAGTAAAAAGCAGAAGTATATAAATTAGATTGTCACAATTCTTTTTTACAGTTTCTAATTCTTTACATAAAAAGAGTAAGTTTGTATAAACAACAAGGACCTACTGTATAGAAGAGGGAACTATATTAAATATCTTGCAATAACCTATAATGGAAAAGAATCTGAAAACGAACACATACTTAAATGTATAACTGAATCACCTTGCTGTACACCTGAAGAAACATTGTAAATCAACTATACTTCAAGAAAAAAAAATTTAACCAAGGAGGCAAAAGTCCTGTACTCTGAAAACTATAAGACATTGATGAAAGAAATTAAAGAAGATACAAAGAAATGGAAATATATCCCATGCACATGGACTGGAAGGATTAATATTGTTAATATGTCCATACTACCCAAAGCAATCTACAGATTCAATGTGATCCCTATCAAAATACTAATAGCATTTTTCAAAGAACTGGAACAAATAATCCTAAAATTTGTATGGAACCACAAAAGAAAACTTGAATAGCCAAAGTTATCTTGAGAAAGAAGAACAAACTGGAGGAATCACTTCAAACTGTACTACAAAGTTATAATAATGAAAACACTATGGTACTGGCACAAAAACAGACACATAGACCAGGGGAACAGAATGGAGAGCCCAAAATTACACCCACACACATATGGTCAATCTATGACAAAGGAGACAAGAATATACAATGGTGAAAGGCAGTCTCTTCAATAAATGGTGTTGGGAAAAATGGACAGCTACATGCAAAAGAATGAATCTGGACCACTGTCTTACAGCATACACAAAATAAAACTTTACAAAAATAAATGCAAAATGGATTAAAAACTTAAGACCTGAGACCATAAAACTAGAAGAAAGCATGGGCAGCTTCGTTACATCATTCTTAGCAGTATTTTTTTAGATCTGTTTCCTCAAGCAAGGGCAACAAAAACAAAAATGAACACATGGGGCTACATCGAACTAAAAGGCTTTTGCACAGTGAAGGAAACAACAAAATGAAAAGGCCATCTAGTGAATGAGAGAAGATATCTGACAACAATATACCTGATAGGGGTTAATATCCAAAATAAACAAATAACTCATACAACTCAACATCAAAACTGCAAACAACACAATTAAAAAGTGGGCAGAGGACCTGAAAAGACATTTTTCCAAAGAAGACATACAGATTGCCAACAGACGCATGTAAAGATGCTCAACATCACTAATCATCAGAGAAATGCAATTCAACACCACAATGAGATATCACCTCACACCTGTCAGAATGGCTACTGTCAAAAAGACAACAAATAAGTGTTGGAGAGGATGTGGAGAAAAAGGAATCCCCATGCACTTTTGGTGGGAATGTAAATTGGTGCAGCCACTGTGGAAAATAATATGAAGGGTCCTCGAAAAATTAAAAATGCACTACCATACTATACATAAATTCCACTTCTCAGTATTTTTCCAAAAAAAAAACAGAACACTGAAAGCTATATGCACCCCTATGTTTATCGCAGCATTATGTACAATAGCCAAGATGTCGAAGCAACCAAGTGCCTATCAACAGACAAATGGATAAAAAAGATGTGTAATATATATACAGTGGAGTATTACTCACTCATAAAAATGAATGAAATCTCGCCATCTGCAAAAACAGGGATGGACCTAGAGGGTAGTATACTAAGTGGAATAAGTTAGACAGAGATAGACAAATGTCATATGATTTCACCTATATGTGGAATCTAAATAAAATAAAACAACTAATGAACAAATATAATAAAACAAAAGGCTAATAGATACATGGAACAAACTGGTAGTTGACAGAGGAGAGTGGGGTGGGGGGATGAATGAAATAGGTGAGGGAAATTAAGAAGCAGAACTTCCACTTATAAAATAAATAAGTCACAGAGATGTAATTAATGTATGGCATAGGGAATATAGTCAATAACATTGTGATAACTTTCTATGGTCACAGATGGCAACTAGACTTACTGTGGTGATGATTTTGTAATGTGTAAAAATATCGAATCACCGTGCTATATACCTGAAACAAATATAATATTATAATTCAATTATACTTCAATTAAAAAAGAAAGGGAATTCTTATCCATGTTACAACATGGAAAAACCTTAAAGACATTGTGCTAAGTGAAATAAGCCAGTCACAAAAAGACAAATACTGTGTAAGTCCATAATATGAAGTACCTGGAATAGTCAAATTCATAGAGACAGAAAGTAGAATGGTGGTTGCCAGGGGCTGAGGCAATGAGGAATGGGAGTTACTATTTAATAGGTATAGACCTTCAGTTTTGGAAGATGAAAAGAATTCTGGAGATGGATGGTGGTGATGGTTGCACAACAATGTGAATTTATTTAATACCACTGAACTGTATCCTTAAAATGGTTACAATGGTAAATTTTATGTTATATATATTTTACCACAATTAAAAATAATTTTCAAATTATTTTTCAGACTCTATTGAACATACCTCTTTCCTGACCTCATAAGGATATTGATAATCAGAAGGAAATTTTATAAACAGAGAAGAACTTGTCTAAAACAGTACATAGAAAGAAAGATAATAAGCCCATCTCAGCTGTGCACTTGGGACCTGAAAAGGGGAGAAAACAACTACGCAACTAAAGCTGGCTTTTCATGTGGAAGTGTTTATTTTTTGTCTAGTATTAATCTTAAAAGCATTTCTTCATTTATACAAGTTCCAGAAGCATTCTAAAGGTAGTCCATATGTCAGATCAGGAATCAAAATACCTGGGCTCTATTCCCTCCTTGGCCAAGGCTCCCTACAATCATAAAGAGCTGTTGCAGTGACTCAACGCCAGGCAGGAAGCAAAAGGAGAGGAAAGACAAACAAGCCAAACAGCCTGTCATTAAATGTGAAATTATTCCTCTCCAACTTGTTTAAGCCCAGTGTGTAATAGACCTTGTTTACGTATTTCTTCTGGGGTTTCTAAATTACTTCTGCAACAACTGGGGCATAGTGAGAAGTTCAAACAGAGGCCAGCTTTCTAGAGACAGAGGATGTCTGTATATTCAGGGAGAGATTTCTACACACAGCTCCATTAATGTACATTAGCCTTGCCCCGTGACTTTCTCTATCAGAATAATGAACTTTGTTAGTCAATGTGAAGTCCCTGGGGAATGTAATCAGATTCAAAGATTCAGGCTGTAGAAGGAGATATACTCTCTACTATACCCACACCCACACATCACTGTTAGTTTGATTTTCTTCCAAGCCAACACCATCTGCCTATAAAATTTATGCCATGGCCACCCATCCTTCCCCACACCCCAACCCAAGCCCCTTTGTTCAGCTTCAGCTCTGATGAAACAGACAAAAAAAAAAAGAGTCCTCCCTATTTGTTGTAATTTCAACAACTATTGAAATCCTAGATAAAACATTTGAATTGCCATATGGCACTCTCACTGCATTTTTAACCCACTCTCCTAATTTAGGTAGAAGCATATCACCAGCTGGTAGGAGGGAAGGAAGTCTTTACATTACACTGCACAATATGCTTGGAGCAAGAGAAAGGCGGGAAAGGGAAGGATTTGTGTTAAGAAACCAAGGCAGGAGACCAGGTCCCATATGGACAAGGCCACAAGGTTAATCCCTGGATAAGCCACTTAACTGTTCTGTGTCTCTATTTATATGCTATAAAGTAAGATCTCATTATTCAATTCAAATAAAATACTTAGAGAATACTGAGGGCCAGGCACTGTGTTAGGCACTTTGACCAGACCTAACTAGTATTCCCTTTCTCAGTGCCAGTAGAATCAAAGCAAAGATACAGCATCACACTCAAGGACACGACAAATAACAATGCTAATCTTTCTCAAATGGTTATTATAGAAAAAGAGACCAAGACCAGGCACACCGATATTTTCTTTGTGAGTGAAATTGCTTTCATAAGCCAGCTTAGAAGGCTTTCTGATCAGTCCCTACTTTACTCTCATTAGAGTATCTGCAGAGCTGTATAACAGAAAGCAATTTTGACGCATTCTTTGCTCTTCTCTTTGTAAAACGTATTCTTGAATTCTCAAGAAATCACCCACATTGAAACTCCAAACAAGTTGCTGATTACTACTGATAAAATTTATTTATGGCACAAGTATTGCCATAAATATGTTTTTTAACTGTGTAGCACAGAGAACGATACTTAGTATTTTGCAGTAACCTATAAGGGAAAAGAATCTGAAAAGGAATATATATATGTATATATGTGTGCGTGTGTGTATACGTGTGTATGTATGTGTGTATATATATATATATATATATATATATATATATTTAAAAAACCAAATTGCTGTGCTTTACCCCTGAAACTAACATGATATTGTAAATCAACTATACTTTAATAAAAATATGTTTTTTTAAGAAAACTCTTAGATAACAGAGACTTATTAAAGGCATGTTACTTTTAAATATGTTATTTTATTAATACACTCAATGACCAATGTTGGTATTATTGTCTCCAATTATAGTTGAGGAAACTGAGACTTTAAGAGGCTGGTAGCTTGCCAAATGTCACCCAACTAGGCAATGGCAGATATGGAATTCAAAACCAGGTCTGTATTCCTCCAATGACAACACTTATTCCCACAGCAGCAACCACTGTGCTACCTCACCATACTGCCTTGCTGATGAGCTCTCCTTCCTAGATAAAGAATATGCTGAAACCTAAACTAAGTAACATAGCTTCAACCAAGACTATATCTTTAACCTCTTAGTCCCAAGTGTCATGTAGGTTAGACTGAAAACAAAAAAAATAGGAGACTTAATTAAAGCCCTGGGGTCCAAATGTCATATTTTCCCTAACTAGTTTCTAGTGCTCACAAACGACAGAAGTTAATGATGAAAAACATCCCCAAGGCAACAATCTAATACCATTCTTCCTCTAGTTCTTACCTATCTTGGCTGGTTTAGATGGCTGGAAAACAAAGCAGTTGACTCCATGAACTCCCAGACCCCCTCTAACACTATAGTTCTTATTCTCTTTGCCCTACTTATATAGGAGAACCTGTAAAACTATAAAACTAGGTTTTAGATGCCAAATTCATCCATTTTAGTAAAAGTACCACCAATAACATGAAATTGCATCTAACAACTGCCACGTTTTAAAAATTCCTTTTAAGTCACACCAAAATAATCATAGTAAAATACCAGAATCATACCAATCAATCACAAGGAATAAATAAGAACCAGGAAAGCTGAGAGGTACTCCTGTTCATAACATTTCATTTCTTTAGACCTCAGTGAAATATCTGACCAGCTGGAGAAAGCCTGACTGGACAACATGGCCTGTTGTGACTTTTGTGGTTCCTGTCCTGTGGCCTTCACCACTTGGTATATTACATCATTGTTAACTATAAAGGGAAATGCTGGTCTGGCCCCTTTAATGAACCAGAAGTTCCCAAATCTGGCAGAGAGAAAGAGATTCCTGTTATCTTATTTATCTCTTATGATAAATAATACATCAGAAATCATGGGTTTCCCTTCCAACAGAGCCATACATTACTTATGTATTACTTAGTTGTACCATATACCTTAGGGCTTAATATACCAGTTCAAAATTCAAAATCAACAAATGCTTATAAACTATTCAGGGGCTTTGTAAAAAATCCCAATGACTGTCTATAATTATAGGGGAAGAAACAGGGGTTCATGACCAAATATCAAAAGATAATCAAAAAGGGCAAACTGTTCTACACTGGAAAAGCAGTGTGTTTCTGACTGGACACTGGGGAAAGCACAACCCCTGGATGATAGCTTCTTGATACCAGAGCTGAGATTGTGTCAGGCCCTGGGGTACGTACTAGGGATGCAACACTGGTAATGGAGACTTTGCCCATTCAAACAGGAAAACACCTAGTAGCACCATATGGATTCTAAAATCTTCATTATGTATGAGGAAGTAGGCTATTTCCAAAACCACTTCCTTGCATACCTCTCTACACACACTCAGCTGAAGCTGGACAACAAGAAGGTCCAAGGAACACTCAGGGAACTCAATGTCCTGCTGTACTCAACAATAGCCAATTAATGAACAGCCTCGTTTAGTATTTAAGGGCTATACTCGCCCTCAACTCCTCCATTTTAGGGCAAAAGCAGCTGTAGACAATATATAAACAAGTAGGTGTGGGTAGGTTCCAATAAAATGTTATTTACAAAAACAGACATTACTTACAAAAACAGGTGGTGGGCAGGATTTGGCCCATGAGCCCTAGTATGCTGACCCCTGCTTTAGTTCATATAAAGCAAGGACACCCCGTTGAGAAATCAAGTTACTATTCCTTTTGCCCTCGCCCTTCTGCCCAGGACTCCTGAGAAGGAGCAAAGAGCAAAGGTGCAAGGCTAGAAAGTTTCCTTCAATCAGTTATTCTCAAAATTAGAGGCTACAAAACACTTCAAAGTAAACAAGACCTGTGAATATCCATTCTACTTACTTGTACTTGTCACCATTAGAAAATAAAAATCTTCACTCATCCAGTGGAGAGATCAGAGATACCTTCTCTGGTGTGCCAGTGGGATGACACATGGTTTTTATTAAACATCATGCTATTAATCCCTGCCTGGTGCAGAAACTCAGGCAGCATCCCATAAAAAACATCAAAGCCACAATTGGCCAGCAGCCTTCAGAACACCTAGAAGCTCCTGGAGGGCCACACGTTGGGAAAGTCAGTGCTGAAGGGGGCTACTAACTCCTTGAGGGTGAGACCACTACCAAAAGAAAAGAATTCTCTCTGGAGAGACTTGCCAAGCAAGTGCCTCCTTACCCAGTGGTTGGTTCAAGGCTTCAATCAGCTTCAATCAGATCCTGCTGGACTTGTTAGACCGGACAAAACAACAGCAATAGCTTTGGTAATAATGCCAGATAGGGACTAGGGCAAAATTGCCTGCTGTAAAGGAAATCTATATAATGGGCTCTGCCTAAGAAACATGACAATTATCTCCATACTGGCAGGGGAGCAGAAGCTGATTAAAGGCACAGGGGTAAGAGAAAGGCAAACGGATTGGTCCTAAATATCACCATGGCACACCAATATTTATGAGCTCTTTTGAACGGGGGCTGCCTAACACATGGCATGAGGGAGTCCAAAAGAATTTAAATCACAATTTGGAGAATGGCAGGTGAGTCATCAGAGCAAGGACAGGTGACCACGCAATAAAACAAGGCACATTAAGGCAAGGTCTCTGAGAGGGAGGGAGAAGGAGATGGCAACAGGCAACACTGAGGGTTTTACAGAGAGTGAGCTGCACAGGAGATGGTGTTAGGAGGAAAGGCACAAGGAGCAGAAGAGGGCTAAGTGCAAAGCCAGGTCAGAGCTGAGACAGACATTGGGAAGAATCAGGTAACTACCACAGGAAGGGACCATACAGGAAAGCCCAGAGGCACAGACTTCCCATACTCACCCTGCAAGGCATAAGCACTGACCCCCTTCAACAGAGCATACATCAGAATACAGTAGAAAATTTGCTGCCCTTAGGAGCCAGAAGATCTGGGTTTTGACCCCTATTTGCCACACACTGCTGAGTAACTCTGAGCAAATCACTTAACTTCTGATTTTCAATTTCCTCACCTGTAAAACTGTGAAACCATTATCTGCCCTTTGTTACTTCACCTACATAAGAGGA